>NW_006200423.1:622364-752717 GCF_000334495.1 Tupaia belangeri chinensis
GACGAAAAATCACTCCCAAGAGGGATGGTCACACCAATCCATTCCCTTCTTGGGATTTGGGGAATACACACACACACACACACACACACACACACACACACGCTAGGTGTGATTTTCAAGCTAGTGGGTCCAGGACTCCGACCATGGCAAGCCATGTAGGAGTCCAGCACCATAACAACCATGTCACCTGCTGGCCCTTTCTCTTGTTTTACTCAAGTTATTATTTAAGTGCTCAACAGGAACATGTGAAACTCACTAAACAAGTCTTCTGCCATCATCCACACCTTCTTTTCATTTCTTTAGCTTCCTTTTTTCTTTTCAAATTGAAAATTTCCTAACAATATGCCTGGTGAAAAGTACTAGTCCCCTAATTTTCCATCTCAAAATGCCAATACAGATGCACTTAACCATATTGCAAATAGCTCTGAAAAAAAATTTTTTTTTAAAATTCCTGTTTTCTCAACTTCTACTTTTTATCTGCTTTTTCCTCCTCTTTGGCAGTTTTTTAATCATTTCTATAATTAAAAAGAAATAAATCAGGTACTGATAGCAAAAAAATGAATTCAAGAAAAAGCTTCACTAAATTTGTCATGAAGCACTGTCCATTGAAGACAGTCTTGACCTAAAACCTCGGCTTGGCACTTTTCTTTGGGTAAAGACTGCCAAAGAGATTATGATTTAATAATCCCACTTCTGGCTTGGGGAGCTGTACAAATGGACATTTGGATAAGACTAGCAAACTCATTATTCACATTGACCTAGAAAGTGATCCTTGAGTTCTAGCAGTGAAAGGTTAATGGTATAATTCACTAGAATCCTTTGGATTTTAATTGAAATTATAAAAAATATTTTGAATTTCAATATGAACTGGAGCTTTCTATATTGACTATCAGATTTATCATCAAAGTTAAATCCCCTATATGTGGTAAAGGAAGAACTCTAACAGTACTCCTCATTTTTATATATGAAACTTATCCTAAGAAGACTTCTGACAGTACATTTCAAATTATCTTCATACTCTTTAACCAAGCAATGCCACTCAGTATTTGTCAATTGAATTATGGATACCATGTTCTAGGAGTCAGATTTCCAAATGACTTTAATAGGTATGTTCTAAATATGCAGTGCAGAGCAAGATTGTATTCAAGCCACGGAATATGTTCTTTATATATGTTTATTTATTGTACATACATTTTCATTGCGCTATGATTAATTACCTCAGATATTTTTTCTCTCTTATTTCTTTTTAATTTTTTATTTTAATTATTTATTTTTAGAGGTTTTTGCATTGGAGGTGCATGCACTCACCAGAGAGAGAGAGACAGAGATAAGGAGAGGGAAAGTGAGAAATCACCCTCCAGAGGAGTTGGCTATGCCTCAATTCCTTCTCCTCCATTCTCCTCCCAAGGTTTCGTGCATGCATGCATTTGTGCCTAGTGTGAATTTTAAGCCACGGGTCTGGGACTCGAACCTCAGTTTGCCTTTGAAAGTCCAGCAACATAGCTACTAAGCTATCTGCTGGCCCTTTTTATTTCTTTTATAATTCAATCACTTTATTACAATACAGTTTACAAAATGACTTTTCCCAGTATGAATACACTGTATATTAGTTCAGTTAAAGGCATTTTCACACACATTATAATTAACAGATAATTTTCATTTTTGTGTCCCTTACATGTTTTGTTTCTTTTTTTCAGGGAGAAGGTTATTCAATATTATCTACAGTAAAGCTTTTAGGAAATTAAACTCACTTTTTCTTTTGTTATTAAATGTCAAAATAACTGATCTCCTTGGAAAATACATTACGTAGTACCAAACTGGTAATAATAATAATAGTAAATATGTTGTAATAGCCCTACTACTGCATAGCACTTTTCCTATGCCAGATGCTGTTCTAAGTGTTTTACACATTTTAACTCAGACCTCACAACAATCTTATAAGTAAGTGCTATTAGTATTTCAATCTTTTTTTATTAAGAGAAATTTTTGCTATAGGGTGCACGCACTTGCCAGAGAGACAGAGACTGAGAGACAGAAAGCAAGAAATCACCCCCCCCGGGGGGGTGACCACACCACAATCCCTTCTCTCCCAGTCTCCTCTCAGGTTGTTGGGTACACATGCACATGCGTCCAGCCTGAGTTTTAAGCTGCAGAGTCTGGGACTCAAACAGCAGTCAACTACATGGAAGTCCGGTGACGTAACCATTATGCCGTCTGCTGGCCCCTATTATTTCAATCTTACAGGTGATGAAATGGGCACAGGAAGAGTAAGTGGCCATGACAGGACTCAAAGCTGGTCACTGGAGCCAGAACCACTATTGTGTGCTATTTTTTAAAAAATTGCCTCTGTTATCTCTCTCTCTCTCTACATATATATCATAAAATATATTGTCTAATACTTCATACAAGAAGAATCTTTCATTTAAGAAAACACTTACATTAAATATGGCATTTGGATTGTTGTTAGATACCATAGAATTATATTAAACATTGCAATTTTGTTCTCTTTCTATTACATATAAAAAGGAAAATGAGGGGAGGAAAGGTGAAATGTTAAAACACAATTTATTGGTGTCTCAGGAATACAAGGCGTAAGTACATTAAAAGAAGAAGACAGGAGTAGCTGAGAAGTTCCAAGCGCTCGAAGGGCTATGTCTTTTAGCACACGTACGATTATTTGTGTTCTCCAATCCTACCTAAATAAGATCCAAATGCCATGCACTATCTTTCCACTATATATCCAGAGAAGTTAGTATATTATTGTGTATGGCAATGTTTATTTACATTATAGATGTGTATAAACTATCCTGATTTTTTTTTCTTTAAAGATAGCAATAACTTATTTTTTTGCAATTTTTTTTACAGGTTTTTGCCACAGGGAATGTGCACTCACCAGAGAGATACTGAGAGTGGGAAAGTGAGAAATCACCTCCCAGGGGAGATGGCCACACTGCAACAGTCCTTTCTCCGCCATTCTCCACTTGGGATTCTGGGCATGCACACACATGCAGCCAGCAAGATTTTCAAGCCACAGGGTGAGGGATTCACACTGCTGCCACCCATGTTCCAGTCCAGCGCCTTAACCACCATGGAATCCACTGTCCCCAGAATAATTTTTTATGCTCAACTCTTCTAAAAGACATTCATTCTATATGATTAGGTCTCCTTGAATTCATAATAATAAACTCAAAATTCCCAGTATATCTTTGAACTGTCAGGCATAATTACCATACTCTTTATATTAAAGATATCACTTATCTACTGGATTGTCGGAAAAGTCATGATGTATTTTTTTTTCTATGCAAAAATGCATCATGTCTTTTCTGATGACCCAATATATCAAGGTATTGTTAAAAGCATACATTCCATATACTTTCATGAAAAAAAATGCTCTATGTTTTGAAAACTGATCTCACTGTATTTTTCTTTTAATAGCATATTTTAACATTGCCAGTGAGCAGACGGATGTAGCAACAATTAACAGCAGAAGAGAACAGACAGAATCTGAATTCAAAGACTTACACCAGCAGGTAGGGACAGATTCATGGTTTGACAAACGTAGCCTGTATTTTGAAACAGTGAGTTCAGAGAAGACATGATCCAGCAGCAGCAGCAGAAGATATTTTTATTTTAATGAACAGGTCATTCAAAAGGGTACTATCTTTGAATTTGTGATGGATATGTGCTAAATAAACTTATTTGAGAAAATTAGTTGATACAATTTTAATCTCTATTTTGCTTTTACTTCCCTCCTTCCTCAAAGCAGAAATATCCAAGTTTTTTTTTTTTTACCCTGCTGATTTTTTTGACACTTTCCATTTGGCAAAAAGAAATTCTTTTCCCTTCTAGTGTTCTTAATGGACCTAAAACCTGTGTGATTAACATGGCTTCTTCCTCATGCTAGGTTGAGAAACAGTATTACTTTATCAATTTTTTTAAGAGATTTTTGGTAGCCAGTGTGCACTCACCAGAGAGACAGACTGGCAGAAAGTGAGAAATCATCCCCAAGGGGGTATGGCCATGCCATAAATCCTCTCCTCCATTTGGGATTTGGGCACGCACACTCACATGCCCAGCATGAGTTTAAAGTCACCGGGTCTTAGACTTGAACCATGGTTGACTATGTGGGAGTCCAGCAACATAACCGTTATGCCATCTGCCGTTCCCCACTTTATCATTTTCAAAAACAATATGTGGAAAAAAATACGTGTATCTTCTGAGAGTAAGTGCTAATTTCAGGGAGTTCTAACTAAAAAGCTATTATGAATGGCTGCCCTTATTGGGCGTGCAGTCCAAGAAGAAAAGGCAATATCAATATGCTTAGTTTTTCCTTTAAATTATTCAGAAAAAAATTAAATTATGTAATTGAAATATCTAGATCAAGTTGGGGACCTCTTGCTCTTCATGAACTACTACCCACCCTGGCAGCACACACAGGCAATATATTTTCAAGATTTATAAACTATTGTATCTTCAACTCACCTAGGAGCTTTTAAACTAAAGATCTTAGTAGCCACACATCAGCTTCAGAGTGTCTCAGTCAAGTAACTATTCTGGAGTAGTATTTGGCATGTCATAGTTTTAGAGGGCACTAAAGTTCATACCAACATGTCCCACACAATTCCATGACTCATTTCTGACTCCACCACTTCACAAGAGAAAGCCCGTCCTGCTTACTGCTAAGTCCTCAGCACCTGACACAGCCTGAGACACAGTAGGGTTCCTCCCATTTCTTCCTAGTCACACCACCACTAGTAATAAGTGTGTCATTTGACTCAGAAAGGTCTACTTTATTTTATAGGACAGCCTTAGTCACCTTTAGGCCCCTAGAGGAATTATAAAATAAGTGGGAAAGTATATTTACAGATAATTATTAAGAAAATAAAATCATTTGGTGCAAATTTCCTGGAAGGCAATGTAGACCATTTGTAATGGCTCTAATTTTGTCAGTGCCCTTGTTATCTCTGCCGTGGTTTTTTTGTTGATTTGTTGGCTTTCTTTCTTTCTGTTTCTCAGAGAATTGCCTCCATAGAAGCTTTTATTTCCAGGAACAGTGAAGAGCAGCCCACATCAGATGAGAAAAATGAAACTGGAATTCTTAAAGACAAGAGCCAGGTACAGTACTGTAGGAATGAAGAATAGGCTTTGAAGCTGAGGATGCGGCCCCCACACTGTGGGAAGTCCTTTCTTGTGCTGTTGTTTTCCAGCCTCTGGGCAAGCCCTTCCATGGCCCTCAAATACCCCTGAGAGGCTCCCATCACTGCCTCTATCCTGCCACAAAGAAGCCCTCAGGGTGAGAGTTCTCAGGGGCACACAGCTGGTGGGAAGGCCAGGTGGGTTTTCATTCAGAATTTCCGGACTCTAACTCATGAGCTTTGACCACTGCTTTCTCTTTTTTTGGTTTCCTTTCTCTTCTCTCTTCCTTTCCTTTCTTTCTTTGCTTTTTTTTTCTTCTTTTTATTTCATTTCTTTTTGCTACAGGGTACATGTGCTTGCCAGACAGAGACAGAGAGGGAAAGTGAGAAAACACCCCCCCAATGGACATGCCAATGGCACAGTCCCTTCTCCTCATCTCTCTCTCTCTCTCTCTCTCTCTCTCTCTTCTGGACCTTGGGCACTCATCATACATGTCTGTTGTGCTTTTGATGTCACAGGATCCAGGACTTGAATCGCAGGTTGGCCATGTGGGATCCAACTGCCTTGACCATGAGCTTAGAAAGCAGTCCCACTGTTTACTCTTCAGTGTGCTTTGTGATCCCATCCTCAGTTCAAATCGGAACAGTTTTATATATTACGCCACCAAAATCATAGAACTGTGAAGCAATAAAAGTAATGAAAATTTTCTAAATTATTTGTCTAAAAAATGCAATAAAGAACTATTTCAGGGGCCAGCCCCAAAGCACAGTGGTAAGTGGTACACATGACATGGAAAGCCGGATCCCACATGACTGAGGTGGTTCAAATCCTGGCCCTGGAAGCTTGAAAATTATGTCAGGAGCATGTGCATGCACATGTGTACCCAAAATGCCAATAGGGTGGGAAAATGAAGGGAAAAGAATTGCAGCATGGCCAGTCTCTACTGACCAGTTCTCTTGTTCTCTTTCTCTGAAAACTGTATGCACACACTGGCAATAATTTTTTCAAGTTAAAAACAAAAACTGCTTTATAATTACAACCTAGTATCAAGCTACAATTTTTCCTCCAAAGGAGCAAGGTGAAAAGCTGCTCTTTTTATAGCTGGAATGAAAAATATCCTGTAATAGTATGAGGTATCATTCAGCAGTAAACATTGCTTAGGACTCCCTAAGACATTGCATAAAACAGAATGCCTTTAACAAAAATGACTATTAGCAGTAAACATCTTGGGAATGTTTCCATATTCTTTTCAATATCTTTGTAGCATGTGCACAGCCAAACAATGGGTATATATAAACAAAAATAAGCAAATGTATATATTCAGTGCTATACCTGACACACTAATAAAAATGCTAGATTAAGTTTAAAGCAGGAGAAACTTCCACCTATATATAATTTACCAGATGGTAAGAGAAAAGTAAGAAAAAGTAGACTATTTAATTTTAAAAGTCTCTAGTTTTAAGTAGCTGATCATAATTTGCAAATTATAATTATAAATATTATCACTCCAAAGAATGCAGAAGAGGGATGTTACATTAGATTATCCTTCATGCTCTTGGAAGCAGGTGACACCAAAAATAATTACCATAGCCAGTAGAACCAAGAATAAGAAATAAACCCAAGGGACATGAAGATGATGTAATGGTTACATTCCTGGACACCCACATAGCCAACCGTGTGGTTCAAATCCTGAACCCAGTGGCTTAAAACTCGTGCCAGTGGTGTGTGCGTGCATGCCCAAGATCCTGAGAGGAGAATGGAGAAGAAGGGATTGTGGCATGGCCAACCCCCATGGGGTGGGGGTGGGGGTGATTTCTCACTTTCTGTCTCTCTGTCTCTCTGGCTAGAACATATGTGTTATAGCAAAAATCTCTCTCTAAAAAAGAGAGAGAGCACGAGAAAGAAATTCAACCTTCTCTGCAAAATGTCCCCCAAACCTCCCCCATCACACACACACACACACATACATACACACACACACACACACACACACACCATAGACTTTCTCACCACTAAACTATATCAGGCATTCCTTATTGTTAAAAATGGGACTACATGGCATTAGAGATCTTAGTTTTAGTGATAATGTTGAGGTGACATCAAATATATGGAAAAATCCAGGGGGAAAAAAGAGGTGAAAATGGAGATGTGAGTAGTGAGATCATTCTTTTAAAAACAGCACTGCTGTCATTCCTCCAAGTAACAGTTTTCATTTTCTTAATCCATTTGGGTTGTACCTTAACCCCCAACATGAGGGTTTCTAACTAATGAGTGCTAAAAATGGATTCCTTGTAGACACAGTAGCAAGCACAAGGCAAGTAAAAGATTCTCTGACAATGCCTTCTTTCGGCTTTTATATAGTACCATTGATTTTAATCTTCCTCCCATAAAATTATGCAAACCAGCTGGGTACATTCAGGGTGTGTGTGTTTTCTAGAGCAACCCAGGGTAAACCTTGGCTGCCCTAATGTTTTCATTTGGATGTACTTTAGTTTTGTTCTGTTTTTAGAGATTTTTTGCTATAGGTAGTGTGTGCTCGCTGGAGAGACAGAAAGATACAGAGAAACAGGAAGTGAGAAATCACCCTCTCAGCAGGGAGGGCCACACCACTACCCCTTCTCCGCCATTCTCCTCTCAGAAGCTATAAGCTACCGGGTCTGGGACTTAAACCATGATTGACCACACGGGAGTCCAGTTATCATTATGCCATCTGCTGATCCTTATCGTTTGAACGTACTTTGGATTAAAACATCTGCAAAGCAAAGGCGACCTTTCTTTAATAGTGGATTACAATCTCATGTCTATAAAAATGAGTGTTACCTTTGAATATTTCTGCCCCAAACCTTCATTAAAACAGTCAGATGCCTCCCTAACTTGCTGATCACAACTTAACATTTCATAGGCATTTACAGGGACCACACCCAGGGTCCTCTATTGGTGCAAGCTGTCCTAGTGTGGCTACCGGTCAAGGTACCAACACAATAACCAGAAATGGGTCTTCCTAGCAGAGAAGGTCATTCAACACAGACAAAATGCTCTGTTCTGCCAGTTCGTGTGGCCCGGCTGACTATTTTTAGAATCAGGTGGTATCGACCCTGGATTTCTCAGAGAGCTCTAAGCAGGGTTGATGCCTGTTTGGGATTGCTGACAGCAGCTCCAGCCAGGTTACAACATCACAGTCTCCCCTGCCAGCCCTGTGACCATCTTCCTGCCAGCCACACGCTCACCACGGCTGCCTGCTGGTGCTCCCAGCTGCTGCAAGACAGCCCCTGCCAGTCACACCCTGGGGCCTCTGCCAGCTCTGCAGCAGCCCCTACCTGCCACATGGCAGCCCCTCTGCTCTGTGCCTCTGTCGCACTGTCACATGCAGAAAACTCATTCAGTGAGTTCCTAAAATTAACTTTCCCGCAGAGCCTCCTTGCCTTGAGCTGAGTGTCTGTACGAGATGTGGTTAAATTTTCTCTGAGACAGTTTGCATATTTTATGTGAAAGGATTCTTTTGCTGGTAAGCTAAGATGTTCTCACAGTCAAAATTCTGCTTCTCACACTTTGGACCGCCATGCTCTTGAACTTAATATCATGGAACGAAAACAACTAAATCTGAAGTTTGGAATCTAGATTTCAACGAAGTCTAGGAACTTAAAACGAACTTTTCCAAAAGTATATAAAGATGCTAGAGAAACATCAAAATTCATTGCAAAACTTTCAGATCCCTGGATTATGTCCTTTGGGGCAAGATTCTCCAAGTCTTAATTAATTCGTGGCCACACACACAAAACTACAAACAACAACTAATTATACTCAAATACTTCCTATGGTATATGATATTAGGATAGATTGAGAGAGACACTAAAATGCTTAGACCTTGCACTTTGTTCTAATTTGTGACTGAAGTAGAGGCATGTAGGTAACATGTTCCAGAGTACTATAGTACCAAAAGGTCAGCACATGGCGACCTGCACGTTGCATACCTCAGCATACATGCACGTCCAGTGCTAGGTGTTTGGGGGAAGGAAAGAACTGGGTATTCCATTGAGCTGTGAAACCTCCTAAAGCAAGTAGATCTTGAATTGTGCCAACCTAATTGGATGAGGGAATTTGTTTCTTTGTTTTTTATTATTATGATTATTTTTAAGAGAGATTATTTTACTATAGGGCAGTGTGCACATCAGAGACACAGGGAGAGACAGAGAGACAAAAAGAGAAATCACCCCCCGTGGAAATGGCCACATCACAGTCCCTTCTCTTCCATTCTCTTCTTTGGATTTTGGGCACATGCACACACACACACACACACACACACACATACATACACACCTGGCGTAAGTATTAAGCTGCCAGATCTCGGACTCGGACCATGGTTGACTACGTGGGAGTCCACTGGCAGTAACCAGTAAGCCATCTGCTGGTCCTTAGAATAGGGAATTTGTGGTAGAAAAGTACTGTGCACAGATTGTGAGACCCTTTGAACTTCTGGTTAAAGAGTCTGGACTTAACATTGTCAGAAACAGGAAGTAATTAAGAGTCTTGGGGAATTGGCAGCAGGTGACATGATGGTTACGGTGACTAAATTCCCACATGGCCGACCTGGTGGCTTGAAACTCATGCCAGGTGTATGTGTGTGCATGCTCAAAAGTCTGAGAGGAGAATGGAGAAGAAGCGATTGCAGTGTGGCCATCCACCATGGGAGACAATTTCTTACTTTCCCTCTGTCTGTCTCCTCTCCAGCAAGCACATGCACCCTAGAGCAAAAACCTAAAGAAAAAAAAAAAACTGTCTTGAGAAGAGGCATGGCATGATGAAGTTTGAAGTAATTGAACATGAATTTGCTTTTTATTTATCTTTTGCTGTTAGATAACAAGCATTCAAATATCAGGACTTTCATGGGTTTCAGAAAAGAATCAGACTAGGTTTTGTGTATCTCGTTTCTTTTAATGTGCTCCTCCTGTTCCATCAAGCAATTTGCCAAGTTACCCCTTCCTTATATGTCCTATCTCTGGAGGGAGGGAAGGTAAAAATAACATGCAAAGGAAAAACATAAAGACAAAATGAAAGTGAAGGAAATGCAACAGGAATCAGGAAGAGTCAGGGAGCATCAAGAAAATAACTTAAGGAAGCTAAAGTAATGATATCGATACCGTCTTGAAAAGATCTCAAGTAAATCTGAATCAACACTCATCTAGGTCACAGGGAATTAAGCAATTCTGAAAAGGTACACACAGGCCTCTTTACAGTCTAGCAAATTATAACTTGACTCTTATATTTTCTTTCCTTTTCTCTCCAATTTGCTAATATTCACATTTTCTAAGAGAAAACGATTCCATATTTCTGGGCTCCAGATGAATTCTGGCTACTTATCATCTTAGTCTTTTACTTTAGGTTACAACTTAGAAATATCAGAGCATTCACTTACTTGTGTTGGCTTAATGAGAAATTCCTATTTTCTGCTAAACTTCAGATGATACAACCAAAATGCCAAACATATGGCTTCACAGAACCTTTGCACAATGTCCTACTCCTTTGTAATCTTCACAGCTGGCATCAGTTAGTTCCCAGCCCACACTCTGGGATCTCTCTACCTCTCTGGAGGAGATTGTCAGGGACCTGGCTCAGGCCTGGAGTCGGCAAAATATATCCTTTATTGTGAACCATGGGTAATGCCATGCAGAGCCTTCTGCTGTGATCCAACTCCCAGAAGGGCTGGTCTTCCCATGTTGACTTCTAACACTCCACTCACTCATGTAACCTATTGTCAGTCTACTTCCTTCTTTTTCATAATTACTCATTTCTCAGCTAGACACTTTTTGTGTTGGTCCATTACAGAAAAGAATGCTATTTTCTCCTCCCTTCCTTTACCTCGCCTTCTCTGAAACAACAAGAAGGAACCAGAAAAGACCATGTACATAGCAGATGATACTACAATTCCAAAAGCAATACTGCTCATGAGAACTGTAATCTCCAGTCACATGAAATTGGATCTAGACACGTACCTGCCTACTTCCTGCATTGTTCTTTCACTGGGACAATATTCTGTTCCCATGAAATTCCCAATGAATTCCCTCTCTTTCCTGCCTAGGAAACTACTGAGTTTTTCCTAGACAAGAAGCTTCAATCTCTCTTTAATTCTCTAGAACAGATACTAAATAATGAGGATCCAACTTTGTTAAAATACACAAAAACAGAGTTGTTTACATGTGCCAGGGCCTCAACAACTGTGCTTTCACCTTTGAACTCCCATTGATTCTCTCTCCTGGCCTTTGCTTAGAAAGATATACTTCATCTTGGATTCACCTTCTCTGGGTCAACACTCAGATTCCTAGAGGATTCAGGAAGGCAATGTAAATGAGTGACAAGGAGCTGAGTACAAGAAAAATAAGGAGTGACAGGGTCTGTGGTGATGCAGAGGACTCACTGCATCTAAAAGCAGCTATGACTAAGAATCACTGACTAAAACTACTGCCCAAGACTGGTGCACCCAAACCTTCCCATGTTAAAAAGAAATATTCTTTAAAACAAATGTAAAATAGTCTAAACACTGTACAATTAAATGACAAATCATTACAATTATACTTTAAAAATATTCATTCTGAGGTCAACAGATGGTTTGGTGGTTAAGGTGCTGACCTCCCACATGGCTGATCACAGTTCAAGTCCCAACCCAGTGGCTTGAAAAATCACACCAGGTATGCTGCATGCCCAAAATCCTAAGGGGAGAATGGAGGAGCAGGGACTGTGGTATTGCCATTCCCCATGGAGAGGGTGACTTCTCACTTTCCCTCTCTCTGTCTCTCTCTGGCAAGCACTCACACCCTATGGCAAAAATCTAAGGAAAAAAAATTCATCCGAATAATAAGTGATTTTATATGTGTAATCAAGTAGATCATATGTAACAAGGATTGGCAATGGTTTTCCAAATAGGGCCATATGGTTAATGTTTTCTTTTTGCAGGTCGTATGGCCACTAAACTCTGTCATTATAACAAAAATTCACATAGAAATAACCAAGGCTATGTTCCAATAAAACTTTATTTATAAGAGAAACTGAGATCCATATTTGATGACCCTGATTTATACATACCTCTATAAGGTTGTACATTGAGAGTTTTATAGAAAATACATGTAATGGCCCATTTATTTCCCTTATCTTAAGCATTGCTCTTTAAGTGAGCTCTTTCCATGTCTGAGTCAGATCATGTTGACCAATTTTTCTCCCTTTCCTGCTTGAAAAAAATATTCTCAACTTTGCCTACAAAATAATACTATTTTTCATGATCTTATATCTAGTTTGCCAGCCACTTCTCAATCTCATTCCTGCGTATCCCACTTTCTCACCCTCTTGATCCCAGAGTGCTCTGTGCTGAGGCCTTAAACTTTTCTATCTTTACTCACTCCAGAATAATCTCATCCACATTCAGGCAGTCAATACAACCTAGATAGTAATGATTCCCAAATGTATGCTCTAGCACTAAGCTTCCATTATGAACTCCAAACAAGCCCAGCCTCTGCTCACCTCTTGACTAGGCCCTGTAATTACAACTCCAAATTCATTATGGATGAAAGCAAACTCTAGATAGCTCATAAAGGAATGTACACACACACACACACACACACACACACACACACACACACACACTTGCTCCTCTAGTAACCCTTTCCATCTTACTATTGGGTCATCAGGAAATTCATGACACATTTTACATAGAAACATATGTCATGACTTTCCCAACCATCTAATATTTTGCAGGGAGAGACAAAGACCATTCTGATAAGATGTGATTTGTGTGAAGACATGAAGGAAAGGAAGCAAGTGAGATAGGTGAGAGATTACAACTCCAGGTTGGAAAAAAATAAAGAAATAACTCAAATGCAAAGACCCAGAGCAAGAGAGTAGTTGGTGTCTTCAAAGGACAGTAAGTGGGTTTAGAGTTGAATAGATAAAGAGATTATACAGACATAGGTTAGAAAAGCTGATAGCAGCGATTGTGGACAGTCTCTTCTGTCATGTTTAGGATTTTAAACTTTATTGTGTAAAACACAAGGCCATTGAGAATTTATAGCAGAAGAGGGACATGGTTTGATTTCCTTCCTAAAGGATTACTCTAGCTGCTGTTTGTAGGAGAAACCAGAGAAACGACAACATTGAAAACTAGTGAGTTATTGGGTTGGGTTGTCAGAAAAGTCATGACAATTTTTGCATAGAAAAATACGTCATGACTTTTCTGACAACCCAATGTAATACTTCCCTTCCCCAACCATGTCCTAGCCTCTTTTTTCTGCTTTATTTGTTTACAGAACACTTATCTTTATTTGACATATTATACTAAGGGGGTCTTCAAAAAGTTTACAAAAAATGGACATTATACAAAGACTATGCATGGACTTCAAACTTTTTTGCAACAACATAAATTCATAGGTTGATTTCATTTTTCCATAAGTTTTTTGAAGTATATCCAAAAGATTGTATATCACATGTATATTATGATGTAAGTAGCATCCATGTAAAAACTTTATTGCTCTTTCTATTGCTCTCTCCAGCATACTCCATAATGGTTAGCACATTGTAGACACTCAGTAAATATTTTGAATACATTTGTCAGATTTATTCAAATTTTATGCATATTTGCAAATATTTTCTACAAGATTTTCTTTGTGCAATTCTCTGTCTCTGTGATGCCGCATTTCTAGAAATAACAGCTCACCACTGCCAAGTAAATTTTAAGCGGAATTCAAGGAGCATGCAGAATGTATTAAGACCAAAACCTATGCCTTTAGAACAGTATTCAGGTGGCCAGCAGGTGACATAGTAGTTAACACACTAGGCTCCCACATGGCCAACTGCAGTCTGAGTTCCAAACTCAGTGGCTTGAAAATCATGCTGGGTGTGTTTGTGTGCATGCCCAGAATCCCAGGAGAAGAATGGAGGAGATGGGACTGTGGCATGGCCATTTCCCTCTGGGAGTGATTTCACACTTTCTCTGTCTCTGTCTCTCTTTGTCTTGCCAGTGAGTACACATGCCCTATATAAAAAATCTCTCCAAAAGTCAAAATGTGGTAAGTAGAGGGTACAGTAAGAATCTAATTAAGGAAGTCAGGATAAAGTTGCATAAATGCAAGCTCCTGAATTATAATCTAGATGCAGGATCCACAGATGAGGACTTAGAAAATCAGGAAAAAGTTACAAGAAAAAAACAGTACGTGTATAAATACTGGTAGAGTGTGTTCACTCTGGAAACACAGCTGGGTTTTGTTGTCCATGAAGCTATTCATAGTCACACCTGACAGCATCCCAATACCTCAGAACTCCCCTCTACAAACATCTTATAAGCATATACTAACACTGGCAACAATAAAGAAAAATAGTAGATTTATATCCTCATCTTCTTAAAATTTACCTTAGATTCTTAGCAGGCAAGCACTATGAAGAGTGTGTTCCTTTAGCAGATAAACCACTTTCCTTGAAGTGTTTTCTCTGTTGAAGTGCAGGCGAATGATTGTCAGCTAACCAAACAAGGGAAACAATCTTTGTGTCACCTTTCTTGAAAGAAGTTGTGAAAGACATAAGGAACTAGCTGTTAAAGAGAAAAGAGGATTCTTCTTTGGGTTCTCTCCAGTAGTGGTGACAATCTTTCAGCGCTCTCCTTATTTAATATTTTCATGCTCTTTATTTCGTTCAAAGAACGATTACACCTTTCACTTGACAGGTGTTTTCTTACCTTTACACAAATATTAAAAGATAATACTGAAATTTCTCTATCATCCTAAAAGTCCAAAAGAACTTATTAGTAACTGGGCATTCTGTAAGGCACATTACTCTGATAATATATATATATTTTTAATTTCAAACTACTCTTCTTACTCATAAAAATTAAATATTCAATGAATAAATATCTGAAAATGACGGTTTTAATGGACAGTTTACATATATTACACTTGTGAGAAACTCTAGCTCTAGCAATGGTGGGCCATCTTTTGACAAGACTGTTAATGGCAACAGGGTCTCATATGGTTGACTGTGTGGTGTGAATCCCAGGTTGGTGGCTTGAGAACCAAGTCTAGTCCATGTGAGTCTGTGTCTAAAATCCCAACAGAAAAATGGAGAAGGATTATAGTGTGACCTTTCCTGCTGTGTGTGTTTGTGTGTGTGTATCTTTATCTTTGTCTTTGTCTTTCTCTCTGTCCTTGGCAAACACACACACCCTATAGCAAACCAAACAAATGAAAAAGCAAAACAAAAAAATCTAACAAAGGTAATTTTAGCTTTATCTGAAGAACAGTCAGTGACTTTGCTGCTTATTTAAATACTAGTCCCATCTACGCTTAATTTTCTGCTATCAAAGCCTTTTCATTACACTCAGGATTAAGTAAATCAAACTAATATTTAGGGACGCTATTCCCAGAACTATTCTCATTTATACCTATTGTCTCCTAATTACTAACTCCCCTTTCATTTTGAAAAGAGTGTGGATAATTAATAGTCACCATAATAATACAACTATTTCAAAATGCTGGTATTTTCTTATTTTTTATGAACTCATCTGGTGAAATTGTTTTCAAAATCAATCACCCAACCTGGAATATTACAGTTTTATTTCATCATCAAATCTCAGCTTAGCTATAGATAGTATCATAAAACTTGATTACTCCTTTTAAAAGACTCCAGCTAAATGATTTCCTGTTGTCTCTAATAATTGAGTATACTTCAGGAAAACAAATATCTATCCCTGAGCATTCCAGAAAATGTAGCAGCTAAAGGCAAAAGTGCTACGACAGCAGTGACAGTAGTGAGAGACGTGGCAGCAGTGAAATAATAAATATTTACTAGTTTCCAGCCACTGTGTGAATTCATTATAGAAGTAAGTACAAAGTTTCATAATCTTTATGGCAATCCTGAAGAGAGTGATATCCTCGTCTCATAGACGGGAAGCTTGATCTGAGACTCAGTAATTTTAAGTAACTTGATTAGGGTTAAGACATGACAAAATCGGCACTCGGGACTTTTGGACTCATTCAAACACCCATAGCCCACATGCTCTAGTCTCTCATTTCAGGAAGATGATCAAGTGTATGAGTAAGCTTGGAAAATTCTGGAAATACTGGTGATTGAGTGTGGCTAGAAAGTAAGATTATAGAATGGTATAGAATGGGAGATGCTATAGACTGAAGATTTACTTTCCCCTAAAATTTGTATGTGGACACCTAATGCCCAGTGTGATGGTATTTGGAGGTAAGCTTTTGGGAGAAGATTTCATGATGAAGGTAAAGGCATGATAAATGAGATCAATAGAAAAACCATCAAGGCAGTGGTCCCTTCTATAATAAAATATGAGCTGCCTTTTTTTTAAAAGGTGTTTTCGCTTTGGGGAAAATATGCTCACTGGGGAGAGAGAGAAAGTGAGAAATTATGCCCCCCTCCCAGGAGAAATGGCCATACCACAATTCCTTCTCCTCCATTCTCTTCCCAGAGTTTTGGGCATGAACACAAATGCCTGGCATCATTTTCAAGCTACCAGGTCCAGGACTACAGAATCAGCCATATGGGATCTAGCACCTTAACCACCAAGCCACCTATTGGTCCTAAAACATGAGCCTTTTATGAACCCAAAACCAGGAATCCATAGACACGAATATACCAGAGCTTGATGTTGAATTTCCCAATTGTGAGAAATACATTTCTGTCTCTAGTAATTTTACAATAGCCCGAAAGGACTAAGAGAGGGAACTATAAGAATCATGATGGGAAGCTTCCTTACAAAATTCTCATAGACCAAGTTAAGAAATTCTTATACTATCTTGCATATAATAAGGACTTAATGGAGTTTTTAAATCAGAATAGTGACAAGATTACATTCATTTCAGGAACGTAAGTGAGGGAAAAGGAAAGAAGTAACATTAGAGAGATCCTAGACATCGCAAGCTAAACTGGGAGGCTAGTACTAGAAAAAAAAAAAATGATAACGAGATCCTGAATAAAATCATCAATGGAGAGAATGAATGGAGAGATATTTAGGAGACAGACAAGCTTAAGGACACAAGGCTGAGGTAAGGAAAAATCTGAAGTACAGCTTAGGTTCCGAAACAAAAGGTGACATTATTGACTGAGAGAATGTGGGTAAATTGCAGGCCAAATTCCTTGGGGGTGTGGGGAGATGGTTATAGAGTTAATTTTAATCATTGTTAAATTTGTGGTTCTTAGACTCCATAGTATAATGACAAGGGAAGGTTTGAGAAAAGGAAACAGAACTGCTATGATAGAAAAGACGGTGAGTTAACATATTTTGACAACATGAGTACAATGAGCAATTAAGGTATGAAAGAAAATGTGAGAATCAGGCTGGGGAATTTAATACCAGTCTTTACATATCTGGATTCCTATCTTGCATCTGTGACTTGGTAACAATTATTCGCCCTTTCTCTTAGAAGTAGAAAAGTCATCTAACTTAAACTTTACCTGGTGTAGAGCATAGAGGGTATCACCCAACATCTGTGAGACTTAGTATGTTGGCCCCTTTGAGCCAGACACAGGGTGTCCTATGTTGAACGCTAAGTATCATTTTGATTTCTATCCCATCAACTTTTTTTTTAAGAGATTTTTGATATAGGGCATATGAACTCATCAGAGAGACAGAAGGATATAGAGAAACAGAACATGAGAAAGCACTGTCTATGGGGATAGTCATGCCAAAATCCCTTCTCCTCCATTCTCCTCTTGGGATTCTGGGTACGCATGCACATGCGCCCAACGTGAATTCCAAGCCACCAGGTGCGGGATTTGAACTACAGTCAACCCTGTACGAGTCCAGTGCCTCAACCACCACACCACCTGCTGGCCCCTATCCTGTCAGCTTTTAAAGCTACTTTGGCACTTCAAGTAGTAATGATAACATGATGAGTCTGACATTGCTATATTTTTCCCATGTTTATGTCCTCTCCTACAGCTTGTCCACAGCATTAATTAGAGTAGGAACAAACATAAAGCTACTGAGGTTGGCTCATTCTTTATAATCATTTTGTAATCTTTTAAAAAAAGAGGAGGGGGTGGGGACTGAAGCCTTTTATTCATTAGCACCAAATGGCTTTAATACCAGGTATTATTTTGCACCTGCAGGCTGCTGAAGTTCTCTCCATATTCAGTTGCCGACACTAGGCCATAGAATACACTGGGAAACTGAAATTCTAGGTGTGTGTCTTACAGCTTTATTGCAATAAGTATGGCTCAGCCACGCTAATCTCCCAGATTTAAGTTTATTTTTGCTTAAAATGGTGACATTTCAAAATACCATGTGAAATTCAATAGTTATATCTTGTAGAAATTAATCATAGGCATAAAGGAGAGAGGCAACTAGGTGTAGATATTGCCAGATAGCTATCAACTTACTCGTTTTTATTTTTATTCTTTCTTTCATGAGAGAAAGATGCAACATGGACAGAAACTTGCCACAGCACACTCTCCCTCACTCCCTCCCAGGCTGGCAGGATCTCAGATATGTGTGGGTGTGCCTTGTACCTTTGGGTTAACCCAGCCCCCGATGTGGCTCCGGCATCATACAGTGAGGCCCCTCCATCTGCACCACTGTAGCAGGGCCTATTAGCTTATTGATCTTCACAAATACATATACAATTTAGGACTGTAACTTACAGGTAATCTGAAACAGAACACTTAGTAAGAGCTTTGTGTCACATATTAAGAACGTTTGTACAGAAAAACATGAAACGGTAAAGTACAGAGGACTTAACTGTGTAGCTCATGGCAAATGACCCTCTGGATTGCTTCTTGGTGATCAATCCTGGTCATATTATCCAGAAGGAGATCCTGATGTAGAAACAGAATTGGGCTGTTGACAACATTTTCTGTGAGGCATTTTTCAATCCACAGAAAATGAGGTGTTTACTTTAAATCTATGTCTCTGTCAATATATCCACTGAGACACCGAGAGTACTATAATAAAAATAAGACTTCTTGAGAATTCAGTCACTATAAGTGCATCTGATTCATATTCTTGGTATTTAATTGTGTTAGTGATTACAGTAGATATTAAAAATAGAAGACTCTTGGAAATCACATAAGTGAGTCATACGTGAACCAACGTAATAGAAATTGAGCTTTTGGTATAAGTTGCTTTCCTTTATTGATATAAGATCTAGATTCAAATTTAATTACCTTTTCCCAAAATGACTTTCTCTCACATGGAATTCAATGGGTAAAGCAAAGATTTCTAATCAGTCATAGGAGCCCTTGAAAAACATTAATAAGCAAACTCTGCAAAAGACTAAATTGACAGCATTTTAACAACCCACATCTAGTAAAAGCCTGCGGAAGCCTGAAACCTTAGTCTGATGGAGTGAAGATAGAGCATTCAGATCATCAGGCTTGTGAATAATTAATAGTTTAGTGTAGAAATAATTTAAATCCCTTCTTAACCTGAGGTGAGTGGGATGAAAAATCTCCATTATCACATCCTCTGTCCCCTTCCATCAGGGTCATGGCATTATTGGGATTTCAATATACTAAAACCGACACAGACAGACAGATCATTTGTTCTATTTGTTCCAAGGCTGAATATGTTTTAATGATGTTTTCTTTTAGAGGAATTTTTTAGTTTGATACTTATTCAATATATATTTGGTACTCATAAAGCATTTCAGTAACTTTGACCACACGAGAACGGATCTTGATACAAACGATTTGGTTCATTTGGAAACCATACATCATCTATTCTCTGTGAGCCTGGTAGAAATAAGAGAACTATAAACTTCTGCCCCCTTAAATTATCTGTCAAGAAGGAAAGGTTGGTATGCAAATCAATCGACACAATTATATAATATAAAGACAATGGTAGAAATATGTAAAATTGTTAGTTATCCTGAAGAAGAGAGTAAATAACTGCCCAGGAGTTAAGTAAAGCTTAGAAAGTAGTTGATATTCAAGATGGGCTTTCAAGGTTAAATAGGAGTTTTCAGGTGAAGA
Organism: Tupaia belangeri chinensis; assembly: GCF_000334495.1. NCBI lineage: Eukaryota > Metazoa > Chordata > Mammalia > Scandentia > Tupaiidae > Tupaia > Tupaia belangeri. Next base: position 642,465 of record NW_006200423.1, read on the forward strand.
ACTCAAGGGTATCCCAAGTTGACTAAGTAACTTGTAAATAAAGGAGATATAAAGGGATGTGCCCCACTTATTGTGTAGGATAAATGCTAAGTGCTACTACAAAAAGACTTAGAACTGTATATAAAGAAAACACAAAAATTTACCTCTTGCTCACATAAAATGGAAGGTTTCTGGTTGAAAGGGAATTTTGCTCCATTTAGTGATTCAGAGTCAGGCTCCTTCCTTCACAGACTGCCCTATGTTTTTTTGTTTTGTTTTGGTTTGGTTTTTTTTGAGAGTTTTTTTGCTATAGGGCGCATGCGCTTGCCAGCCAGACAGACAGAGGCAGAGACAGAAAGCGAGAAATTACCCCCCATGGGGGATGGCTACACCACAATCCCTTCTCCTCTGTTCTCCTCTCGGGATCTTGGGCACACACACACATGCACCTAACATGAGTTTTAAGACACCAGGTCTGGGATGTCGACTACGTGGGAGTCCGGCGACATAGCCATTACGCTAACTGCTGGTCCCTACTCCCCTATCTTCTAAGGGGTGATTTCTTTCCACATCCACCCTGCAGAAGTGGAAGTTATATTGGAGGGCCTTATTGAGAGTCCACAAATGACAAATGACACATGTCACATGTTACACTTTCTGCAACTCAGTCGCGTGGTCATGATTAACTCTCAGTGAGGCTGTGAACTATAACCTAGCTTAACTTTCATAGAACAATAAAACCAAAAACCTCGGGGACCAGGTGCTGGCATGACACCTGGAAGCTGACCCCCATAGGGAAGGAGGGACCTCTTCAAACACACCAGATGTGAGTATGCTGGTGGGCGAGCTTGTTGAAGTTAGGGGTTGATTACAGCATGAAGACCCTTTTGGGAGTGCCTCTCTCTTTTTCTCTGATTCTTGGAAGAAAGAAAGAAACTTAAAAAAAAAAATCCTCAGTGTTTTATCACAGTAAGTGTTGCCCTCTTGCTTATGTCAACATACAACGAAAGCTGTCACAAAAGCTGAGCCTGCATGCAGTCTTCCAAGGATCTACCTTCCTCCATGTAGTGCTTCCACTAATATCCTTGGTTTGAAATCTGCCCAATCCCATGCTGGTGCCAGAAGACAGAGAGAGAGAGGATTCTGTGAGGGGCCAGCCCTGAAGGTAGTGGACATTGTTTCTACCCACAATCCCATGAGCAGAACTTAGTCCTAGACCCCACCTGTGTAAAGGCTGGAAAGTGATGTCTAGTTGTTTGCCAGATAGAATCCATTTGTAAACAACTCACCAGCCTTTGACACCTGTTGTGAAGATAATTTTTCTCTGTGTATAGAGTAACCTTTGCCACCTGCCCAGGGAAGACAGCTCGAGTCTCTTCCAGTCCCTGCCTTTAGCTCAAAGTCCAGATGCGTGGTCTGCAAGCACAAATACCATTCCTGGTAGTGCCAGAGGAATTAGGAAGACATGTTCATTGAGATGCCCTCCCCTCCATACAATATGCAGTGGAAAGCGGAGGCAGAATCACCAATAAATGCAGTCATTTGTGGGTGAGAAGCAGTCATTTGGGTGCAGCAACTCTGAAATCCTGTTGGACCAACATGGTTCAGGAGGACTTGGTAGAAGCTCCAAATTAGACCCCATTCTGTTTTCTTGGGAGGAAAGCAATTCCCATTGTTTTCTAGGGCCCCTGACTTATTCTCTTAGGGGTTTTTCATTTTCTATCCTTTTCCACTGGGGAGGATGCCATCCTCTGGGGGTGCCCAGCTTTCATGGCTCATTTATTCATGGCGTTAGCTCAATGAGCTGAAGTTTGCTGAATGGCTTAAACATTCAAATGCATTTTCTCCTGTGACATTATTTCATTGGCAGCAGGAACCCTTCAAAGGCGTCTCATTGCCTTGCTTCCAGTTGCTTTCATATGTCAATAACCACATCCAAAGTACTTTCCTGGACCTACTGTTATTTGTGTTTGCCCATCTTAAACCTTTTCTCTCAACTTAAGAGAGTACTTCCATGTTAGCTGGAAAAAATAAGTTGGGAAGGTAACCATAATTTGATTCTTCTGTATTGTGAGTAACATTTCAACCTTAAAGTCTCACTGGGTGTTCAGTGTACCAAATCTTTTACTCAATGCCATCTTTTGTGTCTCTCATCTTCTGGAGCTCAGTATCAAATGGTTTTCTCAGCTTAGAGAGGATTCCAAATTGCTCCTGTTGTTTGTTTTTGCCATAGTGTGTGTATGTGTGTGTGCTTCCTGGAGAGAGAAAGACAGTGAGAGGGAAGGTGAGAAATCACCCCCCCCCCAGGGGGAATGGCCAGGCTGCAGTCCTTTCTCCTCTGGAGAGTCGGAACAGGCACACTCACATGCCTGGTGCATTTTTAAAGCCTCCAGATCCAGGGACCAGCAGATGGCACCATGTTATGTCATTCAACTCCCACATAGTCAATTGCAGAAAACACACAAGGTGCGTGTGCGTGCATGCCCAACATTCTGAAAGGAGAATGGAAGAGAAGGGATTGTGTCATTGCCATTCCCCCGAAGGGTGATTTCTCACTTTCTGTCTCTCTGTCTCTCTCTCTCTCTCTCGCAAGCACATATGCCCTAGAGCAGAAATCTCTCTCTCTCTAAAAAAAAAAGAAGAAGAAGAAGAAGCCTCTGGGTCTGGGACTCCAATCACACAGTTGGCCATGTGGGACCCAGAGCCTTACTCATCATGCCATCTGCTGGCCCTCTCCTGTTTTTTTGGTTGTTTGTTTTTATGCTCTTTCCTGAGCTCTTTTCTTTCCTGTAATACCTTACCAAATTCACTTAATAGGAACTAAAATACTTATGAATAATATTCTATTTTCCAGCCTGTTTTCATTTATAATATTGGTAGTGTGGTGACCTATTTTCTAGTTATCACACATTACATTTTTACCAACTGCTTTGCTCTGATAAAGGATGGATCACAACTGTCAGCCGGTTACATCTGCTCTTTCTGTAGCTCATTGCCCAAGCTCTGAACCAAAGCACATCCTTAGATGTTATTATGTCAGTAACCCCCCTGGTTTCTGTTAGCCTGCAAAATTAATTTACAAAGTCTCCATGGATTATCACCCAAAGAAAGCTTCTTTCTTATTTACATCAAAGTCCAATACATGTTAGAGAGGGATACTTCTCCTATACTCATTCAGGAACCAAACATTATTCATGATTGCTCCACTGTTCTTAGAGGCTCTGAGCTCTCCACTGTGTTGTCCACATCTGTCCTGCAGACAAGGGGTGAGAGCCTGAGCGTGGAGAAGCACACCCAGCTTTCGGGGCCAGGTACGGAAACTGTGCATATCACCTCGATGCCCACTCTGCTACCCAACACTCAGGGCATGGCCCTATGTTAGTGCAGACAGTGGGAACATATGATCGGAAGGAGAAAGTAACACATATCCTGATTACAGTTGAAAATGACTGCCACATACACACACAAACAAGAAACAGAAATTGGAGTTTCGGTGAGGAGCTGGCAATTTCTATTTTAACCTCCTTCCAGCATACCATTATATACATATATGTGTGTGTGTATATGTTTATTATATATGTGTCTATAAGTGTTTACACATACATTTGTTGGCATATATATGTGCTTACATATACAGGTGTGTGTACATATACATGTACATACATGCATGTGTGCATATGCATATATGTGTATATGCATATATATGTCTCTATATATTATATGTATAAACACATATATACATATATAAATATATTTTATATACATATACATGTACATACATGCATGTGTGCATATGCATATATGTGTATATGCATATATATGTCTCTATATATTATATGTATAAACACATATATACATATATAAATATATTTTATATAAATATATATAAACACGAATATATATGTGTGTGTGTAAGATTATATATATAATATATATATGTGTGTAAATATACACACTCACACACATATATATATATATATGTTTCCTAGAGGGCACGTGCACTAGTCAGAGACAGAAAGGGAGAGAGAGAAGGAAAGTGTAAAAGCAACTGCCATGAGAGATGGTCATGACATCCTTTCTCTTTTGGACATGCATGCACGCATGCTGCGTGTGTTTTCCAGGTGGTTAGGTTAGGCCTCTCATCACGCAGTGGTCTGTGATGTTAGCATGTTTTCCTTAAGCACCAGGCACCAGGCCACAGCTGACCTGTACTACCTAGAAATCGAGCCTTGGGAGTTTAATGCCAAGGGAGTTGCTACGACTTCAACCTGCCAGTTGTGCCCACAGATAGGAGATGAGGAATAATAAGGCCAAATCATCAAAGGTATTTTACACCACAGCAGTGAATTTGCTTTCCCTTCCACAGGCAGAGAGAATCTAGCTGAGTTTTTTTTCTTTCTTTCTTTTTTTTTTTTTTTACAATAAAATAACACTACTGGGGACCAGCAGTTGGTGTAATGCTATGTCACTGGACTCCCATGTAATCAACTATGGTTCAATTCCTGGACCTGGTGGCTAAACTCATGCCGGGCATGTGTGCGTGCGTGCCCAAGATCCCAAGAGGAGAATGGAGGAGAAGGGATTGCGGTGTGACCATCCCCCTGGGGGGTGATTTCTCACTTTCTGTCTCTCTGTCTCTCTCTCTCTGTCTTTCCGGCAAGCACACACACACCATAGCAAAAAAACTCTCAAAAAAGAAAAAAAAAAAAAAAACTACTGAATTTACACTATAGAAAGGTTCCTCTAGAAATATAAGGGAAAGAAGGAAACTAACAGTAATTGGACATCACTTAGCACCATAAATTAGTTAGGTGCTATATTATTTAACTCCAGCCTCAAACTTGTAAATTAGGGAATTTTATTGTGTCCCATTTTGACAAGTGAGGAAAGTTTAAGTTCATAAAGCTTTAATTATCTTTTCTCTTGTCCCACAGTAAGTCTCAAAGCCGATATGCAAACTGAGAAATATCTAACTCTGGAATTCATGTTCTTTTCCCTAGACAAGCAAATTAATAGGAGGTGATACTAGAGACAAAAAAGCTTTTCAGAAAACTACTTTAAAATCTCATGCAAGTGGTGCCAGGAGGTGGCATGGTGATTAAGTCTCTGGACTCCCACATGGCTGGCCACAGTTCAAATCCTGGACCTGGAAGCTTGAAACTTATGCGGGGTACATGTCCATGTGTGCCCTCCTGGAAGGGGGGTGGTGACTTCTCACTTTCTTTCTCTCTCTTAATCTCTGCCAATGAGAGAGATCCAAGGGGGTATCTTCCCACTGTGCTACGGAAATAAGGGCAATCATCAGCAAATATTACTGTATCTTCAATGTCTCCATATTGTCCCTTCTCATTCTAATGAAAATGCAGACGTCCTCTACGAACTCTGTTTTGCTTGACAGCTCTGAAGTGAAATCTGATTTTCCTTTTAAAGTTTTTGTAGCCCTTGTGAGTGGTGTAAGTGTCCTTGTTTCTCACAGCGGACTCTGGATCATTTTCCTTCCCTCTTCTCTGAAAAAAAAAAAATGTTTTTTACAGGACTTTAAATTCCGTATCTTCAGAACACACCACCACTATTCTAGCTTATTACTGCCACCTACTGTTTCCTCATGTATTAGTCAGTGTTTGCTGAATAAAGCTGCATGACAAACAATCCTAAAATTTGGTGGTTTACAAAAGCAATAATTTATTTTTTATTCACAGGTCTGTGAATTAGCTCTAGATTGACTGGGAAGTGCTAGACTCATGTGGGTTTAGATCCAGGTGGTGGGTCAATTTCAGATCTGTTTCACATGCCTTTACATTCTAGGAGCATACAGTTCTCACAAGGGTAAGCAGAACTGGCAAAAATTTGTAATAGCTCTTAAAACCTCTGTTCAGAATCGGAACACTTTCACTTAGCTCCACATTCCATTGGCCAAAGCAGGGACCTGGTTAACCCTAATATTTGCTAAACAATGATAAAAAAATAAAAATAAAAAAAAAAACAGCCATAGTGGGCCACTGCTCCTCACTGATTAAATATTTCATCTCATGGATCTCTAAAGCCTTCTCTTAAGTTTATTTTGTCTTAACATCATAAACATTTTAATAACTGTCCACACTTTGTGGTGGAAACTGAGAGATTAGAGGACATAGAAGCATTGAAAATGCTTATAGATTCTGAAGACAATGTGGGAAAAGGAGGGGATAAGGAGGACAGTGTAAGGGAAGAAATCAAGGAGGAAAATAAGCAAAACATTGATGATAATGTGTTTTGTATCCTCAACTGGACTGGTGTGAAATATATTCATATTAGATAAACTCAACTTACAAATAAAGTGATGTATAGTGATTAAATGTATAAAATAAAATAAATAAATAAAAATTTAAAAAACTTTTAAATAACCATTTAGAAGCAATAATTTCAACACTCTTGTTTCTCAGTTCTTTAACCCTACTCTCCTCCATTCCCATGGTCAACCTCTATGCCTTCTCACTATGGAACAACAATATCAAGCTTCCCATTCTCCAATGATCTCTTTCTTTAAATACATTTCCTTCCATGTTCTCTCACTATGCCTGCCTACTGCTTTCCATACTCTGTGTTGAGCAGAACAAATGGCACCCAAAGATGTCAGTGTCCTAATTCATGGCAAGGGGGATCAAAGTTAACGATAGAACTAAGGTTTATTCGCAGCCATCCTTAAAATATGGAGACTTGCTTTAGATTATCCAGATAGCCCAAATTAATCACAAGACTCATTAAATTGTGAACAGAGTGGCAGAAGAGTCAGAGCCAGAGAGCTACCATCGTGGGAAAGATACAACGGACATTCCTAGATTTAAAATGAACAGAGTTCCTCTAAAATGAATGGGCTAATGAATAGGGATCACCTTAAGCAGCTGAAAAGGGGGGGAGGAATTCCAGAAAGAAACTCAACCTTATCATCATCTTGATTCTAACCCAGTGAGAAACATACTGAATTTCTGACATCCAAGATGGTAAAATAATAAATTTCGTTACTATAAACCGCTGAGCTTATGGCAATATGCCATAACAGCAATAGGAAACTGATGCACATCTCAATTCCAAGAACTCTTTAATGCCAAAAATATATATACTTTGATCTTATACATTTTCACTGTCCCTCACTTTCCTCAAGCCTACTTTACTCACTCAATTCTCTAAAATTGTATGACCTATTATTATCATCATCCCCCCCTTATACTTTATGATGTTTACTTAGTAAGATCAACACTCACTCTCAGCCCACCATAAGCCTACATCCATGCAATAGAAAGTGGTGATGAGAATAACAAGGCAGACCACAATGACTTTAAATTCTCTGTGTTTTCCATCATGCGGGTCTCTAATGACGTCCAATTGAAATACTATAATTTCCTAGTCCACGTACTCTTTACATAAAACTAAAAGAAATTGAACTGAGGGGTACAGCCATATCTACCACCACCATATCTACACAACTTTCCAAATCTATGCTCTATACTTTATTTTCTGTTACTATGTGTGTTTTTCCTATGCTTCTAACTAAAACTAAGTCTTTTGCTTGTAGACTAGGTCTTGACTCCTTTCACCAACCAAGTATATCAGTCCATAAATCTTCCTGTCTTCACAAGTCTCAATTATCCCTCTCTGTTAGGCTATTTCACTCCATAAGTGAGCATGTTGCTATTTTTCCTATCCAAAAAATAATAATAAATTGATTTCCTAACTTCAGGGCTCCTCCATTTCCTTCTGTATAGTTAAACTTCTCAAAAGAGTTGTCTACACTCAATGTCTACTCCTCCCATTTTTTTTGGTTTTTTACATTATTTAATTTGTTATTAATATTATTAATTTGCTCTAGGGCATATTTACTCACCAGAGAGAGAGATTGAGGGGTAGGAGTAGGAATGAGAAAACAAATCATCAGGTCCAGGACTCAAACTACAGTCAGCTATGTGGGAGTCTAGTCCCTTAACCACCATGCCACCTGTTGCCTCCAGAATCTGTTTTGATAATTGAGGGAAGCCACAAAATTTTTAAGCAAGAAATGAGTTTCTATATTCAATTTCTTAAACTAACTACTATCAGAATATAACTTTGAGTTATTTGCTTAGGGAAACATCAATAATTAATATCCTCATTCAAAGCTATGACTCAAATTTTTTCCACAAAGCATGCCAGTTAAAATAGAAAGTTAATGCTTGTGTGTATACACACGCATATAGATATTTATTGAGAACTTGGAAGACATTGCTGGGTTTTTTTCACAACCTCTTTGAAGACTAATGTTTTTATGTGAAAGAAAATTTTACCCTTGATCAAGATGCTTAAGTTTTATGATTATATTTCTACATTATAATACACATCAGCTCATAGTAATAATTCCACCATAATTTGTGGTGATTAAGAAGAATTCTATCAGACAATTGATAAGCTTGTTATGAATTGATTAAGATGGAAAGAACTGGTTTGAGTTCTTGTTGATTTCACCCATATACTTTATAGAGACCCAGTGATAGACTAGTTGCTATGTACTATTTGCTAATATGAAATGTTGGTAAGTTTTAGCACATCATATTAATAAGCCTACAACTGAGTTGTAAGAATGAGGGACATGAAACTTATATTCCTTTTTATTTCTAAAACTATGGGTTTATCCAAAGCATCTGCTAACAATTTTTCTTGCACTTGCTCACTCTGTTCCAGTATCCTTGGCCTTCACTCTGTTCTGAAACAAGCTGCAGGGACTTTGCTCTTGCTATGGCCTCTGTCTGAAGTTTCTCCCCTCAGACATTTGCACTATCCAGTTCTTCACCTCCTCTGAGTCTTTGTTCAATGTCATTTTCTCAGAGCTGCCTAATTCTCCCTACTTAAAATTCCACACGCTCATGCACCCAATCTCCTTTAACTGGCTCTGTTTCTTTCTGGAGTATTCATCACCTTTAAATGCACTATATATTTAAAAAATGTATTTATTTATTGTTTCTCCTCCTCTTACATTAAATGTCAACTCTAAAAATTCAGGGAGTTTTGTTTGCTTTATCCGGTGCTATATTTTCAGTACGTAGAATACAGTCTGATATCTATTAAAAGCTGAATAAATATTTGTGAATGAATGAATAAATGCATCAGTAAATGTAGAAATAAATGAATAGATTCAATGCATTAGCTTGAGCACCTAAAAGTTGTTCTAATTAAGTGACTGATTCCCCAAAGCCTGATCTCAACAATGGAGTGTACAAAATGAATTTGGAGAGCTGGAAATAAATTTGTGTCTGGTTGAAAGATAAATCCAAGGAATTCTTTTTTTAAAAAATTATTTATTTAGTCATTAATTTATTTTAATTTGACCAGAGAGATACACAGAGAGAAAGAGAGGGAAAGTGAGAAAGCAAGCCACCAGGTTCGGTATTCGAACCACAATTGGCCATGTGGAAGTGTCCAGCACCTTAACCACCACACCACCTGCTGGTCCTTAATCCAAGGGATTCTAAGAGGCTGGGTATCCTCCAAAACACGAATATATATGTGTGTGTGTAAGATTATATATATAATATATATATGTGTGTAAATATACACACTCACACACATATATATATATATATGTTTCCTAGAGGGCACGTGCACTAGTCAGAGACAGAAAGGGAGAGAGAGAAGGAAAGTGTAAAAGCAACTGCCATGAGAGATGGTCATGACATCCTTTCTCTTTTGGACATGCATGCACGCATGCTGCGTGTGTTTTCCAGGTGGTTAGGTTAGGCCTCTCATCACGCAGTGGTCTGTGATGTTAGCATGTTTTCCTTAAGCACCAGGCACCAGGCCACAGCTGACCTGTACTACCTAGAAATCGAGCCTTGGGAGTTTAATGCCAAGGGAGTTGCTACGACTTCAACCTGCCAGTTGTGCCCACAGATAGGAGATGAGGAATAATAAGGCCAAATCATCAAAGGTATTTTACACCACAGCAGTGAATTTGCTTTCCCTTCCACAGGCAGAGAGAATCTAGCTGAGTTTTTTTTCTTTCTTTCTTTTTTTTTTTTTTTACAATAAAATAACACTACTGGGGACCAGCAGTTGGTGTAATGCTATGTCACTGGACTCCCATGTAATCAACTATGGTTCAATTCCTGGACCTGGTGGCTAAACTCATGCCGGGCATGTGTGCGTGCGTGCCCAAGATCCCAAGAGGAGAATGGAGGAGAAGGGATTGCGGTGTGACCATCCCCCTGGGGGGTGATTTCTCACTTTCTGTCTCTCTGTCTCTCTCTCTCTGTCTTTCCGGCAAGCACACACACACCATAGCAAAAAAACTCTCAAAAAAGAAAAAAAAAAAAAAAACTACTGAATTTACACTATAGAAAGGTTCCTCTAGAAATATAAGGGAAAGAAGGAAACTAACAGTAATTGGACATCACTTAGCACCATAAATTAGTTAGGTGCTATATTATTTAACTCCAGCCTCAAACTTGTAAATTAGGGAATTTTATTGTGTCCCATTTTGACAAGTGAGGAAAGTTTAAGTTCATAAAGCTTTAATTATCTTTTCTCTTGTCCCACAGTAAGTCTCAAAGCCGATATGCAAACTGAGAAATATCTAACTCTGGAATTCATGTTCTTTTCCCTAGACAAGCAAATTAATAGGAGGTGATACTAGAGACAAAAAAGCTTTTCAGAAAACTACTTTAAAATCTCATGCAAGTGGTGCCAGGAGGTGGCATGGTGATTAAGTCTCTGGACTCCCACATGGCTGGCCACAGTTCAAATCCTGGACCTGGAAGCTTGAAACTTATGCGGGGTACATGTCCATGTGTGCCCTCCTGGAAGGGGGGTGGTGACTTCTCACTTTCTTTCTCTCTCTTAATCTCTGCCAATGAGAGAGATCCAAGGGGGTATCTTCCCACTGTGCTACGGAAATAAGGGCAATCATCAGCAAATATTACTGTATCTTCAATGTCTCCATATTGTCCCTTCTCATTCTAATGAAAATGCAGACGTCCTCTACGAACTCTGTTTTGCTTGACAGCTCTGAAGTGAAATCTGATTTTCCTTTTAAAGTTTTTGTAGCCCTTGTGAGTGGTGTAAGTGTCCTTGTTTCTCACAGCGGACTCTGGATCATTTTCCTTCCCTCTTCTCTGAAAAAAAAAAAATGTTTTTTACAGGACTTTAAATTCCGTATCTTCAGAACACACCACCACTATTCTAGCTTATTACTGCCACCTACTGTTTCCTCATGTATTAGTCAGTGTTTGCTGAATAAAGCTGCATGACAAACAATCCTAAAATTTGGTGGTTTACAAAAGCAATAATTTATTTTTTATTCACAGGTCTGTGAATTAGCTCTAGATTGACTGGGAAGTGCTAGACTCATGTGGGTTTAGATCCAGGTGGTGGGTCAATTTCAGATCTGTTTCACATGCCTTTACATTCTAGGAGCATACAGTTCTCACAAGGGTAAGCAGAACTGGCAAAAATTTGTAATAGCTCTTAAAACCTCTGTTCAGAATCGGAACACTTTCACTTAGCTCCACATTCCATTGGCCAAAGCAGGGACCTGGTTAACCCTAATATTTGCTAAACAATGATAAAAAAAAAAAAAAAAAAAAAAAAAACCAGCCATAGTGGGACACTGCTCCTCACTGATTAAATATTTCATCTCATGGATCTCTAAAGCCTTCTCTTAAGTTTATTTTGTCTTAACATCATAAACATTTTAATAACTGTCCACACTTTGTGGTGGAAACTGAGAGATTAGAGGACATAGAAGCATTGAAAATGCTTATAGATTCTGAAGACAATGTGGGAAAAGGAGGGGATAAGGAGGACAGTGTAAGGGAAGAAATCAAGGAGGAAAATAAGCAAAACATTGATGATAATGTGTTTTGTATCCTCAACTGGACTGGTGTGAAATATATTCATATTAGATAAACTCAACTTACAAATAAAGTGATGTATAGTGATTAAATGTATAAAATAAAATAAATAAATAAAAATTTAAAAAACTTTTAAATAACCATTTAGAAGCAATAATTTCAACACTCTTGTTTCTCAGTTCTTTAACCCTACTCTCCTCCATTCCCATGGTCAACCTCTATGCCTTCTCACTATGGAACAACAATATCAAGCTTCCCATTCTCCAATGATCTCTTTCTTTAAATACATTTCCTTCCATGTTCTCTCACTATGCCTGCCTACTGCTTTCCATACTCTGTGTTGAGCAGAACAAATGGCACCCAAAGATGTCAGTGTCCTAATTCATGGCAAGGGGGATCAAAGTTAACGATAGAACTAAGGTTTATTCGCAGCCATCCTTAAAATATGGAGACTTGCTTTAGATTATCCAGATAGCCCAAATTAATCACAAGACTCATTAAATTGTGAACAGAGTGGCAGAAGAGTCAGAGCCAGAGAGCTACCATCGTGGGAAAGATACAACGGACATTCCTAGATTTAAAATGAACAGAGTTCCTCTAAAATGAATGGGCTAATGAATAGGGATCACCTTAAGCAGCTGAAAAGGGGGGGAGGAATTCCAGAAAGAAACTCAACCTTATCATCATCTTGATTCTAACCCAGTGAGAAACATACTGAATTTCTGACATCCAAGATGGTAAAATAATAAATTTCGTTACTATAAACCGCTGAGCTTATGGCAATATGCCATAACAGCAATAGGAAACTGATGCACATCTCAATTCCAAGAACTCTTTAATGCCAAAAATATATATACTTTGATCTTATACATTTTCACTGTCCCTCACTTTCCTCAAGCCTACTTTACTCACTCAATTCTCTAAAATTGTATGACCTATTATTATCATCATCCCCCCCTTATACTTTATGATGTTTACTTAGTAAGATCAACACTCACTCTCAGCCCACCATAAGCCTACATCCATGCAATAGAAAGTGGTGATGAGAATAACAAGGCAGACCACAATGACTTTAAATTCTCTGTGTTTTCCATCATGCGGGTCTCTAATGACGTCCAATTGAAATACTATAATTTCCTAGTCCACGTACTCTTTACATAAAACTAAAAGAAATTGAACTGAGGGGTACAGCCATATCTACCACCACCATATCTACACAACTTTCCAAATCTATGCTCTATACTTTATTTTCTGTTACTATGTGTGTTTTTCCTATGCTTCTAACTAAAACTAAGTCTTTTGCTTGTAGACTAGGTCTTGACTCCTTTCACCAACCAAGTATATCAGTCCATAAATCTTCCTGTCTTCACAAGTCTCAATTATCCCTCTCTGTTAGGCTATTTCACTCCATAAGTGAGCATGTTGCTATTTTTCCTATCCAAAAAATAATAATAAATTGATTTCCTAACTTCAGGGCTCCTCCATTTCCTTCTGTATAGTTAAACTTCTCAAAAGAGTTGTCTACACTCAATGTCTACTCCTCCCATTTTTTTTGGTTTTTTACATTATTTAATTTGTTATTAATATTATTAATTTGCTCTAGGGCATATTTACTCACCAGAGAGAGAGATTGAGGGGTAGGAGTAGGAATGAGAAAACAAATCATCAGGTCCAGGACTCAAACTACAGTCAGCTATGTGGGAGTCTAGTCCCTTAACCACCATGCCACCTGTTGCCTCTCCCCCATTTTTTTCTTGATCCCACACCATTTAGTTTTTGCCTCAAACAGTACCAAACAATGACTTTTGTTGCATCACCATTTACCATGTTTTCTGAAGTCCAAAGACAATTCTCACCCTTCATTTTGCTTGACTTAATAGTAGCATTTAATCCTTTGGATCACTTTCTCTTCTTTAAAGTACGTTTTTATTGTTGATTTCCATCCTTTTTTGGTTTTCCTCTTATCTCATAGATATCTCCCTCTCTATCTCATTTTCTGTCTCTTTCTATTAAATATTCTCAGACTCTAAAGTGTGCCATATCTCAGATCCCACTTATTAGGGCTCCTGTTTATATTCACTCACTAAGGGATCTCATCCAATTTCATGGTTTGAGATACCATGCTGAAAGTTCTTTAATTTGCATCTCTACCCAAGAATTCTCCCTGGAACCCCAGTCACTCATATTCAAGACTGTCTATTCAACATCACCACTTGGATATGTAATAGGAATTATAAGTAAACTGTCCCTCTTGTTTTCCCTCTCTTTGCTATACACACATACACATTCACTAAATTTATTTATTCTGAACTCTCTATCATACTTTGTAATAACTTTGCTCTCATGGTTTATCAAGCCAAAAACTGGATGGCAATCTTGATGCTTCTCTTTTCTAAAGTCTCCATTATGTTGGTTCTACTTTTAAAAGGTTGTAGGTTCAGAATCAGACCTCTGTTTCCTTACTTCAACTAAAATGTTTCTCTTCAGAGATCACTTGGAAATGGCAGTAACCACTTAACTAGACAGAACTTAGTGCCCATCAGCTGGCTTCTCATCCAGCTGGTGAATGTCAAACTTAAAACACTGACTTGGACTGTTTCCCCAAAGCCAAGTCTAGCCTATTGACTCTTTGTACAAAATGTTCTAAAATCCCCCACCCTCTAGTGACTACAGATCCTGTGTGAGGGCACATGGCTCAAGAAAAGCCTTCTCTATCCAATTTCTAATTGTGACTCTTCTCCCCATTCCTACCTCACCAGAACTCCCTTTCTTTCTTCCTGGCCTTATTTTTCTTCATAGCATATTACATATTTCGGGTTTTTTGTTGTTGTTGTTGTTATTATCTCTCTCTTTCTCCTAGCATGCTAGCTCAATGAGAACAGATTTATTTGTCTGTCTTGTTTACTATTGTATTGCTAATGCCTAGAGAAATGCTTCGTATATAGTAGGTGCTCAGTTATATTTCTTGAATGAACGACTTTTATTAGTTACATTTCTTGAATAAGAAAACCTAACATAATGAGTAACATCACTCAGAAAGGATGTTTCGAATGAGAAAATGTCAGCCCACCCAGGCAAGGAAAGACACTGAGAAGGAAGAGTTAAAAGAGCTGACTGGGTTCCAGCTTTCTAAACTCAGAATCAACCATTTACTTCGTGTGGTAGCAAAAATCATGCTAATGATTCTTAAAGCTGTCAAATTACATCTAAAAATATTACACAGGCACTGTGTAAAATGTGATTATGTGTGTGTTTGATGGAGAATCAGGAGAGGAAAAGAGATAACACCACCGAATTGAGTTTTACTTTCAAAGATCAGAAATATTTTGGAATTTACTTTGATTGAAAGACTAGCATATATTTTAGGAAAACATCAAGCTAAGTAAGTTTAAAAAAAAAAGAAAAAAATCAGTTTTATTCTTTTTATCTTTTCTCTGATTGCTATGAATCTCTCACAAAGCACAAAACTACAAATAATGGAAAGACGTTAATGGCTCAAAAATCAAAGGAACTAGCGCTCACATTTGAAAAGCAGAAAATAACTCATTGTCACATCATTTTCTAACAGAAGATCCAAAATTTTAACTCTACATTGTGGTAACAAACATCTTCATCCCTTTCTATCAGTGGTTTTCCCTGAGGTGTGTGTAATTCTTTTAGTTTGGTTATACTTTAGTCATCCCACAGAAAATATTAGTAAACTAATTTTTTTTATTTCATTTCTGTGCCCCTCTATTTTTTAACATACAGGAAGGATCCTGTCTGCTTGAATGTGTTTACGAACGGAATATGTCCACTACACTGGAACTGCATGAAATGAAAGGCGAGATCATTCAATTGCACAACCGTATACATAATTTATCAGACCAGTTTCTTTCGATGGAGACGGTTGTGAATTCTCTGTTCTATAATGCCAACTCCCAGGTCTGTATTATTTTTCATTGCCTTTGACTTGCTAAAATGAATCCTGAAAGCATGACTCCCTGTCCTGTGACATTAGAGCCCAACTGCAGAAGTACCAGTTGGCGTGAACAGCGTGCTCTGGCTGTCTGCTCCTCTTGTTACAGCCTGTCTCTGTCCAGGTCTTCTTCCTGTCCTTTCCATGTGCTCACCATTTGTCCTGCTTTGCTTGCCAACTTGTATAAAATTAATTGCTTAAAAATGACCAAAGGAAGCTTAGATTATATAGAAAGCAACCTAATAATTTTTTTCCTATTTAGAAATTTGTATTGGGCAAATTATAAAAGACATTTTGAGGATAACTGGCAAAATTTGAGAGTGGACTGAGTACTTGATGACAAGAAAGTGATCATTTTCAGAGGTGGTCATGTTATTTTAGGTGAACATGTACTTATTTCTGTAAAGATGCACATTGGAAATGCATAGAGATAACATTCAAGGATGAGTGTAATTTATTTCACGACCATTTGACAAACAAAAGGATAACATTATAAAGTCAAAAATAAAGCTACTAATTCCCAAAACATAACTGAAGATTTTAACAAACTGCTGTGCTGGCATATATTATTCTAATTGTAAAAGAAACATCTCTAAGTAAGTTACTGAGTGCTTATTATGTGTCAGGCACTCTGCTAAGTATCTTATATGGATTATCTCATTTCATTATCCAACAAACTTATTTATTGGGTAATAAAAATCCCTTCCTAAAAGTGGGGACAATACTTCAGAAAGAGAAGATAATTTCCCTAGGTTACACAGCTCATCAGTCACTGTCTAATGTGGCAGCATTTAATATATATTGTACAAAGATGCAAACATATATATCAAGATAAAAGAAGCTCCAATAATTGAAGAAAAATAAATGAAGGAAATTTAGAAATAGAAAAGGAAAGAATCACAGTGAGTTTAGAAAACTAATACAAGTGCTTGAACCGGTACACTGTTTTAAAATTAAAAAAAAAAAATTTTTTTAAAAAAACAAGCAAACAAAAACCATAAATTTGATTCTAAGTTTATCAAAAACCTACAAAAATTAAAAATACTACAAGCTTTAAAATTCACAGAATTCTGAAAGTTAAAAAAAAAATTTTTCAGGAAAAGCAAAACCATTACTATTGCCAAGAGAACAGTTTCTATTGATTCTGTAAGACACAGGTTAATAGAAAGAGAGCATCCCTTGGGTCAGTGGTATTCAAACTTTATTGCTCATGATAATCATCTAATTATTTTAATTATTGAAACTTATTTTTAGAGTATTTTTTAGGGTTATTGCGCAACTGAGTATAAAGAACAGAGACTTTTCACCTCCCCCTTGTTCTCCCAAGCACAGACCTTCCCTCGTCATCGACATCTTGCACTGCAGCCGTCCATTCCTTACACTCCATGAACTTGCATTGACACGTGGTCATCTCAAATCCATAGCTTAAGTAAGGATTCACTCTTGGTGTTGTACATTCACTGGATTTTGACAAACTTATAATCGGATCCACCACTAGAGTATCACTGAGACTTTCATGTCCCTAGAAACCCATTGTGATCTGCATAGTTACCCTTCTCTCTAACCTTTGGCAGCCACTTATCCTTTTAGCTTTTTCTTTTTTTTAATTTTTTATAGGACATGTACAGTAGCCAGAGATAGACATAAAGAGAGAGAGATAAAACACTTATCGACCTTTGAGAACCACTGTTCCAGAAATCCTGAGAGTAAACACAGGAGGCTATTTCCCTATAAAGATAATCATGCCGATATTAATACGCCAAATGCAATTAAGAAAAATAAATGACAAATGTCACTATAAACTACAGTTCTAGGTTGCAGTTTTCTGATAGTGTGGCTCTTGGAAGATAGAGTTTAGACTATGTACTGCCAAATAGGAGGACAAAGAGGAAAATGAGAATGTCATATGTGCCTTGCTTGGGGCAGTGCAGTATTTTACAAAGAAACAACAACCAAATAAACAGATCACATTGGAATGGATGCCTTTGGGTTGTATGCATGTTCCTGTTTTATGTAAATACATAAATACATATACATAGGCCCTCACATATATACACATATATAAATACTACGATTTTATATATCCCCCGAAATTCAAGATGAAGAGGGTAAACACTTAGTCAGACTAAGGAGTTGGAAGGTGGGGCATTTTAGAAAATAATTAGAATCAAGGTTGTTAGGTCAAGCCCTTCATGGTTGGCCACTGGTGGGTTTATAAAGAGAGGGAATGAGACAGTCTTGTGAATACCGCTGCTCTACTCTGCTCTTGTCCTTGTGATGTGACACCTCAGGGCTACATGAGACTTCCACCATAGCCCCTGAACCATGGGCCTCCAAAGCAAGAGCTAGATAAACCTCTATCTTTGTAATATCTCCAAATCATCAGGTATTTTAGGTATTTTCTGTTATTAGCAATAGAGTGGGCTAAAATAAGAAGAAGATTCCTTTTGCCTTTATGTGAGTGGACCCCTAAAGGCGTTTAGGCTTGCAACCCCAGTTACAGTAATGGTTCTCTTTGTAAGCATGGTTCTACTGGAGATATAAGGGTCTTCTCTCAGTTATATGGGAGTCTGGAGGATAAACTTCTCCTTTAATCCATTTATTTAGTAGGCTGTGTGAAAAATCTCATTTGATAAAAGTGTTCTGCTGTAAAAAAGAAACTATCTTGAAAAATATAGATCTAGTTGAATGGAGGGATAATATCTTCATGCAGTCCTCTCTATGATTTATCTCAGCCAAGCTTCTAGGTGCTATTGAAAGACAGCAAGGTCAAGAGTATACTGTTGGAAAGGGCCTTGAGCGCAGTCGTTTCATTCTGAGAGTTAAGTGCAGGGCTATCTTTATCAATAGGAAGCTGCACTGGGTGCCAGCTGACATCCTCTTGTGAAAATTAAGAGTCTGGAAAAGGCATGGACCTGACTCAAGGGGCTGCTCACCTTTGTTATAAGGTAAGTCAGGTACTACTGACAGGTCGGACAAAGGTTATCATAGACATTAATTCTCTATAGGCTTTTGGACAGCAACTACCATGCAAGAAAGCCTTTAGAATTCCAAGCTACAGTGATGGCTGCAATGGAAATCACAGAAAAATGTCCAAGAAGTCATGCATGGCACAAAGTATGCCTCTGTAGGGTGACTACCACATGCTAGAAGATGTAAACAAAAGTTTTTACCTGATATAATAACTTCCATTTTAGAATATTTTACTTAAAGCTCTTCTTTCTGCCTGGAAATAGATAGTTGTAGTTATTGTCTATTAAGATCCCAATTAGATCCTGGTAATAAAATGAATTCATTTTCATACAAGAGAATGCTGACCTTTTAATTGTCTGTAGCAGGGGAAATTCATCTAAAGATATAAAATATTTATGGAGTACATTCGAATGGGAGAAGAGAGAGTGCTCAGAACACACGCCTATTTTCCTTCCTTCAGAAAGTATTAATTCATGCTTCCACAGCCGGTTCCTACTGGCTTTGGTTATTTGGTAGTATCACAGTGTGCATCTTTACCCACTGCTGGCTTATGGCTATTACGTGCTGTGAGGTAATCCTCAATAATCTCTGTCCGTATTAAAGTGTGAAAAACATCAGTGAGGCCATAGTCTTGGATTACTGTGGACATGTTTGTCAAGGAAGTGGTGCAAAATAAAATTGTGATTAGTTTTGGAATAGTTTTCTAGAAATACACCCTATGGTTCCTACAGAATATTGGCCTCTGATTTCCATAGCTCTACTATTAAAATAGCATGCATTGAATTTTTTTTTTTAAGAGAAAGAGATTTTTTGCTATAAGGCATGTGCACGCACCAGAGAGAAAGAGAGACAGAAAGTGAGAAACCACCCCCCACCCACGGGGGGCGGCCACACTGCAATTCCTTCTCCTCCATTCTACTGTTGGGATTTGGGGCACACACACACACACCCCCAGCATGAGTTTCCAGCCACTGGATCCAGGACTCAAACTGCAGTCAGCCATGTGGGAGTCCAGCAATGTAACCATTACACCACCTGTTGGTCCCACATTTTACATTGAAATCTTAATGTACACATAATTTGGGTGAAATACTGAGCTACCTTTAAAAAAAATAGACTACACTACATTCAGATCTATATCAAAGAGGAAAATTGTAATAGATTATAAGAAATCCTTGAGTAGTCATCAAAGAAATTCTCACCACCATCATGCCAACACCCCTACCCCCATATACAGAATACCACATGGCCCTACATTCTTATTTCAACTCAGCTCTGATGTAATTCCTAATCAGAAACTAGCCAAGAACCCAGCTAGTGCGAATTTTTATCAGGGCTTCAATGGCTTACTCACTAGGTTCCTATCTGGATGACATATGTCCTTATCTGTCTTCTTTCTTGTATATGTCCACCATGTTGGGGTTTCTGCTTTAGAATTATTTGCAACTAAATTATAAAGTAAACATACATTTTGACATTTAATCAGACCCTGAGCGACTCTTTACAATTTTTATCTGTCTCATTAGCTCACTAATCTGATTAGAACTTTTTCAATTGCCCAATCTTTGTCAAGAGCAAATACTAAACAGAAATTGCTGGTTTCCCAGGACATTAAACAGATAAAACAAGTTCAGGTTCGTGGTGTTCTATGGTGGTGCAAAAAGTTTTTGGTGGCAGCAAAAAATCTCAAATACAACCAAAAAGCATTGTACCTCCTAGTGTTTCCTGTGCCCCAGTCCATCCTGTTCTATTAAATTCTGTCTACAGACAGACCCAAGGTTGTGAAAAATATGTGCTAGTTAAACATACACTTAAAACCAGCCAATTCCTTCATCTGTTCCTGTCACTCCTGTCTCAAATAGCTCAGCATCAATATTTTTCAGGTTTTTCAAAATAATGAAACATACTCTTGGCAAGTGTCTAGCACATGCGAGTTATTCAATAACTACGTGTCGATTAATTGTTAGCTAAATGAATGGAAAAAAATGCAGCTAATCTGATTATTTACATTCCAGCCTACCTGAGGTTTTGTTCCTTTTCAACTCTTAAACTCTTTTTTTATTATACTTTCCCACCAAAGAATGAGAAGTAAAAAAGAAGGAAAATTCATATTCCTAAACTTCACAAAATCCACAACACTGAAAAATAAAAGTAAAAATGAAGAAAAAATAATGGATAAACTCTTTGGTTTAGATGTTTCTGAACAAAGAAGACAAAAACTGGACAGAGTATTTAGGGTTATTAGAGAGTCATACATATATCTTGTTCTCAGTTGTATGTTTGTTCGTGGATTTTTGTTTGTTTTGATATCTGTGTTTTTCCTGGTTCTCTCTGAGCAGGTGGCTCTCTGATATGGTAACGAAAGTCTTCATACCATCTACAATAGTCACATATCCAGGATGAATTAGATTTATGTTATGAAGTTCAAGTGCTTCATCAAACATAGAAGGAAAACAAAAACATATTAAAGTAATTTGTTCAAGATCACTGAATTCATTAAGAAGAAAACTTTTGATAGGTTATACCCCATCAATAGTTTAATGCTTGTTTATTCTTTTTTACTTTGTATTAGTGCCTAATTTTTAAAAACGTTGCATTAACATTATCTTTATTTCTGCATGGATAATGCTGAACAAGTTCCTTTTGCCTAGAACAGGATTTTTTTGTAAAATGGCTCTTGGTGAAATAGAAATAAATTCCGGCAGCATCGCTCTGTGGTTGTCAAGAAGTATATTAAGATTCATTTCAAAATTCTTACTCCAGTCACTAGTACACGGTTTGCTACTTGTTCGGGTTTCTTCCTGTTGTAAACGGTAACAACAACAGTAGTATGCCTACCTCAAATTAACTTAGGTATATGAATGAGTGGATTAACTTATTCTAATAAATCCACATCTGGCTTCAGGTAGAGCTGATTCTAAGGACCTTGTACCATGGAGTCCAAAGCTCTTGCCCTAGAGGTGTAGCAATCCTGTCAGAGTCTGCAAAGGTGGCTTCTGTTGGGCTCATGTCCTCATACCTGCACTTCACCACAGGCAGGAGATGGGCTACTCAGACTGGCCAGACATGGGTCACTGGGGAAAAGGATTTGCCCATCGTACTATATAGAACACCACGTTATGAAGGTGTCCCACTGTCCAAGAATGAGGAGGTATGCTCACTAGGAAAACCACGCGAAGGTGTCCTGCATTACCTGCTCCTCAATTCTTTTTTTCATGTTGGCTGTTGAGCTCTTGGTTGATCTGATCAAACAGGTAGCTTTTGAGTGGGGCAGATCCATGTTGCTTTCTTCTGACAGGAAAGCTACAGGTCTAAGGTTCTGATTTCCACAGGCATCTGTGACTTTTTAGAAGCATCCATTTGCATGGGCTCTGATTTACATCTGTACTAATGGCTCTTCATATTTTTCTAATTGTTAAGACATAACTGATTAAGCATTACTTGAAAATCCACTAGCCATGGACTCAGCCAACCCTACCAAACTACAGGGGGGAAATCCACAGTAATCAGTTCTCTTTACTGTTTGAATAGTGTATCTTTTAGGTTCGTGGCAATGTCATAACTAAAAACAAATAAAAAAATTTACTTACTTAGTTGTTATAGCCTGGTGAAGTAAGAAACAAGACTGCTTTGCAGCAAGTTATCAGTAATTAACCACAATAAAAAATTACAGCTGAAAACTTTTTGATAAAATTACCACAATGATGTTGAAAATTGTAAAGCTGTTCTGAAGGGACGATACAGAGATATAACTTTATGTGCCTCAAATTGAATGAATTCTTCAATGTGGAAGAGTTCTTGGAAATAGCATAAAGAATTATTTTCTCTCTCTTCAAAGGAAATAGACAAGATTTTAATTTGTCTCTCCATTGGATGTCAGTGTTGTGGCACTAAAATATCCCTGGCATCTTTGTCTTATAGAAAGGAAGGAAGGAAGGAAGGAAGGAAGGAAGGAAGGAAGGAAGGAAGAAAGAGAGAAAGAGAGAAATGCTTTACCAAGAAACTCAGGCGTCAAGAAGTTTCAAGACATTTTACTTACAGTCCAACTAGTGGCACTGTTTTTGCCCATTGTAAATGCCTTTCTAATACCTTTTTCAGCTGCTACAGAATCCTGTTGGTTCAAAAATGAATGCGGTTGAAAAACGACTTGAAAATGTCACTACCACTTTGAACAACCTTCAAAACCGCTTACAAGAGGTCAGTACTTCATCTGGGTTGGTGCACAAGTGAGGATGATTAATTTTTTAAAAGGATAATAATTCAATTTTAAAAGATACATAGTTACTCACCTTGTGTGCAATAGCCTATTGGCTCATCTTGGAGGTGGTTGGCAGGAAGCTGCACAATGATTTCTGAAGCTGCAAACGGAGGTATATCGCATATCATAATATATTTATTAAGGACTAATGCAAACCACATTGAGTTATAGGAAGGAAAATGTATTCCCTAGTGCTTAGAATTTACTGAACATGAAGAATTCAAATGAGATTGTTTAGTGAGAAGGAGGGGGAATTTCCATGCCTACCTCCCCAAACAAATAAATCATGGCTTATATGCTGGAAATGTTTTCGAACAGACTATATATAATGATATGAGCAGTTCTAACGGAGTTTCTATTCACATGTCTTTTCTGCTTTACTCTGTAAATACTTCAGACTAGGACTGCAAATTCTAAATGTATGTTCAAGATACAATGCTAGGGTACCAAGGTCAATTGTCCTTGAATTGTTCTTTTGTGTTTTAAGACAGCAGCAGAGTGGCTCCACTGAACAGCTAGCTTGTATTCATCCCAAAACAGCAAAGAATCATCCCTTGGAAAAATACAAGAGCATCTCTCATAACATCCCTCTTCTGTGCTAGAAAAAGGGGTCAGTGGACTAAATAGAAAAAGGAAGACTTTCTTTCCCAGGTCTGCCATCTGTTCAGGCTATAGTGTTGGAAACTTTTGTAGCAGTTCCGGAGTCAGTGTCATGTTGCTAATTGATAAAATAGTAAAAGGATCACAAAATATGCAGTCATGTAGCTTTTCTTGGGAAAAAAATATTACATTGAAAAAGTGAAGCTAGTTTTTCAAGTCTTTGCATGATATATTTGGGATGGAGTGCATTTAAGTGATCGAAGGAACGAAATATAAAAGACAGACACCTCCGTTTAATATCTGAAGATCTGAGTGTCAATTAGTTCATCAAATAAGAAGAAAAACATTGATAATAATAGTCATTCATTCAGCTAATATTCATCAAGTGCTGTATTGGGAAAAACGTGAAAAATGGAGCCAGAGCAAAAAGAAAAATAGCTCTTTAAGCAAGCCCCAGGTATTGGTCCTGTTGAACATGAAAATTTCATGTAACAAAGAAAGTATCAGTACATCAGAGTGAAGAAAGCATTATATAGTAAAATGTTCTGGAATCATTACATAAAATTTGGGAGTGGGCCAGCCTGTGACGTTGGTGGTTAAAACAGCTGGTTACCATACAGCCACGACATGATTTGATTCCTGGATCCTCCATTTTGAGAAACATGCCAGGTGTATATGTGTGCATTCTGAAAATCATGAAAAAGGAAGAATAAATGGAGGAGAAGGGACTGCCACGTGACCATGACCCATGGGAGTGCTTTCTCTCTCTGTCTGTCTCTCTGATGAAAGCACGTGCTCTTTGATAGATTAAAACTAATGAACAAAAAGAAAAAAATTGGGAGCAAATTAGTTTAGACAAATATTCCACATCAGATACTAAAATTAATCTCTGTGGATTAAAAAGTAAAACGTTTAAAATGAAACAGCATATGTCTAAAAGATATTAGACTAAATATTTAAGATCACTTTTAAGGGGGAAAGTTAACTTTGTAAGAATAAAAACGAGGGGGGTCTTATAAAGGAAAAGATAGGTGAGAAGAAAACCATCCATTATGCAAATACATTAAAAGGGAAATTATACAGAAGGAGATATAGGTGTCAAGATATCAGTTTTGATGATAACGTGTATGATATCTTCAACTGAACTGGTGGGAAGAGTGTTCGTGTTCGGTAAATTCATTTTACAAGCTGTAGTGATGTATCCTGATTGCATGTATAAAATAGATCAGAATTTTTAAAAATCGGTTTATGTGAATCCTAAAGAAAAACTGTAAACATAAGACAAATAAGAAATGCATACAATTGTTTTATTAAAGAAATAAAACCTAGGCCACACCTATGGCCTAATTCTTAAGAGAGCTGAATCCTACATGACTGATCACAGAGTTGAAAAACATGCCTAGTGTGTGTACGTGAATGCCCCACACCCTGGAGGAGAAAAGATTGTGGTATGAACACATCCTACTAGGGGGTGCTTTCTCTCTCCCTCTTTGGTGAGTGCACAATGCCTGCTGCCAAATATATAGATATAGATACACACACACACACATATAATAAAATTCAAATCAAAATAAGATGCAAATTTCACTTCGCAATTTCACTTTGCAAACAAACTCAAGAATAAAAACCAAGTTAATTGTTGTTGGTGATGTGTGGAAGGAAAGCAGGCCCTTTGATACTACAAACCATTAAAGTGCTTTTGAAAAGCAGTTTGAAAATGCCCATCAAAGGGGCTGGCAAGTGGTGTGGTGGTTAAAGGTGCTGGACTCCCATATGGTTGACCACAGTTCAAGTCTTGGACCTGGTGGCTTGCTTTCTCACTTTCCCTCTCTCTCCCTCTGTCTCTCTCTCTGATCAAACTGGAAAATATAATAACAATGATAACAAATAAAGTTAAAATAAATTAATTCTTAAATAAAAGACAATGCCCATCAAAGGCTATAAAATATTTTTATCTGTCGATCAACTGAATTTCAGTTCTAATGTGCTATCCTAATAAAATAATGCAAATATTGTGGAGGTAGTACACAGGAAGATATTCCTTGAAAGCATTTTTCATACAAGTAAACAATGGAAAAGATACATAGAATAACATTCATTTACACAATGTACCTGGGGCAGCGTAGGTACTCAGTCAATATTTTTCAGATGAATTAATAGAAATAATTGGCCCTGGCCCAGTGTAGGTAGCTCATTTTGTAGATTTCTGAGCTGCAGGACTGGAAGCCACACAGCCAATCACAGGTTTGGATTCTTGGCCAAATTGACCTAAAACACGCATGTGTGTGCCCAGCAACCTGACGACCTGGAGAGGCTGTAGGGAGAGGATTACAACACTACCCGACTTTGTTGGGGGGTGCCTCTCTCTCTCTCACATGAATGTGCATGCACTCTCTCTTACTTAAATAAAACAAACTTAATAAATAACTGATTCTAAAATGTTTTAAATTTTGTTTTATATATTCAATCACTGTATTACATTACAGCTTACAAAATGAATTTTCTCAGCCTGAATACACTGTGTAGTAGTCCAGTTAAAGACATTATTATGCCCGTAATCATCAGCAGATCATTTTCCATTCATGTTTTGTTTCTTTATTTTTTTTTTCCTTCCCTCCAAAATTTTGACCATGTATTCCAAATAATCCATGGCTCATTTACAGTATGATTAATGAAACAGAACACTTCTCGTATAAAGAAAACACGTATTTCCCCAGGGTCACCAGAGTAGTCCACATTATTGTTTTCTCTTTTATTATTTCTCTGTTAGTTCATGGGGCTAAGTCCACATAGTACATTGCTGGTTAAACATTTAATGTAATCAATATAGGTGCTTTAATGTAGGCTTTGCAAACTTGAGTATGGATTTAAACACCTAAAGTAATTCAATTAACTGGATAATTAATAAAATTCCATTTGTAGTTTGTGGATACAGCATTTAGAAATACAATTGTGACTTTTGTTTTTATGCCCTGGTAGAATTTTGTTTCAAAGAGTAAATAAAGCATATAGATAATTGTATGAAACTCAAAGCCAGATTCAAAGGGAGTTTGAATTAATCCAATATTCTCATTCTGAAAATAGGTTCATGGCTTAAAATCATGAAATAATTTACCTCAATTTCTGTTATGTAGACATTTGAAAACAGACTCCGATAGTCTGTGACACAGTATTTCTGCCTCTGAAATACAGAGGTCTAAATGAGGTGATCTGTTCAAATAATAATTTTGTCCCTTATAGCCTATTAAAACTCAGAGTCACTATCTAGTTCTTTTGCTTAAAGCACATGTAAACTGAGAACTTAAGTTAGCAATATTTGCTGCCACTTTTTATAAGGACATCTTTACTCAATTTTTCCAAAAACTTTAGGTAGTGATATGTCATGGGAAATAGAAAATATGTACACATGAAGAACATGTGATGTCTACATTACTGGAACACACCTAATCAGAACCAGTAAGAATAGTTTGCTGGCTCAGATTGGAGCGTATCCACATATACATAGAAATATGTATTATGAAAAACTATTGGGTTGTCGGCCAATCAGGATGTATTATTGCCTAGAAAAACATGTTATAACTTTCACAATGACCTAATACATGCATGGATTCCAACTGTTTCTACCACAACAAACTCATGTTTAATTACAAACTTTTTGAAGGTATATCGTGTATTTATAATATAAGCTCATGAACATACTGTCTTAACTTTTTTTTTTCTTTTTGTTGGGGTCACATGTGCTCTCAAGAGAAAGAGAGAGAAAGAGAGAAGCTTCAGTGGAGCATGGCCATGCCTCAGTCCTCCTTCCTCCTTTTCTCCACTCTATCTGGACTTGAGGCACATGTATGCATGAGTTCGACGTTGGTGTGTTTTCCAAGGTTTCAGGGACAGGATTTGACCACGGTTGGCCATGTGCAATCTAATTCCCTGAACTGTTGTGCTATGGGGCAAAACGTTTTATTTTCTACACAATATATTTTATTCTCTACACAAATTTATCACACTAAGATGTAAAAATCTTCAGTTAAGTTGTTTCTTCTTTTAAATGCCTTCCCCCCTTTTATAAAAACAATTTTAAGGTATTTTTCAGGGAAGACATTTACTAAATTTCTCTATTTGATTTCCATCTCCGACATAACTTTTCCCAAGGTTACAATATTGAAAAAGTGAATAAACAAATCTACATTTCACCACTAGATGTCACTAAAGATTTGTTCATCAGAACATTAGCCACACAGCTTGTGAAAAAAATCATTGGTACAATTTCTCAGCATAATCAGGACATGACAAATTTAGTAGTGTATTCTCCACACTATCTAATTCTCAGTATTTCAATACTGTGTTTCTGCTTCCAATAATATCTTAAAAGTGTATTTGGAAACATATATTAGTATAGATGTTACTACTTACTGTTTCAAAATTCCTAAGAGACCCAACTTACAGGTATTGACATCTTGAGAGTTATTTCATAAAGAATATATAAACATATTTAGGCATTGCTAACTTGGGTTATTTCATAATGAATATATAAACTTATTTATAATAAATATATATGCCTATAATTTACTTGTAGTTGTTATTAGAGAGAAAGAATGACTTGTCTCCTTTCACCTATGAGATACCTTATTATTGAGGGAAACTCTAGCACTATTTGCAGTTGAACTTGTTCATATCACTTATAAAGACAGTTGCTATCCCAACATAGAGAATTTGATAATCTATGTGCTTAATTAGCTTAAATTATTTGAATATATATTAGGGCTTGATGTGTTGTTCTATGTTTTTCTAGGCAAAATTCAGCAGAGCTTAACTGATGACTCAATATTTTTCATTTATTGTATTTATTGCCATGAGAAATAATAATGCAGTAACATGCTTCCTAAGGTTTTATGGTAGCATTTCTTTAAAGAGAAAACTTCCATGCCATTTTAGTCTAAAAATCATTTTAGTTTAAAAATCCAATCTAAGACCCAGCCCATGGTCTGGTGGTTATGTGAACTGAATCTGACATGACCTCTGTGTGGTTGGGGTTTTGGGCCTAGTGTCTGAAAAACACTCCAGGTGCATGTATATGCATGCCCAAGATCCTCAGAGGATAAAGGAGAGGGGATTATGGCATGATCATGCCACATAGTGGCAATGGTGGTGGTGGTGGGGTGGTCTTGCTTCCTTTCTTTGTCTCTGTCTCTCCCAGGCGAGTGCATGCATATTCTGACAAATTAAAATAAAACAAAAGAGAACCATCTAATTGTCTCAGTTCCTCATCCAGGGTGAGTAAAGTTCACCTAAACTAGCATGATTTCAAACCAAATGAGATCATAAAGGTAAACTTAATTAATAATGAATAGGTTCTCTTAAAAATAGACTTTTTTGTTCATCATGTACTATCAAATATCACTTGAGAAACTAAATATTTTCCTTGAATATGCTTTATGATATTTCTTTTGTTTTTAAAGAATTATTTTATTTATTCATTCATTTATTGTAATTTGACTAGACACATACACACAGTGAGTGAGAGAGGAGAGAGAGAGAGAGAGAGGAAAAGTGAGAAAGTAACCCACCAGGTCTGGGACTCGAACCATGGCCGGCTATGGCGGAGTGTTCAGTGCTTAACCACCATGCCACCTGCTGGCCTCAACTTTATGGTATTTCTTTGTTCAAGATGTAATGTGATAAAATTAGAACCACACTGACTAAACAATTTGGGTCATTTTCTTCATATAATTATTTAATTTTATTTATTTATTTATTTATTTTATTTTGACTAGAAAAAGAGAGAAAGAGAGTGAGCAAGTTGCCAGGTCTGGGACTCAAACTGAGGTCAACCATGTGGGAGTCCACTTCCTTAACCACCATGACACCGGCTGGCTCCTTGGTCTCCTTTTAAATACTCACCACTGGTACTTTGTTCTCTAGGACCTGAGCGAAGTGTTTCTGCAGCTTTCCCAACTTAAAGGTAATCTCTACGTTTTGGAGAATACATTAAGTGTGACCAGGATGGAAGGTTTAAACTCACATACTCAAGCACCAACTCAGTCCTTCCAAGAAACGGGAAAGAAAGAGCTTACTCCAGGACTGCCATACAGTATGCCTCGTCCAGATGATGGCATTTCTGGTATGTTGATCATTTGTTACATTGATAGTCAACTTTGATGTGATTTTCAGAAGGATGCATATCATATATGTTGAGTTCACTGCACGTCTTCAGGCATATTTGCTGGCACATATGAGGCACTTGGTATGTATTCACTGAAGGAGTGAATAATACATGTATGATATATGACGGTCATCATGAAAAGAGACTTTGGTTTTTTCTATGCTAATCCCTGCTTCCATAAATAATCCAGATGCAAACTCAGCTATGGTGACACATTCTGCTAAGGTTCTGTTCTGTGTGGCGTGGGACCGCATGGGAGATCTGGGTTCAATTCCTAGTCCAACCTAAAGGCCAGGCACCATGGGATGTGCCTGTAACCCCAGACACAGAAAATTACATCTTGGGAAACAATAGAAGCTTTCGTTGTTTGAAAACATGCCGGGCACCACTTAAAACTATTTATGTGGGAGTTTTAATTCATTTCATTTTCACAATAACCATATGAAGTAGGTAAATATGGGTACTACTGAATTTCCCCTTTTATAGAAAAGGACACTGAGATAGAGAGAAATTAAGAAAAGAAGTATTGGGAACAGCAGATGGTGTGATGAGTACATCGCTGAACTCCCACGGAATCTATTGCAGTTCGAGTCTCAGACCCAGTGGCTAAAATCATGCCAGGTGCAAGTGTGTGCATACCCAAAATCCCGAAAGGAGAATGCAGTTGAAGGGGTTGCAGAGTGACCATCCCTCCATGGGTGATTTCTCACTTTCTGTCTTTCTATTTCTCTCTATCTCTCTGGTGAGCACAGGCACCCTATAGCAAAAGTCTCCCTTAAGAAAAAAGAAATCCAGAGTTTCAATAGAAAAACAGAACTGCATGAAACATGCAGAGAGGCTGAGATTGACTATGATAAAGACACAAACGGAAAGTGTTCTTTGAATTTGGCAACATGGAGGTCATTGGTGATGTTGGGAAAAAAACAGTTTCAGTAGAATAAGGAGCACACAGAAGTGTGCTAGATGGAGGAGTTCAAAGCAGTAGCAGGGTGCAGTGGTAATTCAACACGTGATGCGCGACTTCCATGGAGGCTCCTACGTCATGTAGTCTGTCTACACATTCTGGACAAAGGTTGGTTCCCTGACCTGTGCTCGAGTGAATAGCAGCGTGGGCATCCCGTGGGTTGCCTGCCCTTCTCTCTCCCTCTCCGTGTGTCTCTTTCCATTATGGAAAAAATAAAGTTAATGGGACCAGCAGGTGGCATATTGGCTACGTTGCTGGACTCCCATGTAGTCGACTGTGGCTCAAGTCCCGTGCTCAGGGGCTTAAACTCACACTGGGCGTGTATGTATGAGTGCCCAAGATCCTGGAGAATGGAGGAGAAGGGATTGCAATGTGGCCATTCCCCCTGTAATTAATAATATTAATGAAGACTAAAGGGACATTATTTTTTTAGAGGTTTGCTATAAAAGAGAAAGAGAAAAACAAATTTGTCTCCTGAGACATAGTATTAAAAATTTAAAAAAAAATGGCAGATACCAAGAAACATTTTCATTCTACTGGAGGTTATCCTGTATATGGACCTAAATTATTATAGCGACAGAAAGAGAGTAATTTTTGTAGTAAAAGCTTGACCCAACCAGGATGGGATCCAAACTGCAAGTGGAGAGGAACTGACTTTTATTGGGTGCTGAGACATTGTGCATTTTAACAAGAATTAAGAAAAATATATATAAAATCATAGACAAGATACCAAAGCAGAAAAGGCTGGTAGATTTAATGGCGAGTACATGAGTTCCTAGCTGTTTCTAACTTCTGAAACTTATTTGCTGATGATAATGTATATAGCAATGTCTTCGCCTTGACTGATAAGCACTGTATTAGTGCTGGAAAAGGCAAAGTCGCACACTGTAATGATATATAGTGAGTAAATGTAAATTTAAAAATTAAATAAAGAAGTGATGCATGGCTACCACCTGAGCCTGAAGAAGAGGGACCAAAGGAATATTGAGAGAGAACATAGAAACAGCACACGTACTAAGAAAGGGGACAGTGGGGCTAGCAGATGGCATAGTGGTTACGTTGTTGGCATCCACACAGCCAAACAGGTTCAAGTCCCAGACTCAGTGACTTGAATATAACTCCAGGTGTGTATGAGTGCATGCCTAGAATCCTGGGAGGAGAATGGAGAAGGGACTGTGGTGTGACCATCTCCCTGGGGCAGGGGGTGATTTCTCACTTTCCCTCTCACTATCTGTCTGTCTCTCTCTCTTTCTCTCTCTCCAGCGAGTGCAATACCCTAAGGTAAAAATCTCTTCAAAAAAAAAAAAGGAAAAGAAAAGAAAAGGAAGAGTAGAATGAAGAGTAAGTGTGTTAGAAATAATCAGGGGTATAATGGAAACCAGTCAGCTCTGTGGTATTCTCTAGCCAATTCAGCTGCTCTGGGGCAGGCGTGCAGTAGGTAGACAGTTGAGTTTTTCCAGGAGATTAAGTAGATAGGGTTGAGTTTTCCCAGAGGAGTTTGATGCAGGCTCACACTAAGAAGAGGTGCAATGATAAGCCCAATGTATAACATCCAGAAGTTTGATTTTTCTGGACTGAGGTAAGATTTTCTTCTATTTTCACTACCCGATTCTGAGTAGGAGAAATTCTATTCTGTGTGCATGATAGCCCCGGCACTCACAAGTTGAGTGCTAGAGTACTGTTGAATTTAATACTTTGCAATTTAATTTTAACTCATGTTACAAGTGTTAACATGAGTTCAAAGAACTGAAGACAGCAAACTGTCCTTTCTCATTCTCTAGGACACCATCCTCTCCAATTCCTGGGGTTTTCCAGTCTTCCAGCCATTTTTGCCATTTGATAGTTTCTATTTACTCAGAATTTCTCTTAAAATGTTCAAGTGGTTTGCGGCTGCTTAGTTTCTTCAGAGTTAAAGTCATTCTCCCCATGTCACTCATTGTTAGCGTGGCTATTTGAGTATAGAGTTGGATGAAGCTACCTTTGAAAAATATTAATTATACTAGAAATCGCAACCTGTCTGTCACTGTCAAACTTAACATTAAACAGTTGAGTTTTTTTGTGCCAAAGACAGTGTATTATTCACCCTGGTGTCTGTAATGCACAGTCCTATGCCTAGCATAGAGTATGGCTCAATAAATGCTTTTCCGAATGAAATAAATAATTAATATCCTGCTGAGGACTTTGACTAGCAAAAAGGTAAGTACTGGGAGGGAGAAGGAAAAGAAACCTTAGCCTTTAGAAATAGGTAGGCCTTTTGTTGTGTTTCTAATTGAAAAGCAGGGAATTAGGCATCCTGATCCAGATTACTTGGTGAGATAATCATAGAGCTAAAGTGATCATTTAGACCTGTAATTTGTTTACGTAGACACATTAGATCAAGTATGTGACTATTCATTTCCTCACATGTCTTAGCCCAGGATCACTGATTGCTTGATTTACTTTCTAAAAGCTGCTCCAGAACCAGTATCACGAGATCCTGGAGATATAGTAGATTCTGAAATATTGGGACAGAAATCCAAGCTAATAATTTCTTTCATCAAGAATCTCACGGGTAAGTTTCATAATTTGACACAAAGGTAAGTGTCCAAACATGTCTTCTGAGAATGATTTAACAAGTAAGAAGTGGTATCTCCACATTATCTGCCTTATTTATAATGATACTTATCCTTTTAACATGAAAGATCAAAATTTTAATTTATATGTGCATACACTTTTGAGTTTTTTAACCAGATGACTCAATTTTTATATATATATTTAACTATAAAATTACTATGGGACAGAGGATAACTGAAAAGAAAAATCTCTTTATTTTATCTTGCCAGCTACTATGTATAGTTATTCCATGATATGAAAATAAGAATGATATGAACTTAAGTGATTAGTGCCTAAGTTCTTGAGGCTCAAAATCAAGTCACATTAAGGCTGTGACCCTTGCCCAATTATAAACACTTTGGATACATCTTACATTATCTAGATACTCATAAATAACATGTTAGTGTCCACTTATGAAAAGATAACAAAGCCTCCCAAAATGGAGAAAATAATGAGAAAAGAAAAAGAAGGCAGGTGGGTACAAATAAACTACAAGCAGTGGCAGAAAGTAGGAGTCTTGCTTATGGGCAATTTTCTTTTTGTAAAGTGAGAGATTGTCAGCTGAAACTAAAGGAGGTTAAAGAGCAAATTTTCAACACTGAGAGGAGAATGGAAAAGGTTTGAAATGGAGAATTAGAGAAAGAACTGAAATGGAACAAATGGAATGATGCATAGGTGTCATTGCCGGTCCAATAAAGATGGTGGCCTCCATGTTTCAGTAGCATCAGCCCACGTGGCTTTTGATTTCTGCCAGTATTGCTTAGGAATCCAGGATGGGAATGAAGAGCACAAGTGGTTGGATGGATTCAGGATTAGACTTTTGCTATCTGACTGTAGCAGGAAAGGCAGGTTTTGTAGGTATAGACAGCAGGATTAAGGATCAAAAGCCCAAATTTATTATCAAAGGAAATACGTTCAGAAGGAATATTTTAGATAGAGAGGAAACAATGAAGCATTATGGAGCTGAACATTAATAGAGTTTAATGGAAATAGATACTCGAATGACAGGAGGTTAAGGGCAGATAGTGGGATCTAAAAGAGATTATTTCAGCAGTGGGACTGACTCTAGATGACAAAAAGCCCTAGGCTGGACATGAAGGAGATGATTAAATAGGAAGGAAGAAGAGAGCCACAAACTTTGATAATATCAAGATAATATGATACTAATTTGTCATATGACCTGGTATGTAGAAGGACTTTAAAGACCTCCTTAAACAGAAATATGTATTAAGATATAGCCTTCAATAAATCTTGGTCAAGTAGCTATCATTCTAACCTTAAACTATCACCCATCATAGAACATTCTCTATGAATGATTTATCTTCAGTTGTCTAAAGCAAGTATAAGAGAAGTTGAATATACTTTTTGGTTTTTATTTAATGATTATTTGCAGACAATAGCTAGAAGTTACATTTGTTTTTGTTTTTGCTACAGGGTGCATGCACTTACCAGAAAGAGAGAGAGAGTGATAAATCCATCCCTCAGGGTAGATGGCCACACTACAATCCCTTCTCCTCCCAGGATTTTGGACACACATGCATACATGCCCAGTGTGATTTGTCAAGCTGCCAGGTCTGGGACTGGAGCTGTGAAACCAGCCATGTGGGATCCAGTGCCTTAACTTCCATACCCCCTGCTGGCCCCAGTAGCTTTTATTTTTTAAATTTTCTTTTATTTTCTCCAGAAAAAAAAAAATGGTTCATATAATTTGGAGAGAAGGAGGTTTGGATTCCTTCTTGGGCAAAAAAAAATGCGTAAGCAAAACTCCTTAAGAGAGGGGCAATAAAGTATGTATCATAATTTCTTAGCATTGGCATCTAAATTTCTTTTCACACAGAGGCGTGGAAACAGACTCCTCCACTTCATCTTGTGTTGTTCATTCAGCTCTGTTATCTTAAACTCCCAGTCTGGAAGACTATCAAATCTTATTTTTTTTTTAACTCTTAAACAAACATAGGTCTGGACTTGAGGTGGAATCAAAAATCAGCATCTATGCTTGGAGTTTGTATTCTATTAGATTATACCATCATTAGCCTCAAGTAGAAGAAAACCGAAAACCCAAAATAGTTTCCCCAATCTTTTTTTCTTACTTTCTCTTGAAAATGAGTCAGGATCAAGGAAAAGCAAGTTTTATTTTTCCTTACCTCCAAGTGCTGCATAGCTCCAACTCTAAGGAAATAATAGGCCCACTGGGCTAGAACAGCCTAATTACACTTGAGCAAAAGGGGTCGGGGGTGGGGGTGGGGTAGCTGCAGAGGCTCCACACACAAACATGAAACTTCCTCTCATTCCATTAGTTTACAGCCTGTGCTCTTCACTTGTCGACAGAGAACAGGTATTGAATCCATTGAGAGAGCGAACCATTGCATTAACGATCACATGCCATGATTGCCTCATTTACCTCGCTCCATTATTGTGCTTGTTCCCTTCCATCACGCTGAAGTTTGATTTAGCCATCTTTTTCCTCCCACACATCTGGGGAGCTCCAGAGTCCATATTTGATTGGATTCTGAGATTTTTGATACTTAGAATGCATGCTTTCATGAAATGAAGATGAATAAAAACAGTAGTAGAGCCAGCGTGTGGTATGGTGGTTAAGGTGGCTGGGTATCACAAGGCTGACTGCATGGTTGAGTCCTGGACCTGGCAGCTTGAAAATAACAGGGTGCATGTGTGTATGTGCCAAAATCCCAAAGATGGGAGAAATGGAGAAAGAATTGTAGTGCGGCCAGGCTCTATGGGAAGATCTTTTTTACTTTCTCTCTCGTCCCTTTTTCTGGCAAGTACAAGAACCCTCTGGCAAAAGGTTGAAAAAATAGCAGCAAATGCTAACGAAAAACCAAAAATTTTAGGAAGAAACACATGCTTACTGGATAATGTGTATGGCTTGATTTGAAACCTCTCAAAAATGTTTTCTGTATAGTAACCTGTTACTATGGTAATTTCTTTTTTCCTAAAGTCAAACAAAATTCTGTATAATCCATACACTGAGACATTTATTTTCCTTTACCATTTTAAGTAAAATATGGTTTACAAATTGTTGCTTTTGCTGAATCTCTTCATTAATATAGTTTCATATTTTAGGATAAAAAAACTCATTAGGTTTTCTTCAAACTGGATAAGAAGCAGCTATATATATGAGTTATTTTGCAGATTTCCTAAGTGCCAAGCACAAATAAACTTAAGCATGCCATCCTCTTGTGTCTACACAAGAATGAAAGGCCTTTACATTATGCCAGTGATCTGTAATATAAGAAGCTTGACAACAACAGTTTTGAAAGCTGTACCATATAGCCAGGTATTGAACTTTCAGGGGCATAAACAGGTGTCCTGACAAAAGTTGTTGAATACCTAATGCAAGACAGATTGTGTTTCACAGCGATAAGATGAAGAGCCCAAACTAAGACTGATAACACTTTAAAAAAAAAATAGTTTGTTCATTTTTTTTGAGAGGTGTTTTTTTTTTTTTTTTTTTTTTTTTTTTTTTTTTTTTTTTTTTTTGCTATAGGGTGCATGTGCTCATCAGAGAGACAGAAAGTGAGAACAAGAAATCACCCTCCTCCCCCAAGAGTGATGGCCATGCCACAATCCCTTCTCCTCAATTCTGTTCTTGGGATTTTAGGCATGCAAACACACGAACTTGCCATGAGTTTCAAGCTTCCATGTCTGGGTCTCAAACTGTGATCAACCATGTGAGAGTCCAATGATGTAACCATTATACCATCTTCTGCTTCCCCCAATTTTTTTTAATATAGTGTCTGTATTCACTCTTATGCACCATGTACACCCCAATCAGGTCAAAGTACTTGCAAGAAAAGTGCCACATTCTCTCCTAACTCCATACCTTTGACCAGACTGTCTTGCCTTCTGAAAATGACCTCCCTCCATTTCTCTGCCTGGTGAACAAGCCTAGGTGGAAACTTCCCTCATTCTTTTCTGTTTCAATGGTGAATTGTCAATGCCCATATTATACTATACATCCCACCACTTACTGAAACTGCCTACTTGCTGGTTTTGTCCCCTGGAAGCCAGGAACTATAGCTTCTTCATCCTCGTATCCCCAGTGTCACGTACAGTGCCTGGCACTTTAGAAACACAGAAAACAATGTTTGTTTGTGTTTTAATAAAGGCAGTACTTAGAGCAGTGAGGTCAAGAGGATGATAAGAATACAGACAAAAGGAATATTCTTTGGTGGTGTCATGAATGAAGGAACATTTGATTATGCGTAAACGAAACTAAATCTTATAGATGACATCCAGTATAGAAACCTTAGAGATGCCAGTTACATTCAGAATTGATAGCAAAGTGAATAGCCATCTTTGATACAAGACTAAGAAGTGTTAGAAAGGTAAGAGATAGGCAGTAAATTAGAGCAAAGTAAAGGCAGGTGTTTGGGATGAGAAGACCATCAAAACCTATCCAGATGGATGCTTTTCCTAGCAGATTTAGAAAAAGAAAAAAAAAGAGCTGGTAAACAGATCAAAAATTGCAATGTAAGTAAGAGAGTATATTCCATTGAAATGCTCATATTAATAAATGCAATGCACTGTAAAACAATAAAAACACTGTGTATGCCTTCACATAAAAACACATGAGAATACAGATCACAGAATGATAATTATTAAAGTAAGTGATCAGACAACTCAGAGTAGGATGAAGAGAGGAGACAAATTGGATGTTGGAAGCAAGGTAAAAAAGAAAAAGAAAAAAAAATTGAATTGTCACAGAAGCCAAGGGTGGAGATAAAAATGACCTAGGTATGTTTGAGAAACAGGAAAACCAATCTGAGAAGGACAAATGCTGCTCTAAAGGTGTAGATGTGTAGGTTGAGATTTCAAATTTGAGTTAACGACATACAAAGCCTTTTCTTCTCGCAGATCTACAAATCTTTTTCTACGGAGCTGACCACAACGCAAATGGATATTTAACTTACAATGAAATGGAGAGTCTGCTAGGAGAAGAGACACCTGGACGAGAACAACTAGAGCTGTTTGATGCCGACAACAACAAGATGTTCTCCTACCTTGAACTGGTCAGTGCACTGGGACTTACAGGTAAGGGAGCCCAGGGGCTGGAGTGCCAGTAACGGTAGCTTGAACGTGTTTTGCGTGGGACCAGCAGTTAGCGTCATGGCTATGTCTCTGGATTCCCAGATAATCGACCGCGGTTCGCTCCCGGATCAGCTGGCTTAAATTCACGCCGGCGCATGTGCGTGCGTGCCCAAGATCCCAAGAGAAGGGGTTGGGGCGTGGCCCCCCGGGGGGTGATTTCTCACTTTCTGTCTCTCTGGCTTTCTGGCGAGCACACGTGCCTTATATCAAAAACCTCTAAAACAAACAAACAAACAAACAAAAAACACAAAAAGAAGGTGTTTTGGATGATGGCCGAAAACCAACAAGCATTCCACACTTTCCCCCTCTCTAGTCAGATTAAAATAATACTAATAATAAATTAAATTAAATAATTAAATAATTGTTTTACAAAGAGAACATGTTACTTAGTCCCCCTTTGAACTTTCTAAAATGATTTTAGGATGACCCTCTTAATACTGTGAGACTTTAGTTTTAGGATAAAAAAACTCATTAGGTTTTCTTCAAACTGGATAAGAAGCAGCTATATATATGAGTTATTTTGCAGATTTCCTAAGTGCCAAGCACAAATAAACTTAAGCATGCCATCCTCTTGTGTCTACACAAGAATGAAAGGCCTTTACATTATGCCAGTGATCTGTAATATAAGAAGCTTGACAACAACAGTTTTGAAAGCTGTACCATATAGCCAGGTATTGAACTTTCAGGGGCATAAACAGGTGTCCTGACAAAAGTTGTTGAATACCTAATGCAAGACAGATTGTGTTTCACAGCGATAAGATGAAGAGCCCAAACTAAGACTGATAACACTTTAAAAAAAAAATAGTTTGTTCATTTTTTTTGAGAGGTGTTTTTTTTTTTTTTTTTTTTTTTTTTTTTTGCTATAGGGTGCATGTGCTCATCAGAGAGACAGAAAGTGAGAACAAGAAATCACCCTCCTCCCCCAAGAGTGATGGCCATGCCACAATCCCTTCTCCTCAATTCTGTTCTTGGGATTTTAGGCATGCAAACACACGAACTTGCCATGAGTTTCAAGCTTCCATGTCTGGGTCTCAAACTGTGATCAACCATGTGAGAGTCCAATGATGTAACCATTATACCATCTTCTGCTTCCCCCAATTTTTTTTAATATAGTGTCTGTATTCACTCTTATGCACCATGTACACCCCAATCAGGTCAAAGTACTTGCAAGAAAAGTGCCACATTCTCTCCTAACTCCATACCTTTGACCAGACTGTCTTGCCTTCTGAAAATGACCTCCCTCCATTTCTCTGCCTGGTGAACAAGCCTAGGTGGAAACTTCCCTCATTCTTTTCTGTTTCAATGGTGAATTGTCAATGCCCATATTATACTATACATCCCACCACTTACTGAAACTGCCTACTTGCTGGTTTTGTCCCCTGGAAGCCAGGAACTATAGCTTCTTCATCCTCGTATCCCCAGTGTCACGTACAGTGCCTGGCACTTTAGAAACACAGAAAACAATGTTTGTTTGTGTTTTAATAAAGGCAGTACTTAGAGCAGTGAGGTCAAGAGGATGATAAGAATACAGACAAAAGGAATATTCTTTGGTGGTGTCATGAATGAAGGAACATTTGATTATGCGTAAACGAAACTAAATCTTATAGATGACATCCAGTATAGAAACCTTAGAGATGCCAGTTACATTCAGAATTGATAGCAAAGTGAATAGCCATCTTTGATACAAGACTAAGAAGTGTTAGAAAGGTAAGAGATAGGCAGTAAATTAGAGCAAAGTAAAGGCAGGTGTTTGGGATGAGAAGACCATCAAAACCTATCCAGATGGATGCTTTTCCTAGCAGATTTAGAAAAAGAAAAAAAAAGAGCTGGTAAACAGATCAAAAATTGCAATGTAAGTAAGAGAGTATATTCCATTGAAATGCTCATATTAATAAATGCAATGCACTGTAAAACAATAAAAACACTGTGTATGCCTTCACATAAAAACACATGAGAATACAGATCACAGAATGATAATTATTAAAGTAAGTGATCAGACAACTCAGAGTAGGATGAAGAGAGGAGACAAATTGGATGTTGGAAGCAAGGTAAAAAAGAAAAAGAAAAAAAAATTGAATTGTCACAGAAGCCAAGGGTGGAGATAAAAATGACCTAGGTATGTTTGAGAAACAGGAAAACCAATCTGAGAAGGACAAATGCTGCTCTAAAGGTGTAGATGTGTAGGTTGAGATTTCAAATTTGAGTTAACGACATACAAAGCCTTTTCTTCTCGCAGATCTACAAATCTTTTTCTACGGAGCTGACCACAACGCAAATGGATATTTAACTTACAATGAAATGGAGAGTCTGCTAGGAGAAGAGACACCTGGACGAGAACAACTAGAGCTGTTTGATGCCGACAACAACAAGATGTTCTCCTACCTTGAACTGGTCAGTGCACTGGGACTTACAGGTAAGGGAGCCCAGGGGCTGGAGTGCCAGTAACGGTAGCTTGAACGTGTTTTGCGTGGGACCAGCAGTTAGCGTCATGGCTATGTCTCTGGATTCCCAGATAATCGACCGCGGTTCGCTCCCGGATCAGCTGGCTTAAATTCACGCCGGCGCATGTGCGTGCGTGCCCAAGATCCCAAGAGAAGGGGTTGGGGCGTGGCCCCCTGGGGGGTGATTTCTCACTTTCTGTCTCTCTGGCTTTCTGGCGAGCACACGTGCCTTATATCAAAAACCTCTAAAACAAACAAACAAACAAACAAAAAACACAAAAAGAAGGTGTTTTGGATGATGGCCGAAAACCAACAAGCATTCCACACTTTCCCCCTCTCTAGTCAGATTAAAATAATACTAATAATAAATTAAATTAAATAATTAAATAATTGTTTTACAAAGAGAACATGTTACTTAGTCCCCCTTTGAACTTTCTAAAATGATTTTAGGATGACCCTCTTAATACTGTGAGACTTTAGAGCTTGAATTTTAACAAATGACTATATAAGAGGAAAACTAGGTTGCTATTCATTTAATATAAATCAATGAAAGCAATACAAACTGCATGAAATCTAAAAGAATCTGAAATTCCTTTTCAAATAGTACTATTCCCTCACTGGCTTCTTTGCTATGTGGTTTTCATAATCTGTTGTGTGAGTAAATTGAAGATATTTACCATGAATATCAAGGAGTCATTTCTTAACCAGAGAAGAGAGAGCAGATATATTGGGGTTGGTGTTTGAAAGCTGAAGAGGGATAGGGGATAGAATGCACCTGGCCATAAAATAAATCCCAAGTAACCAAATGCTAAACTTTTAAATTTGCAGAATGAAAAAATTAAACCATCCTAATTTCCCTCGGGTTTAAGAAAGTAAATGATACCCTGCAGAGAGATGTTCTGTGACCTTACTCAACATATGCACAAGCACCTGAGTTGACTCTACCTTTCCTGCCAGTGTTGCAGCTACATTTTAAGATATCACATCCACTTATGTTAAAAAGCTCACTACATGGGACCAGCAGGTGGCATAGTGATTAAGGTACTGGACTACCACATAGTAGATCGTGGTTCGAGTCTCAGACTGGGTGGTTTGAAACTCATGACAGGTACATGTGTGTACATGCTCCAAATCCTGAGAATGAAGGTGAAGAGATTGTGGCATGGACATTCTCCTGGGGGATGATTTCTTACTTTCTGTCTCTCTGTTTTTGTCTCTCTGGCAAGCACATGCACCCTATAGCAAAAAAATCTCTCTCAAAAAAAAAAATTCGCTAGAATATAACATAACAGGGCCCATAGACCTATCGATATTGCCAAAATCTTGCAGTTGACTCTTCTGAGTCCTACTTGTAAGACCTATAAAAACCTTCATTTGATTTCTCCCCTTTCCACCTAATCTCTGATGAAAAAAAAAAAAGATTTCCATTCCAAAATACAGATTACATGGTCAGATGAGCTACCTATCCAATTCAGGTAAGGCTCTGGAATGTCACTGAAATACAGTCAGTAGAATAAAAACACATTGGGAAAGGCAAGGGACATTCTGAGGTTGGGTTGTTTTTGTTTGTTTGTTTGCTTTTTTTTTAATCTAAAAAGTTTTACTGCTGCTTCCTTCCCAGGCTATCACTCTTCTCTTCATTGCTACAGGGAAGATAATCCTGCTGCAAGGCTTGGTTCAGACAAGTTTGAATGCCTAGCTGCCTTGGGCTTTTCTCTGGCCCTACCAGACAGATGGTTGTAGTCTCAGAATTTTCTGCCAGCATTAGGGATATGAGTGATGCTAAATAACGGGAAAGAATCAGAGTTAGAACACACAGGAAGGGATCCTGCCCCAGATAATTTATGAGGAGGGCCACACAGTACCCCAGGCATGGGATGCTCACTTGGAGATCAGATTCTTCCTGGCGCCCATAGGAGGAACCATCAACACTTTGTTTTTGATGGGCCTTACATTCTAAATGATGTGCAGACAGCATGCTATAAAGATTTTCCAACCTCCCCCCATTAAAAAAAAGAAAGAAAAAAACAAAACAAAACAAAAAAACTAGAC
Source organism: Tupaia belangeri chinensis (assembly GCF_000334495.1). Taxonomy (NCBI): domain Eukaryota; kingdom Metazoa; phylum Chordata; class Mammalia; order Scandentia; family Tupaiidae; genus Tupaia; species Tupaia belangeri. The sequence continues at coordinate 685,409 of NW_006200423.1, forward strand.
ATTTGATCTATTTGGCCTTCTGTAATTTGGAATATTTAAACTTCCAACCGTGTTTTTACATTCTGTTAAAAAAATGAAAGCATGATTAGATACCTAGGCACAATCTGTGAACCATAATCTTGGAGATGCTAAGGCAATAACCACTAGAAACATCTAAGCAAAGTAACAGAGGAAACAAAGAGAGCAGATCAGCAGCTTGGACACAGGAAGAAGGGAGAAAACAGAGAAGGAAAGAAAGCAAGTCATGTAATATCCGCAGTGCAAAATCTGGAACCGGACCTGATGTTCTCAAAGCAAAATTAATTGTGCTTTCACTAATGGTCAATTGGCATATCCATTTCCTTGCATTCATAAAATGTATGCAGAGTAAAGCTCTTCCTTGCCTTCACCTTGGAGACTCCAAATGAGAACTTGTCATGTATTAGTTGAATTCACTGTAAGAAAAAGGAATGAGATTTATATGTAGAATCTAAGCATACTATAAACTTATTAATCTCAAAATATTTTTATTGTAGAGTGAGAAGATGAATGTACAAGAAAGAAGACTTCTCCAAGCAGTGGGCTTTATTTTATTTTCTAAAAATATCATCATCCTATTTTCTCCACAGTTTAGCAAGAAGTGTTATATTATTATATTTTTGCATAGAAAAACACGTCATGACTTTCCTGACAACCTACTACAGAGTACATCTTACCAAGTTTCAGAAATTGCTAGATTTTGAGGCAGACTTAAGTCCGTAATACTGATTTAAAAAAAAAAAATTAGAAAGCATTTTTTGCTTTGGACTAATTATTTAAAAATCTTATTTCCAAGAAAATTATGCATATAATTTAAATACTAACTACACTTACATACATAAGAATATCAGCAATATATATCTTTCTCTCACTTTGGTATCATAGGACTAGCATTGACTTTTTTCCTGCCGTTCTAAAGGTAACTAACTGTGGCCCGGGTATGGGGGCAGGGGTGAGCCCTGCTAGGATGCTGTGCTCTGAAGGCTGGGACCACAGGGAGGCATGGGATGCTGTGCTGGTCACAGTGACATGTTCTGTAATCCTGGGGACTCTGGAGACAGGAGAATCGTGAGCTTGAAGCTGGCCTGGGCACCAAAGAGAAACTAGGTCTAAAGAGCAAAAAGAAGAACAAGGGCTGGGGCGCACCCTGTAGTCCCAGTTGGTGGTTGAGGCAGGAGGATCTTGACATTGAGACCTTGTCTTAAAACAAGACAAACGTAACTAACTGTTCACTCTGGTACTTTTAAGCACCCCAGCACGTCCTTCTCGCACTTCACTTCCTTCAGCACTTCACTTCCTTCTCTTAGGTTGAACTTCTTGTTATTCCCAGAGGGCAGAATCAGAACTGGAAGCAGAATTGATTATTTTCAAGTTATCATAGCACCGTGGGCTTCTCTTGATGCCAAGTTTCAGCCAGTTCCTTTGATTTGTGAACAAAATGTAAAGAGTGCCCAGAGAGGGGCCCCAGCAGGTGATGTGGTGATAAAGAGTGCTGGACCCCCACATAGCTGGCCGTGGTTCAAGTCCCAGACTTGGTGACTTGCCTTCTCGCTTTCTCTCTCTGGCTCTCACTCTTGCTCTGGTCAATTTTACCACCCCACATCACTGCTCACTTGAAATTTAATGCTATGTGCAATCTGCCTATTGTATGTCCATTCAAAAATTCCCATTTTCTGCTAAAAGGAATATTCATAGACTTATATCGAAGTTGTAGGAGGGTGGCTAAAACAAAATTAGTCTGAACATATAAAATTAATCCTTTCAAACACACTAGACACTTAAATGCAATTGCATGCTAAGTAAAAGAATAATTAATCTTTCAATTAAAAAGTTATCTATTTTGAGCTGACTCTGTGGCATAGTGGTTAAGGCAGTTAGATTCCTCTTAGCTGACTGTGAGCTTCAAGTCCTGGACCTGGAGGCTTTCACTCTGAGAGAGAGAAATCCAGACAGAGAATGAAAAAGCAAGCTGCCAAGTCTGGGACTAGAACCATGGTTGCCCATGTGGGAGTCCAATGCCTTAACTACCATGCCACTTGCTGGCCCTCACTGCTCATTTTTGATCTAGATGGAAATCTAGTCTTAATATTAGGACTAAGAACTGATGGTTTAGTAGCAATTACAAAAAGAAAAATAAAAGTGGATAGTACATTGATTCAGTGGAACACAAATCAATTCTGCTCTTTTTAATAGGAAGTGATCAGTTACTGCACAAAACAGGGTTATCAGGAAAACTAGAATAATTGTGGATAGAAACTTACATAAGATTTAAATACTCATAAATCTAAAAAATTCAGTGAACATTCAGGTTTAATTGGTTAATACATGAAAATACTCGGTAATATTGGAGATAATTGTAGTATCTGAGGTTAATGTTGGTGTTGGACTTCTTTGAAGAGACTAACATTATCATCATTGTTTTATTTGCATAACAAGACAGCTTCACCAATGGCCATGCATTACCAATGGGGATACCCTCTGAGGAAGTCACACCATTAGGTGACTTTGTCAATGTGTGAACATCGTGGAGTGTAGAAACCTACTATGTGGTTTGTCTCTCACACATCTAGGCTATATGGTATAGCCCATTATATTCTTATGGATCCACCATCATATTTGTCATATTTTGTCGACAAAATATCATTACATGATTCATAACTATAGTTCTTACTTTTCAGTCTGGATTATATATTAATCTACTGAAAACATCTGGCTTTATGATATAACTAGAAAGATTACCAGAAATCTTGCAGGCTACCATCTGAATTCTCTCTTAAATAAAGTTTAAGTTACCTAAAAATAAGGATATATATTATGTAATTACCATGGGCCTTTTGGTTTCCATATTTTGAAAAGTAAGAGCATTGATACCCAAGCTACTCACCCATTGCTACCTCCTCAACTCAGCAGCCCAAACTCCCAAGTGATCAAAACCTGGAACATTTCTAAGAGTCTTTAGAAAAATAATAATATAAATATTTAAATTGTGTGAACTTCTAAGGCACTTTTAACTATGATCAGAAACATGTTTATGCTGTTTGCTAAAAAAAATCAATAATGTCTTTGAATGAAATATATGTTTAAAATATGGCTAAAAATCTTGACATCTCAGAAGCAGGATAAGAAGAGAAAAGGAATGAAGGAGAAAAATAGAGAGGCAAGACATTTATGGGACACAGAAATGGATTATTATCTGTTGATGATAACATGCATGACATCTTGAATTGGACTGGTGTGAAGTGTATTCATGTAGGGTAAATTCACTTTACAAGTTGTAGTGATATAGTGATGGAATGCATAAAATAAATTTTTAAAAATGTTTTTCAATGCATATTTTAGAAAAGTTTAAATCATAGAATTCCTATAATTTTAAAACTTTGTTATATAAGATTTGAAAATTTTCTATTTTAAAATGGTTTTAATTATACCAATTGCAAATAAGCATTCTCTAATGTGATTTTATATTTACAAACTAGTTGAATGACACAGGATCAAGAATGAAACATGATGGGACCAGCAGTTAGCATAATGGCTATGTCACTGGACTCCCATGTAGTCGACCGCTGTTCATGTCCTGGACCTGGTGGCTTAAAACTCACGCCGGGCACGTGTGCGTGTGTGCCCAAGGTCCCAAGAGGAGAATGGAGGAGAAGGGATTGTGGCATGGTCACCCCCCTGGGGGGGTGATTTCTCTCTTTCTGTCTCTGTCTCTCTCGGTCTGTCTGGTGAGCGCACGCGCCCTATAGCAAAAACGTCTTTATAAAAAAAAAAAAGAATGAAACATGAATTCATTAAACTTTCAATAAAATCACTGAATTATCCCTTGAGCTTGTTTTGACTTATTTTGGTTCTTTAAAAAAAAAAAAAAAAAAAAACTTTCAAAGTAGAATCATTCGATTTTACTAACAATTTGGGATTTGAGGAGTAGCTGAGCTTTGAAGAGGCAATCTCTAGCTTTCTTCAACTTTAATCATAAGCTACTGCTTTAACTCCAACATCACCTCTCCCCAATTCTGGATATTCAGATCCCACCCCTGTGTCTAGGAGGAGAGAGAGGAGAATTTACCACTCCAGAGGGGGAAAAAATCTTAATTCTCATTTGTGTTTGACAAAATGATAATCCATTATGAAAATATTTAAATAGTTGCAAAGACTCTTTCTAAAAAAAATAAATGAATAAATACCTTCTTCAAAACTTTTCTTTATTAGACTTTATTAGAGAATCTAGCTCAAGTGTGGAAAATTTAAAATCACTCTATTTACCAAAACTAGCTAACAATAAGCTTACTAGAAAGAAAACAACAATGAGCAGTAAAGATCTATGCTTAACAGTCTTAATTCTGGGACAGAATTTAAGATCCATGTTGATGTACTTGTAAGGTAAACCCTTCTGTTTAATAATAATAATAATAAATTCTCACATTTAATACATTGTTTTCACACTCATATATACATACAAAAGTTGGAAGGTGAAATAAAATCTAAATAAAAATTTTATTCCAAACACATTTCTCTATTTTAAATCACGTTTATTGTTTAAGTTTGTATCACAGTGGAGATTAACTGAAGCTTAATCATCCAGTCAGTGCATATTGTCAATGTCATCAAATTCCAAATAAGTGAAATCGACTCATTCATACACTCTAAGTCCTGTTACGATCCCACCATTCATTGCCTGTGTCTTTTTTTCCCTTTGAACGGCAACATTGATAAGATTGTGAAAAGATATAACTAGTAGACTTGTATGCATATTACCATTTTTTCAAGTATTCAGAGAGAAGTCCACGTGTCTCCACTGTATATTAGGAAACTACTTGTGACATTATCTCTAAGTATAGGAGAGTGGCTCCTGGTGGGAGTGTAATGAAGTTGAATGTCATAGTGTATGACAAGGATTTACAGCATTCTAGAATTTTCACAACTCTTCCATGTTAGTGAATGACATTAGGTAAATGTATTTTTCTACTCTCAGCTGTCAGACATGGGATTTCAAACTACAAATAAATAAAGCATACACTCAACATATGTAGTACAAATGCTAAGTAAACAGAATGACACGGGATAAACTTATAGTTGCCAACGGGTGAGACAGCAGGGAGGCCTTGATACTACGATGTGTGTGACTTGCATCCCTTTTCTCAAATGAATACTGTCACTGTTCCATGTCAGCCACTACGGGAAAAGGCTGTCGAGGCGGGAGCTGAAGAATGAGGAAGGAAGGATGAACGCATTCTCACAAACAACTGATAAAACTTTGCCATCACTTTCGTGTATCATGTAAAGTCTGATTTGCTCACAAGGTCTTGAACCTCTCCAGACAAAGCAGGTACCAATATGGAGAACTGCAAACATTCCACTTAAGGGAATGAAATGTTGGCACCTATGCGAGATAGATTGTGTGGTCCAGATGTAAGAGGCATAAAGAAGATGGTTTTGTAGAGTGAGAACTTTGGAAATAGAACACCTGAACGTTCAGAAGTTACATTTATAGAAAAGCCATGAGACAGTTACATAAACATTCAAACAATGGCCCCGTTTAAAAAAAAAAAACAAACAAACAAAAAAACAAACAAAAAAAACCACCACCAGCGGTACTCTTCAGTACTTTGCACAAACATCAGAGCTTTGTTGCTTTGTCTTCAGTAGGTATTTAACAAAATGCTGCATATTAAAATGAAATAGAAAAAAAAAACCTATAAAATTCTTCCTGAGGAAAATTACTGCAAGGGGAAAGGCAAAAGTCAAATGTGACAACCAATTTAAACATTTACTTAATTACATGGTTTTCCTCCAGAAGTGCCCACAGCCTGAACAAAAACGGAAAGCTAACATGAACAAACAAAACATACAAAAGATGGTGCCATTTAACTTTTTGCTTTCTTTCTCTGCATTCAGTTTTGAGGGAAAAGTGTTTTCCCCTGGTGCTTTTCTGAGTTCATACACATGAACTGCCAGAAGGGAACCATCTGGAGCCTCACCGTGTTTATACTTCATGTTGAATGTGCTGTACACTCAACAAATAGAACCAAGAGCCAGCTAAAAATGCTCTTCATTCAAAGGCACGCACATACACACCTACACATACACACAAACCTTATTAAGAGAAAAGAAAAACATTCCTTATCTGAGACACACACACATCAAGATTTAAAACTAAGGTCTGACGCGGTCACTTAACTGATTTAAATAATTAAGGCTTCTAAAAGGTTCAGTGCCCAAATTCTCTGCATTGGTATTCAAAGAAGATACATTTTTGCATTTTAGGTTTGTGCTTTGGACAGCCACCTTAATTCCACAGAATTTCATTAGTACGATCTGATAAGGAAGTGTTAGAATTGTTTACTGATGGTTTACTTTTAGTAGCTGTTAGACTAAATTGTAGCGATAAAAATTCAATGACTGGACAGATTTGTTCCTATCACGGGGCTGGTGGCTCATTTCACCTTCTTTTCGTGTTTGATATGGCCATTTCGTTTGTACTCGCCATTGACGATCCCATTGTGGTAATGTCCATTGACTGCGCTATGCTTATTTTTAGACCACACACTTTTGATTTTTCTGCAGATAAATTTTGTCACCCAGGACAAGAGGAAGTAAAACACGGCAGCACCAAGCAAAAGCACAATGGCAATATCCAGTAGAAAATACTGACAGAAAGAGATTTGGTGGACAGCGGCACGGAGGTGATGTGCTCCATTGTGACGAAGGATGTAGTCTATCCAATAGACAGTTCGATTGACGGGGTGGCCTGGTTGATCCTTGTGAATTTCTGAAAGCTTCTGGGCCCTCTGACGGTAGCTAAGGAGTGGGGGTAAAACAGAATCATCATGTCGAAGCATGAGCATCTGCATTTTAAAGCAATTTCCTTTTCCCCATGATCCGACCCATATGTGCCTCCTAAAGCCTTCTCAATGAATGCTTAACACCAGCAGACGTACGCTGCCATCCTTCCTGATAAGTCACTTTTTCGGCTTTTGTAAACTGCTCTCACATGACTCAAGGCTTATGGTTTTTTAGGTTTATGTGTTTCTCTGCCTTTATAAGCCTTCCTCCTCTCTGCTTAGGGGCTATGAGATTTTGGAGTGACTTGCGTTCTCCCATAGCCTCAGGCTTAATAAAGGCTTCTTTAATTTGGCTAAAACTGGATGTCCTCTTATTTTCTCACTGACTTGAACACAAGAGTGTCCATCCAAGTTTCTTATCTGATGCGCCTCTCCATTTATGAAAGACAATTCTCCAAGACTAAGTACCTAGCATGTTTGAGGTACCATGTTCAGGACTTTAAAAATAATCTGATGTGAACCCAATCGAATAAGTGGCAAACTGCTGAGGAAAACAAAACTCGAAGAGACTAAGTAACTTGATTATGATTATAAAGTTGAAATTCAGATTCAAGTTTTTCTAACTCTAAACCCTGTGCTTTTCAACACTACACTACAGGCTTTTAAATACTGTTAGTCAATGAGTCTCAGGGAATGAAGTTTGATTTTTTAAAAGAGATGGATGGAGAAAAAGACATAGAACTTATTTACCTCACTTGTTTAAAAAAAAAAGACACTGAATTTTGTCTTAAAATAACATTAATGAAGGTGTGATGATATTTTATTTATTAAACAAATATTAAAAAGGGTGGAGAAACACATTAACTATGAAGTCATATGTGGTATGTGGTATATATGTCCAAGTATCTATGCATGTACACATGTATAAAGAAAGCGCCCTCTTAACGTTTAATTAAAAAAAAAATTGGGACCAGCAGATGGCATAATGGTTATGTCACTGGACTCCCTTGTAGTCCATCATGGTTCAAGTCCTGGACCTGGTGACTTAAACTCATGTCGGGCACGTGTATGTCCGTGCCCAGAATCCCAAGGCGAGAATGGAAGAGACAGGATTGTAGTGTGGCCATGCCCAAAGTGATTTCTCACTTCTGTCTCTCTGTCTCTCTGGCCAGAGCACAAGCTCTAAAGCAAAAATCTCTCTCTAAAATAAATAAAGGGAGTAATCACAAAGAGTGATAAAATATAAGGTAAGTATTTTATATTATTTTTAAAATATGCAACTGCAAACTTGTGTGTCAGTCTCTGACATCTAGTCACTGCCTATTTAGGCATGGACACCTGATTAGAGTTACGTTGTTTAAACATAAATTCTACCTGGAGAGATTACAAAACATATGATGGAAAATATGGCTCTCGAACTGTACCTTCTAGAGGAATAAAAGCTTAGAGATGTGTGAAGATTTGATGGGACCAAGAAATAGTTGGAACTAAGTCAGAAAGGGTGAAGAGCAAGAATACAACCAAAACCAAATACTTCTGGAACAAGTGTGTATTAAGAGAGATGTTTAGTTAGAAACTATTAGGTTGTTAAAAAAGTCATGACATTTTTTTCATGTTTCTCTATGCAAAAATGCACTGTGACTTTTCCGATGGCCCAAAAGATTGGTAGATGACAAGTCTGGCTCTTGGCTGTTCTGGATGAGAACACATGCACCTTAGTTCTTAGAACCAAGGAGCCATTAGGTCAGAGAGAGACAGACTGTTAATCCAGAAAGGAAGACACTGATGATGGGGATAAGGTCATTTCAAAGACTGCACTAATGGCCAAAGAGAAAATGTCAGAAATGGTGGTGGAATTAGACAGAGTGGGAAATGGTGTAGAAGAGTAGGCAGGCTTTGGTGAGATAAGTGGTTAAATATCAAGGGAAAAGGAGCAGTCAGACGTAACCTCAATAGTTCTACAACATCGTGACAAACATGGTAGAAGCTATTAGTAGGACACAGAAACACAGCGCAGGGCATGCTGGGGAAATGGTCACAGGCAGGGACGTATGAAAGGAAAGGTCCAGAAAGCAGCTGGAGATGTGAGGTGGAGCTTTAGGACTGCAGTGCCTGATGAAAAGTGAGGACATGAGATGTGTATATGAAGAGTCCCCCAAAAGCTCATGCAAAGTGCATATCGAGAAAAACCTAGGCCTGAATTTCCAAAATTTTTGCACCAAAATAAACTCATACTTTAGTTCCATCATCTTTTATAATCTTTTGGGTGCATGTGCTCACTGGAGAGACAGAAACAGAAGCAAGAAAATTAAAAAATCACCCCACCACAGTCCCTTCCCCTCCATTCTCCTCTTGGGATCTTGGCCATGCGTGCACACTTGCCCAGTGTGAGCTTTAAGCAGCCAGATTCAGGACTGGAACTGCAGTCGACTATGTGGGAGTTCAGTGATGGAACCAGTATGCCATCTGCTGGTCCCAATTTTCACAATTTTTTTGAAGTCCTTACATACTGTTCTAAGTGCCAAAGTTGTAATCAAGATACTTGATCCTATAAGGAGCTGGAACAAGAGGGCTGTCTCTGACCCCATGTATTAAAGGCAGCATAATGAACCTCAGTTGACAATATTTTCTATACAAGCTGCTATCCTTTTACATAAAATAACTTTTCTGGCTGTTGGTTGTTCCTTAGAGTAGGACAGTGTTTCACAATCCAGTGGTAAGTCATATTCTCTAGATATAAAGAGAAAAGGCTTACACACTTCACATCCATAATACCATTTGAAATGCAAGAGAAGTTAAACGTGTCTACAAATGGGGAAAGCTGCTGTTTTGTTTGAAGACGATGCAGGTCAGCTCTCCACCTTTGATACTCATTTGTGAACTGGGTTAACTGAGAACCATCAAGAACTGAAAAGTGGGTTGACTCCATAGTGCCACAGTCAGGCACTGTACATTGGGAGCCAAATCCTACGTGGGCAACTAAAGTCAGAATCCCAGTTGGGTGGCTTGAATGACATCATTGTGTGTGTGTGTGTGTGTGTGTGTGTGTGTGTGTGTGTGTCTAAGATCATGATGGGCTGGAGAATGGAGGAGAAGGGATTCTGGACTGACCATGGAGGTGTTTTTTCTCTCTCTCTCTCTCTGAGTGCACATAACCTATAACAATAAAAGAGAGGGGGGGGAAAAAGAACTTAAAAAATAATGAAATAAAGATTCTGATTCACCATTCACTTGAAAACAATCCAAAGCATTGTAGCAATACCCAATTCCTGGGAAACCCAGTAGTACCCGGTTTACCAGGCAGTGCAAAGAGCATAGGCTTGGGAATCAGACACCTCTGGTTTCAAATTTCTATTGGAATAGCTGTGCAACTTTGGGAAAATTACTTAAGCTTCTGAATTTCAAGTGCTTCATCTCTATAATGTGGATAATGAAACCTGAGATATGGCTGTTATGAGTGTCAAAATGAAATGAAGGACACATTTGTCACACTGTAGGAACCTGATGACCATTCTCATTGCATTTTCTCCCTCAGTTTGGCAAATCTTGGTGGACTATTACTCAGGGTCATTAAATAGATGGCCAAATGATGGCTATGTTTGTTTACTATTATTATTCTTATTTAGAGAGAAATTTTTACTATAGGGCGGGCATGCTTGCCTGTGCTGGTCCCACTGTGTCATTTTCTAAATTATGGAAGACAAGCACAAGGGAGTTGCACGGAATTTAAAGGATATTTCTATAACTGGGTTTTGGACATTTTATTGGCATTAATAAATTGCTCCTGACAAGATGTCACAGCATGTGGATTTCATCTGCTTTTATATTCACGGAGATCTCACCTGGGATTATTGATGACACTCATCAGTGCTTCATACAGTTCTCCCTCGGTCACTGTCTTCCACTCCAGCAGGATCCCCATGCCTTTCGCCTGAACCCGGGTCATGGTATCATAGTGATCTCCGAAGAGTGGAATTCCCACTACAGGCACCCCATGGTACATCGTTTCAAAAATGCTATTCAAACCACCATGGCTCAAGAAGGCTTTAATATTTGAATGCCCTAAAAAGGAATAAAAACAGAAAACTTACAACATTACTACTCCAGAGAAGAGATTAAGAAATTCCCAGGCATTTCTTAGAGGTTGACATGAGAGTAAATATAACATTTCAGACATAGCATTTTTTTAAAAGATATTTTTGCTATAGAGTACCTACACTCATTGGAGAGAGAGAAAGAGAGACAGAGAGACAGAAAGCAAAATATCATCCTCCTCAAAGGGGATGACCACAACTAAATCCCTTCTTACCCATTCTCCTCTAGGGATTTTGGATATGCACACACATGCAGGTGGCGTGGTTTCAAGCCACCAGGGCCAAGACTTGAACTGAGGTTGGCCATGTGGGAGTCTAGTACCTTAACCACTACACCATAGGCTGGCCTCTAGATATTGGATATTTAAAAGGATAATTTAACTGATGCCTATTCTACATCAATTAAAATGTTTGTAATATGCATAATTATCCGATCTGTCTCTATCGATTACAAACCATTTAAGGTGGTTGAAATGTAGAGCTTTCAACCGTACATTATGACTTACTTTCAAACATATCCTGTAACAAGCAACATGGATTTAAGTGGCCAATAATTAATAGAAAACCCATGAAAGCAAATATATATATATATATACACACACATATATGCCAAACCATACCAACGTGCAACCACATAGACATCCACTCTCTGGCTACTCAAGCATTTATCTTTGTTAAAGTCAAACATACTTTGTTAAATTAAAAAAAAAAAGTGAAAATATAAGGCTGGGTTCCAGAAGTCCATGAAAATCTTCAGTGCTTATTCAAGAAGGGACACTGTACAGAAATCACCATTAATATTCAAGGACTAGAAGAACCCATGTTTCACAGTTTTAGGGTTTAATTCAGACAAAGCATCGTGTGACACTAGTTGTCCTGGCAATAAAAGAGAGCATCTGTCAAAATTACTTGAAGCATTTCAAGACTCAGATCTGTGCCATGGTGGTACACATAGCTACAGTGACACACAGATGGCACCACTGTGTGGAGGCTGGAAGTCACGGGGGAGGCACAGGTTGATTCCTGGGCCAATGTGCCTGCAATCCTAACTAACTGGGAAGCTGGGGCAGGTGGAGCTGACACAGTGAGGACCTGTCAGAAATACCTGTCTCTGTTTCCCTTTCCCTCTCTTTCTCCATGAAAGAAAACAACAACAACAACAACAAAAATTAATACAAGTTTGTTCTCCTAGTAGACAGCCTACATTTCATAAATAGGAACCGGGGCCAGCAGGTGGCATCGTGGTTAAGGACGCTGGACTCCCACATGGTTGACCATAGTTCGAGTCCTATACCTGGCAGCTTGCTTTCTCACTTTCCCTCTTTCTCACTCTGTCCCTCTCTGGTCAAATTAAAAATAAACAAAATATAAAATAAAGTTAAATAAAAATAATTCTTTAATAAAAATAAATAGGAACTAAATATGTAAGTATAAGAAAAATAAACTCTGCACTTAAGAAATGTGTTATTGGCCAGAAAGGAAGTACAGCTGGCAGAAACACCCATGTTTTAGAGATGCACAGGTACATCACTGACTGCATGGGGACCATGGTCTTCCTCAGGCTCCGGGAACTCTCCCACCCCCAAGTCTAGGGGGGCGTGGTCAAGTCAAGCCCTTACCCACAAGCATCATCTTAGCATCTCAGGCCTGATTGAAGGATCTACATTAGAAGTACATTTCAAACTTTCTTTTTAACAGCAGAACTCTTTCTTTGAACAAAATTATTTGTTGATGATCATACGTATGGTAATATTTTAACTGAACCAATATATAGTATATTCAGGATGGGAAAATTCATTTGGTATGTGGTAATAATACACAGTGATTGAATGTAAAATAAAATACATAAGAGAGAATAAAAAGTTAAAACAACAACAAAATACTACCAAGTCCAGCACTGCAAAAATGAAGCAGGGCAGGTGGGTATGAGTATGACTGTGTGTGTAGGGAGAGGGTAGTGTGGAATGAGGGGACGACATGACATTGATCTAGATCCTACTTCTCGTCCTGGAGGAAATCTGATCATAATATGAAAACATTAGAGGAGCCACAGAAGTCATGCCTAGAGTTAAAAAGATACTAATCTTGGAAAAGCCGGCAAGCTCACGAGGAACCCAGAGGAGCTTTGCACTTGAGAAGGTTGTTCAAGTGTGAACCAGAATAGGTATATCTTGTTGCAGAGCCTCAAAATAAGGGAAACAAAGCAAACAAATGATAAAAGTTGAGAGGTTCCTATATAAAAGCCTGTTGTACTGAGAGAGCTGGAGATTGATTTAGGTTCAAATATAATTAAAAGCATATAGTAAACCCCCCCCTTTTTTTTTTGAGTTGAGGATCAGAATCCCAAGAAATAAATAAGTGGAGAAAAATAAAGTGCATCAAAAATGCATTCTAATAAATAAATAAATAAATAAATAAATTAATTAATTAATTAATTAAATTAAAATGCCTGGTGACTTACAAGGAAACTGAGGCACATAATTCAATTAAAATTACAATAAATAGCTTGGCTGGAGCGCTACTGTCAGCGAAGCCCCTTTGTGCGATACTGGAGCCTTATCGGAAGTCCCTGGGTTTGATTGCCATCGACCTCAACATACCAGGGGCCTGTGGACTTGCCCATGATCCTGGCTGGCTGGAAGGCAGGGGAAAAGAAATAATGCTGTGAGAGGACCTGGCCAGGAGTCAGTCTCTCTCTCTCTCAAACAAGTAAAAAGAAAAAAAATGACCATACTTCTACTGTATCTTTGGCTTTCTGCTTCTCTTTGGTTACAGTCAAATAAATAACTTCTAATTTCCTTGGGTTCTCAGATGCATCTGTAATAAGACTCTAACACAAATCTACATTTCCATGATCCTAATTGTATTACTCTTATCTAATTAGCCTAGCCAGGTGTAACTTTCTTCACTGTTAACGTATATAGTTTAGTAAGTATTTTTCCAGATAGTTAAAACTGATGTCGGTTTAAGAGTTCTAATTTATCTGCCCAAATGATTACACTTTCTAATTTTTTCTCAACAAATAAAAATATGTGAAATGTTAGCTAAAACATAAGACTTGAGAGAGTGGATAAAAGTATAATGACTCTATTATAAATTACACACATATTGTACGAACCACTCAAGTAGAAAAGTCACGTTTTTATATAATTAAAATGTAACAGCCAGTTAAGTACCCACATGTCACTGACTTACCGAGCAGATCATTCTGTGGTAACCATTCTATGAGTTTAGTGTTGTTTCCTAGGTTCTTTGGTTTGGGTCCAGAAAACCTAAAATATATACCAGAAAATGAATCGTTCAAAAAAACAAATCTTACTCATGGTATGGACTCTCTGGTTAAATGATTAGATTTGAAATAAACGTTACATATTCTTTTGTTGATAGTCTTTTTTTTTTTTTTTCTGGTGACCCTGTTTTAGTTGTCCTTCCCCCACCAGACCCCCCAGGAGAACCACAGATAAACAGTATGCAGTACAATAAAAGATAAAACCAATTTAAAGACTGCGATGCCATATGCTACATTTGCCCTAATTGTATTCCTGCTTTTTGAGATGGGGAAGAGCTCATTCAGTAAAAACATCCAGTAAAAACAAACTATGTCTTAGCAGGTACAACTTTTTCAACTACAATAATGATGTACTTTAATTACTTTCTTGTATACAAGTCTCACATCACAGGTTTTGTTTTCAAAAAATAAACACAGTTAAGACTTCTAGGAGCATTTTATAATGAAGTATTTCCTCGTTTTTCTTTCTAAATAGATCAAGCACCTCCAAAACACAAGTTCCTATACCCAGTGAACACTTTACTTAAAATGAACACTTAAGGAAATTAAGTACGTGGACAGCCTTAGGATGAGCCAACATCATATATTCAGCTAGGTAGGAAACAAACCATAGCGCCAAAAGGAAAAAGTGTATTTGCAAATATTTTTTAAATGAAGTTAACTTTTATAATTGAATACAGAATATATATTGCTCTGCTAAAGTAAATGTGATATATTAACACTTCACTATTAAGAATGCACACGAGGACATTTATAAACGGTGAATGAGTCATATTTAAGGATAACTTACTACAATAAACATTGGCTAAATAGAAGTGCATATTATGAAGCTCTAGGGTGGTCTATGTTTTGCCACATGCTTGTTACCTTGAGGTAGAGAACACATGCATACCAAATTTGGCATTTATTTTCACTTGCTGCTGGTATCATATTCTTGAGAACAAACCATGTTGTAGTAACAACAAAAGTGCATTCAATTTCTTTTTAATCACAAAACTTTCATTGATTGAGGGATATGTAGGAAATGAGGTGCTTCTATAAAGATCTACAGGGTTAGCAGGTGTCATGGTTATGTTGGATCTCTCATGGCCAATTGCATAGTTCCAGTCCAGGAACTGTCAGCTTGGAAAACATGCCAGGTACATGTGCATGCATGCCCAAAATCCTGAGAGAAGAATGGACGACAAGGAATTGCAGCATAGCCATCCCCTCTTGGGATGATTTCTCAAACTCTGTTTCTTTCTTTCTCTCTGCTGTGACTGTATGTGCCGGAAAGAAAAAAAAAAAAAAGATCTGCATTCCATAGGCTACTTTCAGCTATACACAGGGATGGGAAAAAGAAAGAAACCAAATAAATTTATATCAGAAGTCATTCTCATCAATGCCCAGAAGCTTTTACATGAAGGGGCAGGGAGGGCACCACTGAACAGTCCATAGCCCTAATCCTTGGCACTCATGCCCTAAGGAAAGGCACAAGAATTAGAAGTAGAAAAGATTCTTCTTTGGTTTGACCCCCAGAGATAGGAGTTCTGCAGAGAAAGGTCATAATTAGACTTTTACCTGCTTGATTTTCTTCTTTTGAATTTTTTTTCCCTTAGGGCAAGTGCTCTCACCAGAGAGAGACACACACACAGACACAGTGAGAGGAAAAGATAAATCACCCTCCCACCCCCCTCCCAGGATGATTTCTACAATCTCTTCCCCTCCATTTCCCTCCTGGGATCTTGGGCATGTATGCACACATGTCTGGTCTGATCTTTCAACCAGAGTCTGGGACTCGAACTGTAGTTGGCCATGTGGGAGTCCAACAACATAACTACTAAACCCTTTGCTAGTCCCTCCTGCTTAATCTTTAAAGGATAAACCATAAAGGTTCTTAACAACTAAAAGAATGAGAAAAAGTCTGAACTGTGCAAACACACGGTGTATTAAGCAAAGCCTAAGAGGGTGCTTTCTACGGTACGCCTAATAGAGGAAACCCAACAGAATTAAATCTAGAAGGGAAAGTCCCAAACGGTTAGAATATAATATAGCAGTCCTCCCTTATCTGCAAAGGATACGTCCCAAGACTCCTTAGTGTATGCCTAAAACCATGGATAGTTCCAAGCTGTAGATAGATAATGTTATTCATCTGATGCCGAGATGCCTCCTAAGTGACTAACTGAGGAAATGGGTTGGACGGGAGTGGGGTCAGGGGTCCTACCATATGTGTCCGTCTCATACCTCAGCCAGAAGTGGGAGTAAATCCTTATACAGTGGCTAAAAAGGGAAAACCCACATCACTCAGAGTCTACTTCTAATGGCTCGGGAGATACTCTCCCCTAATCGTGGTAAAAGCTGTGTGGCTAGGCAGGCTCCAGGGTGCAGTGGCCCTGCACTGCTCCAGAGAAGGTGGATCCCACATGGCAAGCATGGGTCAAATCTCTGTCCCAGTGACCCTGAAACACACTCAGCACATACACAGGTGCCCAGGATCTGACTGGCTGGAGGACTGGAGAACGACTGCAGCACCGGCAGACCCCATGAGGGGTGCTTCTCTTTCTCTCACTCTCATGTGTGCGTGCGTGTGCTCCATCACTAATTTAAAAAGAAAAGAAACAATGGGGCTGATGTTGCTCACTACGGTATCCCCAGAGCCTAATAGTGGCAGCAGTTCCTAAATCAATACAAACTAAATAACACCTGCAAGTCTCATTTTAAATGGTTGGAAATTCCAAAGACAGACACATGTTGGCCATGCCTCCTAAAAGAACCTGAGATCAGTCTATGGGTCTGCTTTAGGGTTAACTAGTTAAGTTATTGTATTGTTCTAGAGGTTTTTGCCTTAGGGCATGTGTGCTCCCCAGACAGAGAGACAGACAAAGTGAGAGAGAAAGTGAGAAGTCCCTGGAGCGGAGAGGGAGTGGCCATACCACAATCCCTTCTCCTCCATTCTCCTCCCGGGATCTTGGACACCTATGCATACACTCCTGGAACGATTTTTAAGTTTCTGGGACTCATATTGTGGTTGACCATGTGGGATTCCAGAAACATAACCACTACATCATCTGCTGGTCCCAAGTTATTTTATTTTTAAAGACCTGGTCTCTTGAGTAAAAGAAAAGAAGCATTTGTAAAAAAGACAATGCAGGAGTCCAAAAGAATCCAGGAAATATTTAATTCACCCATAGTTCTCTACTTCATTCCAAACTGCTTTGAAGGGGTATCTAGAAAGGCATGCGATAACAATTGAATATTTTAAAATGAAATTAATACTAGAAGAGTAACAAAGGTAGAAAAAAATCCAACAAACAAGAATATACTATTCCAAATTTTTTCTTTCTTTTTCAATCTGTGGAATGGCACATGCATTCGCCAGAGAGAGAGAGACAGACAGAATGAGAGAGATGAAAAGTGAGAAAGCAGCCCACAGGGCATGGTCATGCAGCAATCCTTTCTCCTCCTTCTCCCCTCTGTCCTGGTTTCTGGTCATGCATGCACATACACTTGAACCATGCACTCAGCCCTGAGAGATGCAGCCACCTTAACTGCCAGCCTATAGGTTGGACGTCATACCTTTGTTCTGTACTGTAGACCAGCGGTCTCTTTATCCATCATAGAACCTTACGAATTAAATCCTAGACGTCAATCCACTAAGAAACAAAATAGAAAGTCACAGCTGTCCTGCCAATCTTGCCAAGTTGTCAGCATGCTGTGCTGTCCTGGGATCTAAGGGGATACTGAAAATCAACTGTAAAGAAATGACCTGTAGTATTTATTACCTTACCTCCAGATCACTTTCTGAGGCAATCTCCCCAGAGCTCCTGCCAGTTTGTTAGCAATGTCTTCTGACAGATACTTGACACCAGCTCCAAAAGATACCAGGACAAAGCCATGTTCATTAGCACCATTTACCCACCTTTGGAGATCCTGTAAACCAAACCGGCAGTTAATTGGATGAAGACCAATATAGTTCATAGTTAGTGTCACCAACAGCCCCCTTGTAAAAATGCTTTAGGTAGTTTTCTTAAACAACTAGAAAGTGAAGAGTAGAACCTAGCCTAGGAATAAAGTTCATGGGAAACCAAACTATAGTTTTGGAAGTCACATGGTTGACTGTGGGTTCGAATCCCCAGGTCAGCTTGCAAACATAAACAAGTGTGTGCATGGGCACCCATGATTCTGAGGAGCTGGAGGGTTGGGTTTCAAGATCCTTTGTAGGGGGTCCTCGCTCCCCAAAATATGCACATACATGCTCTCTATCGTAAATAAAACTAAATAAACTTAAACAAATAAAAGACGAATATATGCTATTTCCCACTAAGTAACTGTTTTTGTTTTAAAATATTTCATCTGATAATGCTAACTGAAATGAGATAAATGCTTTATTTGGTAAGATCTTTATAAGTAACAACCAGAGAGGCCAGTAGCTAATGGTTTAAAAATTCAGATACAGAAAAAAAAAAGTAACTGAAACTGATACATAGAGATAAATTTATTTGCAGATACGAGTGAAAGATGTGGATAGAACATATAACAAATCGATCATCCTACCAAAAATTTGCAAATGTGTTTCTGACAAATCTTTGCCAGAATAGTCCATTTTATTTTTTCAAATATTTTATTTAACTTTATATTTTTATTTATTTATTATTTTTATTTTGACCAGAGAGGGACAGAGAGAGAGAGAGGAAGTGAGAAAGCAAGCCACCAGGACCAGGACTCAAACTATGGTTAGCCATGTGGTAGTCCAGCACCCTTAAGCAATACACCACCTGCTGGCCCCACGAATGGTTGATCTGCACAGGAGATGAAAGCTCGTGTTGAAAGATAATCCGCTGTATTTTATTCTACAGGCACAAGCTTATTTTTCCCTTTGAATAAATCTTTGCTAAGGACACCAAGTTTCAGTTTCTCACATGAAAACTAATAGTGCCATGGCACTTTGAGAGACACGTAATTCTACCATGAGGACAACAAATGTGTGTCCACTGAGGGTAGCTGTGCCACAGCGCAGTGACAACAGGGGCCTGGCCCTTTCTGTATTAACAATGTGCAGGGTAGCTGCCATGGTGACTTCTCACAGGCCCTGCAGGTCTCTGGCTCAGGACAAGTGAGTGGTTGGAATGGTGTCACTCGGTTTGGGCATGTCCACTGTGAGCCTCCTCTGGTCTGCAGCTGAGGAGACTGTTCAGTACGCTCCACACAGCGCCATCACCACGGCGCTGGATGATTTAAGTGGAATGTGGGCATAAGATCTCGTTCCCTGTTTCTTCCCCTCCTCTCATTCTCCACGTGTGATGTAGTGAGATTTGCATGAACTGGCTCTATCACAATCACTGAGTGTGGAATGGGGAACCACATTTTATGCTCCATATGAATTAGTAAATAGTGTCACTACACAACCAAGAGTGACGTCGAAAAGAGGATACGTCTTTCTAGCTGTTGAGTGAAATGGCTGTCTTTATGAGGTGGGAAAGAATCCTTACCAACACATCTTATCATCCAGTAAACTCTGTTTACTTATAAACAGATAAAAGGGCCAGCAGGTGGCAGGGAGGTTAACGTGCTGGATCCCATGTGGCCGACTGGATAGTCTGAGTCCTGAAACCAGCAGCTTGAAAACCACGCTTGGCACGATTTTTGTGTGTGGGGCCCAAATCCGAAGAGGTGAATGGAGGAGAGGGACTGCAGCATGTGGTCACCCCCACAAGGGTGATTTCTCACTTTCCCTCTTTCTCTCTCTGTCTCTTTCTCTCTGGTGAGCACATATGCCCTATAGCAAAAACAAAACAAAACAAAATAATAAAAACCAAAAGGAATAGAGGCTTTTATTGACTCCAAATTAAACTGTTTTTAAAATATTTACTTAATTTTATTTATTATTATTATTATTATTTTTAATTTGCTATAGGACATGCACGTTTTTGAGAGAGAGAGAGAAAGAGAGAGAGAGAGAAAACAAGCCACCTAGCTAGTCTGGGACTTGAACCATGATCAGCCATGTGGGAATCAAATAACCTTAACCACCATGCCACCTGCTGGTCCCCAGGTTAAAACTTTTAACTTGGGATCTCTGTCTCTGGGGAAGTATATGAACCCCATGGCAAAATTCTAAAACAAAAACAACAAAATTTTTAAATTTATAGTCTGCAACATTTACCAAGAATATTACATGTGCTAAAAATTTAATGGTATTATCTGTGAATGCAAAGTTAAAAACAAGAACAAGCCAATTTGCCATTTTAATTTTATGTACAGTTTTAAGCCAGATGTAGTGAAGATGAATACAAATGCTGCACAGTAGAATGATTTAAACACATATGGTATATCATCCCACAGTTTGTCTTCAAATAATTGATCATCTACTACCTAGTTATCTAAAGATGTTGAACCTTACAAAAAGTTTGCATCAGATATACTAGGTCTCTTGATAATAACATTATTTAAATTTTGTTTCAAAAGGACATAAAAGTTCTCTGAGTTTTTAAAAATTATTCACTTTTTATTAGTATCATTTTATATATGAAAGAGCTGAAGAGATGAAGGGGTGTTTGAGTATAACTGACTTTATGGAATAAATACTTTTTAAGTTGTTTCTTCTTTGTTTTGCATGATATAAAATGACATCTATAAACCTATCTTTCCAGCATTTTCCTAACACATTTATTAATCATAGCAATAACATCTTTAAGTAAATACATAGCTTTTACTGAGGTGCAGGAGTATAGAAAACTACCTTCACCATAGTTTCCTTGAGGAAAAGTGCTCAGTATTTTTAGAAACTAATATATTAAGCTTAGAAGAGGCAGAGGGCCCAGGTGATATCAAATGTTCCATTTTCTTGAGTGGAAGTAGAAGAACACAGGTGACAGGCTGGAGAGGACACTGGGAGCAGGGAGGCCACCTGGCTGCTTCTGGATGTGACCCTGCCAACAGCATTTCTAATCTTCAGCCTACTTCACAAGATGGGTGGTGTGGTGGATGGTCCAAGAGAACAATGAAGGGGTAAGGTTTTGAATTGGCTGACAAGGGTGACAGGGGGAATGAACACAGGAACCAGAAGATGAAGAGACCTTAAATGCACTGGACTCAGGCTAAGATTTTATAATCTGAACTTCTTGAAAAGCATGCCTACATTTCCAATGGGCTGGAAGACTCTGAGATCAGCTCTCCTGCATAATGAGGGGATTGTAGTTCTCCCCATCACCCCAATTCTCTCCAGGTGTGGCTGTCCAGTGGAGCCAGGAAATGGAGTGGGCAATACAAGAGTTCAACTGGGCAAGCAGCTTCTCCAACATTATGACATTCCAATAATTTTAGGTATTATTTTGATGTGACGAGTGTTGAGAAATGAAAGATGGTGAAACAATAGTAAAAGAAAGAGTGAAAGCAATATCTGTAGACTTTTAGAGAGAACAATCAGTGGGCAATTCTCTTTATATATTTAGTCCTTGCCCCCAGACACTTCCTATTTACTCTGTAAAACAATTTGATTCCAGAAATATGTATGTGACTTTTACAAAATAACTCCTTCAAAACCAATGGAGAGTAACTAATGAAAGTCTGGATGGTGCAGATAAACCTCTAATCTCACTGGGCTTGATTCTGAGGACATCAGACCTCTGGAGAGATCCTTGACAGGTCTGGGTCTGGGGACAGATCAGATCCGTTCTGTTGGTAGCCTGTGACCCAATCTACTTCTTTCTCTCCTCCTCAAATAAGCGTCTTTAGAGAGGTTAGTGCAGTTAAGAAAGCAGTATCGGTGCAGGGGTATAACACGACACAAGGCTGACCCTTGTGGGATGGTTTCTGGTTCGTGTCTGGAGACCTCCCTAAAAATGTCAGGCACTGTGCATACCATGATCTGTGGTTGGCTGAAACTGGGAGTGGACCATGGCACTGGGCCCAGGTTGGGGTGCTCTTTCCCCTTTTCTTTCTGCCTTTCTCACTTATAGAAGAAAAATTAAATACCACAACACCCCCCCAAAAAAAAAAAAAAAAAACAGGAAGAAAGGAAGAATCCAGTAACAGTGCATCTTTTGTCAGTCCCATTCATTCTGCGGCAAAGAATGCCTGGACTGTGAGAGAATCTGAAACAGAAGATGATGCTGGGTGCTGAGCCTCCTCTTTTGTGCCCAACTCCAGCATCAGTAAACCTCCTTTCCCATTTTTTCCCCTATAAAAAAAAAAATTAAAACCCCAAACCCCCCCCCAAAAAAAAAAAAAAAAACAGGAAGAAAGGAAGAATCCAGTAACAGTGCATCTTTTGTCAGTCCCATTCATTCTGCGGCAAAGAATGCCTGGACTGTGAGAGAATCTGAAACAGAAGATGATGCTGGGTGCTGAGCCTCCTCTTTTGTGCCCAACTCCAGCATCAGTAAACCTCCTTTCCCATTTCTCATGTGTCTGATTCAAGAATGTTCTTGGTGAGGTGAGTTACCAAGAATTGAAATAGTCATTCTGCAAAATCTAGTAGTAAAATAATAAAGATTTTGATACATTTTAAAACACATCTTGGGATATCAAACATGATTTCTGACTACTGGTAAGATATTTAACCAGAATTTATTTAAAAACACAATACTACTGAAAATATAAAAGCAAAATGTACCAATCATTGCTTTTCTTGATGTGTTTGGAGAGCTTTACTTCAAACTGCAAGACCATGATTTTCTGAGTGGTCTTAATCAAGTCACCTACTTTCTCAAAAGCCAGATTTCTAATCTCTGACAATGCTGATAGTACTTCACAGGACATTGTGAAGATTCACTGAGATCTAATACATAAAAAAAATGCTTCATTAACTAAAAATTATCTTTTACCACCCTCTAGCTAGGATGCCTGTTAAATAATGTACAGATGGGGGCTAGAAGGTGGTGTGATGGTTAAGATGCTGGACTCCCACATGGCTGACCATGGTTCAAGTCCTGGACTGGGTGGCTTGAGAATCATGCCAGGTGCATGTGTGTGCATGAATGCCCAAAATCCCAGGAGGAGAATGAAGAATCAGGGATTGCAGTGTGGCCACCCTGCCTGGGGATGAGTTCTCACTTTCCTTCTACTGTCTTTGTCTCTCTCTGCTGAACATACACGCTCTACGGCAAAGACTCTAAAAAAAATAATGTACAGATTATGGACTGAAATGATATGTCCACATTGAAAAAGAGAGGGAAAAAAAGAGTCATTCTTCATCAAGATATTTCTCTCAGGTTGTTTTGTTCACCATGTTTCAGCTTCTTAGGAATAAAGCTGGTTAAAACGCATAAATTAACAGTAGTACAAAAAATGTTTTATATTCAGTATCAAATCTAGTTGCCAGCTTTTCTGAAAATTCAAATGAATTCTAAGATTAGACAAAAAGAATTTCAGCTAAAACTAACCTGAAGAAGCAATAAAGAGTACCACATCGAAGTGATGTTTTTATTTTCTAAAAATGTCTCAGAAGACGCCCTTGTTAACACAGTGAACACTCAGGAGAAGGGAAGAAGGATGTATTCATTTCTCCTTAGATTCAGCAGTATCTTCTTTTCTGTCTCATAAGGCTTTTTAACTTTTGTCAATACAATTACAATGAAAAGAAGTAAGCAAAATTTGAAACCTAGGTTTGACTTTGAAGAGTTAAATGTTCGAGGTTCTTAAGACCTTCCAGAAACTGTGCATAAGCAGTTGGGATATCCCAGGGATAAGATCAAGGCAAAATTCGGATGTGCTATGAAAAAGTAGCCACTGGAGATAAACAAAACAAAATAACAACAATAAACTCAGAAATATTATTGAACAGAGATAAGACTCTCACCAGTAAAGAAAAAAGTCAGTCAAAATTATCTAAATCCTTCTTATGTTTGTTACTAAAGGAAATTAAGAATCCAGAGGTTTGGGGAGAATGGGAAAGGTTTGGGCATGCTTACTTGCAATCAAGAATGAGAACAGGAGGCGTGGAGGGGAGAGATAAAGACATCAAAGGAGGAGGCGCACATTTTCTTCGCGTATCTGAGTAGAACGTATAGATCTACAATCCTGGAACATGCTTTCCTTCATCATCTGCTGTCAGGCACAATGTCTAAAGTTCAACTTGGGAAAAACAAAATGGCTACAGCCATCAAAAAATCACTTCCCAAATAGTGTCCCAGCAAGTTAATGGGCTTGCAAGGCTGTTCATTAGTTCAATGCACATTGACTGAGTACCTGCTATGTGCCATACCTGACACTCTTCTAGCTACTAAGTCATAGCAAATGAAATGAACAAACACCCCTTTCTTCGCTGAGTTTACATTCTTCACAATGGAGCCGTACCTCTCCTTCTACCTGAGGAATTATCAGGTTCCAACACGTTATCGACTCTTCATACTCCAGTGCCGCCTGCCTTTGGAGCCTGAAATGTCTTCTTCATCCATAGTTTACTATCAAAGCCTTAACAAAGGATCCCACTTCTTTATGCTCCCCTGTGAGGCCTGCTCTCTCTCGCACAGCACATAACTCACTGTTCATAGCATTTGATTTTATATACAAGATGTGCACTCTCCTAGGTTGTGAGGTGCAGTAAGTGCTGAATACTTACATTTTAAAAATAAAATCTTGAAAGCTCATAGTAATCTGAATCTTTAAAATGTAAATCGTAGTTACACTGCTTTATTTTTCTATCCTGTTAATTGGGTAAATGACTATCTTTCCCCTAGCATTTAAGGAAGACTATTGTGTACTTTAAAATATGTCTTTTAAATTCAAGTTTAGCTATTAAATTATATGACTGATCCAAACAAAACAAAGGCAGATGCTTGGTCTACCTGTATGTCTTCCTTCTAGGAAAACAAAGGAAAAATGAAACAACCAACAACTTCTTCATGACAATCACAATGTTATGTCTCAGAGGTAAAGACATTGATGAAGAATATGTACATAGCTTCAAAATCTGATAGATCATCATGACAAAATTAGTAGCTTCACAGGGAAGAAGCCTGGTACATCACACTTTAATCAAATGATCCAGGTGGACAGAATCAATAATGGGATAAGTCCAAACTGCACTACCTGGTCAGATGCAAAAAATAGCATCTCTCCTGTAACACTCCAGCCAAGGATGTTTAACCTGAATCCAATTATGAGATTCATAAGATAAACCCAGGATGAAGAACAGCTTATAAAACAACAGGAACATAATATACAAAAGCATCAGTGTCAGAAGAGAAAAAGAAACAAACGTGAATGTTCAAGAAGAAGGTGCTAAAGACATATGGTGACTAAAAGCAGCACTTCATTCTAAACTAGATCCCTTCCCTACAAAGGACCATATTAGGGAATCCGGCCAAACTTCAATGAGGCATATAATATTCAGGTGATAGGCATGAATCCCTGTTCATTATCTTACCTCGATGCTTTATCTTGTGATTATGTAAGAAAATGTCCTTGTGTACAAAGGAATGCAAGTGTGTCGGGGTGATGAGGTAACATATAGTAAAATTACTCTGAGTTTGGTGGGGAACAACTTTTAACTGTATTTGCAAGCTTTCTGTAAATTTGATCTTGTTTAAAAAATAATGTATAGTGAGATTGTTATTTTATTAGGTTGTCAGGAAAGTCATGATGCATTTTTACATAGAAAAATCTAAAAAAAAAAAAAATACGTCATGACTTTTCTGACAACCCAATACAGAAGAGAAATGATAAAAGAAAGACAGTTTTTAATTTGACAATTTTACACAAGAAACATGGGTTTAAAAACTCAAGTTTGTGAGGTACATTAAGAATGTAAAAATTCTAGATCACCTATTGCTTATTTTAAAATTTAAAGGGTCAGTTTCAGCATTGACACATTTAATTGCAAATTACTTCTTTTTTTTTTTTGAGAGAGATTTTCACTGTAGGGCGCGTGCGCTCGCCAGACAGACAGAGAGAGACATAGAGACAGAAAGCGAGAAATCACCCCCCAGGGGAGATGGTCACGCCGCAATCCCTTCTCCTCCATTCTCCTCTCGGGATCTTGGGCACGCACGCACACGCGCCCGGCGTGAGTTTTAAGCCACCGGGTCCGGGACACAAACCGCGGTCGACTACATGGGAGTCCAGCGACATAGCCATTACGCTAACTGCTGGTTCCCGCAAATTACTTCTTAAAAACTAAATGTAGGGAATTTATGAGTAATCTATTCAGAAAAAAAAAGATATAAGAAGAGACAAACTTTTTTATTATTATTATTTTAGAGAGATTTTTGCTATAGGACACATGTGCTTGTCACAGAGACAGAGAGGGACGGAAAACAAGAAGTTTCCCCCCAGTGGGGATGGTCATGTCAGAATTCCTTTTTCATTCTCCTCTCGGGATCTTGGGCATGCACACACATGCACCTGGCATGAATTTTAAGCCACCAGGTCTGGGAATCAAACTGCAGTAGATTACATGGGAGTCCAGCAATGTAACCATTACACCATCTGCTGGTCCCAAGATACAAACTAGTATTCATATCTGAAAATCATAAATGTATAACAAAAGACATGGGAATTATACTGTGTGGCAGGTTGTATTTTCCCCCAAAGAGCGAAATGATATTTCTGGCCCCACATGTGGTTTCTCAACCTTCCCATTAGGAGAAACTGTGTATACTCTGTCTTCAAAAAATTTACAGAAAGTGTGTGTTATGACAGAATGATGTATGGCTTTTGAAAGTGTTTTTCTTGCACCAAAATAAAAATCACACTTTAATTTCATTTCCATGATCTTTTTGAAATCCCCTTACAAAATAAAAATGTGTTGTAGTTAATAGCTGTAACAAAGGTCTCAGCAACAGCCAATATTGCATCAACCCTCAAATACAGGAGAAAGAAACTAAGTCATTGAACATTGACTCTGATTTTCAACCTGTCTAAATGGTCTCTTCCAAGAAAATAAAATATTAGATAAAGCTAAGATTAAATTACACCAAAGAACCTAGTTTTAAACCCTAAACCTCTGGTTCTCATCAACACTTCAGGAAAGAAAATGTGGGACCAGCAGTTAGCATAATGGCTATGTCACTGTACTCCCACGTAGTCGACCGCAGTTCGAGTCCCAGACCTGGTGACTTAAACTCACGCCAGGCGCGTGTGCATGAATGCCCAGGATCCCGAGAGGAGAATGGAGGAGAAGGGACTGTGGTGTGGCCATCTTCCCTGGGGGGTGATTTCTCACTTTCTCTCTCTCTCTGTCTCTCTCTGTCTGTCTGGTGAGCACATGCGCCCTATAGCAAAAACCTCTCCAAAAAAAAAGAAAGAAAATGTAATATACTTAACTGGTTATTTTCCAAAACAATTATGGTGGTCACATGTCCTTTTAAAGTATACTGGTGTCACCAAGAAGAACAGAGCACGGTATCTTGATTTAGCTTGCAGACACACTCATTTCATCAATAACTAAATAGCAGTTAAGTAAATGCTTCATACACCTTTTATGTGCCAGACACTAGGTGTCAGAAATATCCAAGAACTTAGAATTCCACAGTCCAATTCAGAATCCCAGGAGGTCACTGTCTACACATTAATCCTATCTTGGTCCTTTATTCTCCCTGCATGCTGGAGAAATAAAGTCCTTGGAAATACATAGCGAAATTTTAAGAAGTGGATCTCTGTATGATTCAATCTTTAAATTATATCCCAATTTTCCTTGATTTCAGAGTTGAATTTCCAAAGGAATAGTTCAGTGAAGAACAATTAAAGTTTTATGCTAATATTTCCAAAACCAACTAGAAAGACTTTTGCAATCAGTTCAATTAAACAAAATGTCTAAAGCCCTTTGGCAACTAAAGAATATCCTCATAAACAAACAAACAAAACCCTCTTTTCTGAATATTATAACACTAATATTTGATGCTTTTAACTTACAAGCCTGTAGAAAGTAAAGCAGTAAGTACAAAACTTGGCTTGTGCCAAATTCATATTACTTCCTGGGTAACTCATTCAAATATATCCTTCCAGATCAAAGACAGCATTAGGTTGCACCTGCATCAGCACCTACTAAATGCCTTGGGAAGTATGTGTGAAGCTAGAGAAAGACAAGCATATACAATAAGATTACATCCCATGACCTTATGGATAGTTCAG
The DNA here is from genome assembly GCF_000334495.1 of Tupaia belangeri chinensis. Classification (NCBI taxonomy): domain Eukaryota; kingdom Metazoa; phylum Chordata; class Mammalia; order Scandentia; family Tupaiidae; genus Tupaia; species Tupaia belangeri. Next base: position 713,644 of record NW_006200423.1, read on the forward strand.
TAGTTCCGGTGTTTTCATCTGATGAACACAAACAGCGTATAGCATCAAGAAGGCAGTGGAAGTCTTTGATTACTTTTTAGGGTAACTAGAAAACTAGGATCCGATCTGGCCTTTCCCCTCCATATTAGACCCCCTTTAAGTAATCCATTTTTACAGCCATTCAGGAGACGATTTCCTCCTGAACAACAAAGTCAATGGCCCAGAAGTGTATGGGCAATAGTGCACTGCTCTTGAGATAAGCAGTTGGTCATCTCAAGGGAAGCATTTGTACCCAGGGCAGAAACATGCAGAGTGATGGTAATGGTGCCTGCGAGGCTGTGTACTATTTCAGCTACTACTATGTATAAAGACAATTTAAAACCAAATCTCACCTTCCGCTGAGCTAAATAAGATCATTGGTATATAGGGTGAGTAGCTAGAAAACAACGATCCGATCTGGACTTTCCCCTCCATATTACTCCCCCTTTAATTAATCTGTTTTTACAGCCATTATAATATATACAGCCACTAAATATATAAAGTGTTCTGGCTAAGATATCAAATACCTCAATTTCTCAAAATCTGAGTCCAGGCCACCTGAGAACAAAAGTAGAGAAGGAATGCCAAGTAAAGCAGAGATCAGATTTTTCTCAGGATCAATCAATTCAGGAGGTTTTGAAGAGGTGAATTTCATGTAGGAAAGATTATATTGGAGGCAGGAAATGTTAGGATGAAAAAGGACTTCTCAGGCAAAGAGAACAGCATAGTCAATGGAAAAAAGCAGTAAGACAGGTATTGCAGATTAGAAAAAAAACATGTGTGCATTTATAGAAGAAAAAACTTCCTATGAAAAAGTAGGAGAAGGACATAACCAGTTATAGAGGCAGATGCCACAGGGCCCAAAGATTAAAAACAAAACAAAAAAAACAAACATAAAAACGGCCAGGCAGTGGCATGGTGCCTAAGGTAGCTGAAACTCATGAGACCAACCGTGCAGTTTGTGTCCTGAACCTGGCAGCTTGGAAAACATGTTGGGATGGGAGCATGTGTATGCATGACCAAAATCCCAAGGAAAAAAATGGAGGGTTGCAGCATTGCCATTCCCCAAGGGGTTGTGGGGAGGATGCTTTCTTTCTTTCTCTCTCTCTTTGTTTCTTTTTTTCTCACATAATCACATACTCTCTAAAAATTTACAGAAAACAAAACAAAACAAAACACAGAATCCCTGAATTTATCAAGTGGTCATTCTGGATTCCAGTTGATACTGACAACTGAATAGCTCAGAACAGATTAAAAACTAACAGCCAGAAATCTGAAGAATCACGAGGAAAGCAGGACTTGTAACAGAGTTGGAAATCATAGCCATAATCTTAGACTATTTCATAAAAATGTAAGAATGCATATATATGTCATCTTTAACTAAAAATTGACAAATTAATCTTTTTTAAGAGAGATTTTTGCTATAAAGTATACGTGCTTACCAGAGAGACATAGAGACAGAAAGTGACAAATCACCCCCTCGGGGCAATGAACATGCTACAATCCCATCTCCTCCATTTTCCTCTCAGGATTTTTGGCATGTGCACACATATGCCTGGTATAAATTTCAAGCCACTGGGTCCAGGACTTGGACTTCAGTTAATCATGTAGCAGTCCAGCACCTTAACCACTTTGCCACCTGCTGGTTCCAAATTAATTTTAATATGTATATAAGTTATAGTGATTCACGGATTGCTTCAAAGAATATAAACCTTTGAAAAATAGCTCTGGTCAGGCAGTGGTGCAACAATAATGCAAATGGACTCATGTGGGAAGGTCCTAAGTTCATATCCTGTGACCTCCCTGCACACACTGGGTATATATATGTGTGTGTCCATGATCTGGACTGGTTGAGAAAGGGGTTGGAACATAGTGGGAAGATCCTGTGGGAACTACCTTTCTCTGTTTCTCTATTTCCCTCTCAGGGGTTGAAATAAACATAGCTAAAAACATAGCTCACAAATAAAGAGGGATATAAATATGGAAAAATTCTCCAACAAGTGCTACTTATATATTCCAGGAGAATATATAGATAAGATGGTTTAAATAAAAAAAAAAGAGGGGGAACCAGCAGTTGGCATAATGGCTATGGGATCAGCAGTTGGCATAATGGGTACTCCCATGTAGTCGGAAGCAGTTTGAGTGCCAGAGCCACTAGTTTAAACGCATGCTGGGCGCATGTGCACGCCCAAGATCCTGAGAGGAGAATAGAGGAGAAGGGATTGTGGCGTGGCCATATCCCCTGGGGGGTGATTTCTTGCTTTCTGTCTCTTTGCCTCTCTCTGTCTTTTTGGTGAGGGCACACGCCCTATAGCAAAACCTCTCAAAAATAAGAGGGGGAGAGAGTTTCCAAGGTCAGTTCATTGCCAGTCATTCTGAAATATAATACAACTCCAAAGGCAACAAATATGACCACACAGTTGGGGTCACCACAAGGAATTTAACCCTTGGGCAGGAGAGGGCAACCAGTGATCCTAAAACCCAACATGTTCTCAGGGCAAAGGCAGAATCTCCTTGAAGCCTGGGAAAATTCTTCACATACCAATCAGGTATGGTTAAAAATCCACTGGTCCAAAACACCCCTGCTTCTAATTAACAATTCACAATTTTAAATCACCATTTACTCAATTTAAATAATCATATATAAATCAGTACTTCTTGAAGTGGAGAAACACAAAGTGTACTAGAAAATGTGTATAATGAAACCATGAGATGAATTCATTATCCTGGAATGTTCATTTTAATCCACAAATAAAATATTTTATAATAAAAAAGCATGTATATTGTTGTTGTCTCTTGACTGCTAGTTGTTTAGCAATATTTATTTCCTGGATTTCTTTTTGAAGAGTGACTTTAGCAATAGGGCATGTGTGCTCATTGAAGAGACAGAAAAACAGAGAGAGAGAAAGTAAGAAATTAATTATCCCCAGGGAGGATGGCCATGCTGTAATCCCTTCTCCTCTATTCTCCTCTCAGAATTTTGGGTACACAACTTACATGTGCCCAGAGTAAGTTTTGAACCACCAGGTCCAGGACTTGAACTGTGGTCACTCATGTGAGAGCTCAGCATCTTCACCACTGTACCACCTGCCCCTATATCCTCCATTTTTTTTTAGTAACAATTCCCAACTTTTAGCTGGGTCCATCATAGCCTAGGTCAAGGCTACATTTTCCAGTCTACTTGAAGCTAAGTGTGGACATAAGCCAGCCAGTCTCGTGGTTAGTGGGATATCAGCAAAAGTGAGTCTTTCAATTGCAGGAACACAACCGCCAACCATGAGGACAAGAGCCGCTCAAAAGGAATAAGACAGTCAAGTGCTGAAGACACTGAGTCCCTGCTGACTTAGTGCTGCCACACTCCCTGCGCTGCCCAGCTCAGAATTTCCCAAAGTATGCTCCACTGTGCTGCAATAGTGTTTTGTCCTCTGCAATAAAGTGAAATACAGGGAATTAAAACAAAAGATTTTCTGTTATCTATGAAAGGTACAGACTGAACAAAAGAAATAAGAAGAAAGGCTGAACTAATTGGATTTTACATCCTTCAGAGAATAAGAAAATTTCCCTGACTGGCAAACGAGACACTGAACTGACATCAACTAATTATAATAATATGCAAATATGGTGTATTTATTATCCATGATCAGCTTATGCTCATAAAATGTCTTCCACTGTCCTGTTAATTAACAAGCAAGGATAAGGGAAAGGTAATGGAAGGATCTGAGGGACAAAGGTAGGGTGATGCGTAAGAGCCAGGAGCCTGAGTTCAAATTCTGTCTTTGGCCACTAACTAGCTGTGTAACCTTGGGCTAGGTACAGAGCCTCCTGGGACCTCAAGTTCCTCATTCTTAGAATGGAAATGAAAGCATTTAACTTGAAGAGATGTTAGGAGGCTTAAAAGAGCTATTTTGTGGGATCAGCCCATGGTATGGTGATTAAAGTGGTTGGATTGCACATGGCTAACCTCCCAGTTTGAGCCTTGGACTCAGTGGCTTGAGAACCACTCCGGCTGCATGCCTGTGCATGTCCAGAATTCCAACAGGAGGAACAGATGGAGGAGAGGGTTTGCAGTGTAACTATTCCCCGTGGGTGAATGCTTTCTCACTTTCTCTCTCTCTTTTTCTCTGTGGCAAAACAAAAACAAAACAACAATGACAAAAAGAGCTAATTTGTAAATTGCCTAAAATGGTAACTGGTGTACGAAAGCACTTAGTGAACACTAGCTATTATTATTTCACTGCCATTGTAAGTAATGACAGAAAAAGAAATTTAGAAGTTATTACTGCAGACCCTTGGGAAGAAAGCAGTTGATACATTTTTATAATATCTCATGTAATATCCCTGAAGGCTACTTATGTGTTAAAACCATAATTGATGTATTTGATAAAATCTCTGCAGGTGCCAATATGACTTTCTGAAATAAGGAATTATTTACTTCTGGAAGAAGCAATTATTTACCGCTGAAATTGTCAACTTGTTTCTAGTCATGTATTCTTTTACAAGAAGAATCAAACCTCTCTAGAACAAAAAGGTCAGGATAAATCCTAGTAATAAAATACTTCTTCTCCCTAAATCAATAGTCCTGATTCTGAACGCCAACATATTTTGCTGTATCTCAAACTCTGAAACTTTTCCAAAAGTCCATCTCTGATGATAGTGGAAATAGATAGGTGTGAATCTAATACAAAGCTGGCAATGGCCCAAATGATTTGACCAGATTAATCTTACATGAGAAATACTGTCATTTCTGGACATTTCAAAGAACACCATATCCCAATTGTGAATTATTAACACTACAGGGCATGAAGAGCTATCTCAATGGGCTGGTATTGACATTAAACTTGCATCCTTTCTCATTCCAGGTTCTGAGAAAGAATCAAACCTATTGTTCTATCCAAGAAGTAATAAATTAACTTCTCTTGGAGCAGGAATAGTACCAGCTCTGTATTGTCTTTAGAAGAACTGAGAAAATAGTCATTAAAATTATAGGGCTTAATTCATTCTCTTGTAGAAACCCAGTTAAGAAATGCTGTCTGGGAAATAATTTCTTTCACTAAAGTACAAAGTGCTGTCACATGATTCTCCATGATGATAATGATGAAGATATTATGATCAGATATTATTTCTTTCACAATGGTTAGTATGGACATGTCTCATTATCCAAATACACACACATACATGCCTGTATACTTTCATCTAATGCATCTTAAATAAGCAGTTATCATTTTTCATGGTGAATTTCAAATAGGTAAATACTTTCTGTTGTCCTTTTTTTTCCCCCAATGATATTTGATTTTTTATTTTTGGATGTCTTTTAATTACTAATTACAAGTAAGTGGAGTTCTGTTTTTGTTCTTCTTCCACTTTTGTTTTACCACTAATCAATCCCATGCATATCATTCTTTAAATATCATATCACACATAAATTTTGCCAAATGGTATATCTGAGCGTATCTGTCAGAAGCACTCTTGAGCAAACTCACTTTGAGACAAGTTGAATAGATATTCTTGGATAAAGTTACTTACCCTTTTTTTTTTTTCTGACAAGTTCTTACACCTCACAGAATTATCATGATAAAACAAAATGGTGCACATAAACTCAACATTGCCTCCTCCTGTGGTAAGGTACTCAGTAAATGGTAACCACTGGCATTGGTTTTTGTTTGTTTGTTTGGAAAGAGAATTTTGCCATCGGGCATGTGTGCTTGGCCAAGAGATAGAAACAGAGAGAGAGAAAGTGAGAAGTCTCCCTCCCCTCTAGGAAGGATGGCCATATCGCAATCCCTTCTCCTCCTTTTTCCTCTCGGGATTTTAAGCATGCATGTGCAAGGTGAGTTTTAAGCCACCAGGTCTGGGACTTGAACCACAATTAGCCATGTGGGAGTCCAGTGCCTTAACCACTATACCATCTCCTCGCCCCTAATCACTGGCATTGTTTTTAAAGGACCCTTAGTAATAAAACTCTTGATGATTATTCCCAGTCAAGAAATTTCACTGTGGCTTGGCAACAATTTTTACCAGTATTTAGATTTATTCATTCATTTGCTCATTGAATGATCTCCATCATAAATACAGTCTGACTTCTTCCCCAGTTCACCAGCTTACTGATGTTTTTTCACTCCTGAAAGATAGTTAGGAAATCTATATCGCTGTGCCTTGTATGAGGTATGTGTTATAAATATTATAGTGGAAGCTGAAAGTGGCTTTAAGGAATTAAAAATCAGGTTAGAAATATTAAGACAACAACATAGATGAATGCCTCTCAGTCTGTTCCAGCAAAGCAGTGCATGAGCCTCACAACCAAAGAGGCAAGTGGACCACTTTTAGTTGTAGAGGAACTGTTCAGAGAAGCATGTATACATACCATTACATGCTAGGCAAGCCCAGCAGATAATAGGCACTCAAAAACTGAATGAAAGAACAAAGGCAATGTGGGATTTTAATAGGCACCAAGCAAGAGATCGGATATTTTAAGCAGAGAAAGATTTGAAAATGCAGAGACCACAAATTGTAACTTGCATGAACTCATTCATCCAGTGCCTATTTATGGAAAATCTACACTATCCTAACCCCAGTGATATGAAAATGATGAGACAAGTATCGACCTTAAGATGTACACATAAGGAGCCAAAGGACTTGACACAAAGCAGGGAGGGAAAGACGAGTAAAAGAACCACTGCAACTCAATGTAATGTGCTAAAATAGATTACACAGTTCAGATTCAAAATATCAACGTATCCAGAAAACCTTTCAAATGAACTGATGTTAAAATGGACAAAAGATCCAGTTTGGTGGCATAGTTGATAGCAAACTGAACTGCAGTGCTAGAAACCACATGGCCAGTCATGGGTTTGGATCCCTGATCAACTTGAAAACCACGCTAGGCACAGGTCCAAGATTCTGAAAAGCTGGAAGACTGAGGAGAGAAGATGCTGGCATAACAGGGCCCTTTCACAGAGACTTCTCACTTTCTTTCCCTCCCTCTCTCTCTCTCTAGTGATTGTGCAATGTGTCGTCATGACTACATTTTTTTCTAAATGGACACGAGGGACCAGGTTGCATGATGATAATGCAACTTCATCCACATGGAAAAGATCCTGGGTTTATATCCTGGAATGTCTTTGAGTACAATGGTTGCTTATACATGCTCCTTAACAAGGGTAGCTGGGACTGGGAGTGGATCATGGTGGGAAAACCCTGTTGAGGGTACCTAGCTCTCTCTCGTTCTCTGTCCTAGGAAAAATAAAAGAATAAACTTAAAAAAAACATAGAGATCAGTTTACCTGAAGTGAATAATTGTTTGAAATAATCATAGAAGGGTCTTGGTAAACAAGTAGGCCTGACTACAAGCCACAGGTTTTCTAACTTAACCATCTATGTATGGAGCCCACAAAGAATTTGCCAAGAAAGACGTAAAGAGGGTAAGTACTGTGTTGTTAGAAGAATCATCAGTTATTGTTTTTAGCACAGATTAGATTCAGGGAAGAGAACTGTGACTAAAGGGTGACACCCAGGAAACAGGCCAGTAGTCTCTGTAGTTGTTCACACATGAAGTCATATCAGTTTGAAGAAAACAAGAGTGCAACTAAAACAGATCAGAAAAGGATAGATGACATTTCTAAATGAGAATCACTAGTATTCACAACAAACAAATGAAAAAAAGGAGAAAAGAAAAGAACAGGAAAGAAAAGAAAAGAAAAGGCATTAAAAGAGTTTAAGGAAAATGTTATTTCATTTTTGATGTGCCACGGTTCAAGAGATTTAAATAGAATATTTAAAAAGAATGCCTATATTAGCCAAAGTGATCCCCTTTCTAGAACTCTGTTATGTAATATGCTTAAAGTTTTAGTTTCCCCACCAGCAGAGAAACTGTTAGAAGAACTATAAATGCATTCATTCATCCAATAGGGAGTCACTGGAGGACCTATTCTGTATAATGCCAAGTACCAAACTCAGCACTATCAGAAGGAATCACGGTTTGGGAACCAGCAGTTAGCGTAATGGCTATGTCGCTGGACTCCCACGTAGTCAACTGCGGTTCGAGTCCTGGACCCAGTGACTTAAAACTCATGCCGGGCGCATGTGCGTGTGTGCCCAAGATCCCGAGAGGAGAATGGAGGAGAAGGGATTGCGGCGTGACCATCCCCCCTGGGGGGTGATTTCTCGCTTTCTGTCTCTATGTCTCTCTCTGTCTGTCTGGCGAGCGCACGCGCCCTACAGTGAAAATCTCTCCAAAAAAAAAAAAAAGAAGGAATCACAGTTTGAGTAATTTATATTTGTTTGTGAACTAGAATCTTATTCTAAAATGATGTCCTGAAATTATACAAAGGCCAAGTACTACAGAAGCCAGAAAGTGTGTAGTGATTAAGGTGCTAAATCCTATAAGACAGACTTCAAAGTTCAAGTTACGTACTAGGGGCTTGAAAGGCTCTGTGCATGTGGGTGCATGCCCAGAATCCCAAGAGAAGAATGAAGAAGAAGGAAGTGCAATGAAGACATCATCCTCCTGCTCTGGGGTATGGGAGCAAATCTCACTTTCCCTCTCTCTTTTTCTCTTTGGCAAGTGCACATGCTATATGCAGGAGAAAAATACATAAAATAATAAGCAAGCCAAGTTCTATTAACATTACTTAGGAAAATGTGATGATAAAGCGTATTTTTTTCCCCTAGCCCCTACAAGTTTCTCTATTAGCACCAAATGGAAAACCACAAAACACCTGAACTAATTTCCCCATTACATGGGACTCAGAGTTAGTTTTGTTCAAGGACATTGCTGCCTAATTATACCAGCCGAAATTCAAGTGGCTTATTTAGGCAAGTTATTGTTGCCTTAACCTGTTAGTTATTAACATTTCAAACTTAAGTTTACAGCATTTCTTTCCTTCCTCCTGAAGGCAAGCAACTTGTCACCTAGAAGTCAGCACCATCATCTTGTATCCAGACGCTATTTTTATAACTTAGTATAAACAAAAATGTCAGAGACTATGACTGTGTTCCTTAAACCTAGGCCTGGCCTTCCATAGTTTTTACGTTGGACCTGAACCCCAAATTATACAAACTCCATTCATATGACAAGAAACAAAAGAGACCTTTGTTCTTGTTTCTAAACTCCAAAAATGTGATTCTCCATTTTAGGGAAAAATAAACATTTTAAAGAGGTAGCTGTTTCTAATTTACTTCTAATTGAGATATGACAGTAATCAGGGATCACAGTGCCCCTTCTTTGGCAGTGGTAAGAATTGGTTCTTGTACAATATCTCCTAAAGACTTTTGGGTCCTGTGCCCCCCCACCCCCCGCCTTTGACTTCCTGAGTCCCACCCCTGGCACAGACAGAGTAAGGGAGAGAGCTGCAGATGAAGTGCAGCTCTTGTTTGCCTCCTGGTACCTTCTGAACAGCTACTTATTTGCTGTTCAGACTCAGCCTCAGTTATATCTGGTCCTCAGAGACTGGAAGAGGAACCAAGGCCCCGAACCTGACTATATATATCCTGTTTTGATTGGAAGATGTGGCCCTCTACTGAGAACATACCTGGGGAAAAGAACTGTTCTTCTCTAAGTCAGTATAGAATCTACTCCAAAAAAGAGGAAGAAATGTATACTTCATTTGATGACTAAAAACCAGAGCAGAGGCAGAGCAATATGAGAAAATAGGAAATATCTCTCCCTCAAAGGAATAAAATAACTCATTAACCACAGACAGCCCAAAAGAATTCACATAAATGTTAGAAAAGAAATTTAGAATATTCGTAGTGAAAAAACTGAGATCCAAGAGAAAACAGACAACCAACTCCAGGAAATGAGGAAATCATTTCATAACTTGAAGGAAGAACTCTGTCAAGAGACAGACACCATAATAAAGAACTAAACATAACTTCTAGAGATGAAGACTATCATACAGGAGATTGAAACCTCCTTCAAAAGTATTAATAGTAAATTAGACCGTGCAGAAGATAGAATCTGTAATCTAGAAACAAAGTCTCTGGCTTAAATAAAGCCACCCAAAAAGAATGAAAAAAAAAAAAAAAAAAGAAAAAGATGTAAATATATGGGTAATACTAGATACCATTAAATGCCCAAATATCTGAATAATTGGTATTCCATAAAGTGGAGAATCCGGTAAGGGGCATAAAAAGCTATTTCTGAAATATGTATAGAACTTTCCAAACCTCAAGAAACATTAAGACTTCCAGACACAGGAAATACAAAGAATGCCAAACAGAATCAACATAAGACAATCTCCCCACCCTAATAGCCAGATTGGTAAAAATCAAAGACAAAGATATGATTTTAAAATGGCATAAAGAGAAACATCAAGTTACAGACAAATGGATATCCTATTAGGCTAACACCAGACCTCTCAATTGAAACAATGCAAGCAAGAAAAGAATGCTCAAACATATTAAAAACGCTAAAGAAAAAACTGTCAACTACGAATACTACACCCAGCAAAATTATCCTTCCAATGAGAAGAAAAAATAAAATCATTCTCAGAGAAACAAAAACTGAAGGCAGTCAGCGATCATATGGCTTATCTCTGAGTACTATACATAGTTCAGAAAATATATGCATCATATTTGCATTTATAAAATTCTCTAAATGCAAGAATAAAATAATCCTTGAACAATTACTTCTCTTACTTCTCCCCTATTTATTTTTCTATAACTTTAAAGGTTTTAAAACATGTATTTTGAAATAAATACATTTTTCTCACACACTAACAGAGAGTCAAACAGGAAACTTAGATCCTATTGCTTACAAACTAAAATAGCTATGAAACAGAAAGATAAAATAAATACAATGAAGTAGTATTTACTGAGGTGATTAACACAACTTTATGCCACTGTTTGTTCAGGGTAATTCTGTGTACAGCTTTTCATTCATGTGGAAATATACAAGTAAAATTCAGGAAGCAAAATATTTATAGCCCAGGAAGTTGGCACAAAGAATAGGTGTAGCCATTCTCAATCTGGAATGAATACACCAATAAACAAATAAACAACAACAACAACAAAAAAAAACAAATCCAAAAGATAACAATCATATATACACTTAGCTACAAGCTAAGTAATAGCTACTTGTTGAGTGTCTGCTAAGGGCTAGGCATGGCCATTAAATATGGTGCTTTACTCGATTATCCTATTGAAACTGCAAAATATCACCATAAGGTAGTTTCCCTTAAATGATAAGAACACGGCAGGCTTATAAGTCCCAGTATCTCAAAAATACATAAATGGCAAAAACAAACAAATAAACAAAAACTCATAATCTTTCATCCAGACATTGCTGCATTTGCTCTTACAATTCTATTAAATACATGAAGGTCATGACAACAATTTGAATAAGAGAAGACTGTTACTCAGCATATAGGTAGCCCCAACTCCCATCTCTACCATCTTATAAGGATAATGAGTTCCCTTTTCTCCTTATATGAGTTTTTATTTCTTACAATTCTATTAAATACATGAAGGTCATGACAACAATTTGAATAAGAGAAGACTGTTACTCAGCATATAGGTAGCCCCAACTCCCATCTCTACCATCTTATAAGGATAATGAGTTCCCTTTTCTCCTTATATGAGTGTTTATTTCTTTCCCTATAATATAAATTTCCATGCACTTTAATGGAAAACTTCTAAACTCACCTTATAATATTTCAAATCCATTTTTAAAACTATCAGTCATGTTGGTTTTAAGTGTATACAGGTATAAAGAGAAAAAGTAAGACTAATTCAGGCACTGGAGATATTTAGATTTTATAATCCCTTCAAATGTAATAATGTCTGTTTAAGGTTCTAAAACCCTACTGAAATGTTTTCTTCTCTGTCCTTTCTCATGTTCCTACAGTTCCCTGCAATGATTTATGACATTGGTTACTACAAGCACTTTACCACAATGTTTAATCTCTCACATGAATCAGTAAATAACATCTATACACAAGGGTTATATCATTAAAATTTACTATCAAATTACTTGTAGTATATATTTTATTTGTATTATTATGATTTATCTGTAGAAAAATTTATATGAATAAATGTGTCTACTATCCATTGGGGTTTACAGACACAAAATGTTTTATATTTGCTTTTTAAAAAAAACTAACATAAGGATTTCTAAGTCTAACATTTTAAATTATAAAATAACTTTCTTATTACTTCTACAAATTAGAATTTAAATGGGTCATCCGGGGCAGTCACCAGACTCAAATTGAGAATAATCCAAATACAAGTATTGTTTTGATAATGGGAATAGAATAATGTGAGATTAAGGAAAGAAGAAAAGAAATCTCACACAGTTGGGAGAAAGGGAAGAAATAAACTAATAATGATATTTCATTTTAAGGTAATATGTATGACGGTAGCCAACGCCACCAAGAGTAGGATATTTATGGTTCATTTTTTTGGATACTCATTATCAACTGACACAGATTCATGAAAAATTAATTTGAACCTCAACCTTAGCCTTTCTAAAGGCTATTAATTTTAACCACTAAATTTAGATTTTTGTCTTTCAGTATTTGAAGACATCAACATTCAAAATTTTAGCAAAACTTCACATAAATTAATATGAGATTGAAAAATACTCATTAAAATGACACAAAATTCTAGGCTTCAATTTTAAATGAGATTATTCTGTTTTTCTGTGATATTTTCTAAGATAGATCTTTGAATTTAAAAAAAAAATTAGCAATATATGACCCTAGAGCAACAGATGAGATTTTTTTAATTCATGGAAAAGTAAAAATAAAGTACAAGTATGTTTTGGCAAAAATACTTTAAAACTCATGAACGGTTTCTTTTCATGATATCCATTTCCTGTAAACTTTCTGAAAACCTGTCATATAAATTTTAACTTTAATACCTTTGTAAAAAGTCTTATTTATTTTGAATAGTAGATAGGATCTACTTCATCCAATGGCCATGAATTTATTCTCCCTGAAAAATATTGCAGAAGTAGAAACCTGAAGGTTTTTTTCTCTTAAAAGTAATTCCTCCTTACATGAAAACGATCAGTCTATGAGATCTGACCAATGAAAAGAAAAACGTGTTGAACATCACACAAAACAGAGGTCAGCAGTAGTGTTTCATGCACCTGATCAAGCATGTCCTATCCCCACTCCAGTTCACTGCTTCCATGTGATCCCCTTCTCCCGCTATGCTCTGTTCCAGGAAGGCAATCCAAGGTAACCAAAGGAAAATGAACTCTACCATGTGTCAAGTACTTAACACAATTCATCTTATTTATTTTTACAACATACATATTTGTTCTCATTTCATGGATAAATAAGTTGAGGTTCAAAGAATTTACATAACTTGCCCAATGACTTACCACTAGTAATAGTGAAAACACAATTAGAACAGATCAGTCCAGTGATCAGGTGATGATGAGGCAACAGTACAGTGGAATCTGCACGGGGAGGTTCTGGGTGCACATCCAAGGCCTTCCTGAACACTCTGGGTTTGCATGCATCTGTGACCCAGGCTGACTGAGCCTGAGAGTAAAGAGTTGGGTGAATACCATGTTGGGAGCACCTCTTCTCTCATGGAAGAAATAAACTTTGGAAAGCAAACAAAACACAGGTCTGGCTTGTGTTAAAAGTCTATGCTCATTCTGGTACCAAGCAATCTCCCTAGGTCAGACAATGATGGTTTATAAAAGACTTGTATTCAGATGCTATGGAAAAAGTGATGGAACAATAAAAGATGAAAAGCCGAAGAAAATATATGGGAAAGAGAGGCCATTTATCCTAGCACTACTTTCCAGACACCTTAGTGCCTGGCTTCAATAGGAATGTAAATGCTGTATATTAAACCAGAGTGCCAGGGAATCAGAATGCCCACAAGGGCAGTCTCAGAGGTGGGTCTTCCAGAAACTTAGAGGGCATGATTAATACCCCAGCTGTCTATGATGCCTAGAATAGTAACCACATCCTGAATACATATTTACTAACAGATTTGAGAAATTAGTGAAACAAGTGAATGGAGTATGATAGAACGGATGGAAAAGGGCCTGCTACTGCTGTCACTTACCTCTTTTCCACCTGGAGTTTTTCTTTCACAAGTGAAACGAGCATTGCGATCTCAGTGGGCTTGAAAACTTACAGATAAGGAAGACATCCAGAAAAACCTGTTTGTTATTTGAGTTTTAATAGGAGAAATGGCACCACAATTCCAGATCTTAGGTTCTCCAACAAATGTTCATTTCAGTGAATATGTGTTATATATTTTCTAAAAATTTGTAAGATACAGTTTCTACATAATTGTGCAATGACTCTTCATCACTTTCATAAGTATACTCTGTAATTTATACTTAAAATATAATTTCAATGAATGTTTTTGACATAGACAAAAATATTCTCTGGATCAGTCCACTGCCTGGTGGTTAAGGCAGCTGAATCTCACACGGTCAGTTTAAGACCTAGAACCAATGGCTTGAAAAACATGCCAGGTTAGGATCCATGCATCTGCAAAAATCCCTAGAGGAGGGAGAAATGGAGGAGAATGAACTAGGATCAAAGTGTGATCATTTGCCACGGGCTGTACTGTCTTCCTTTTCCTCTGTGTTTCTCTCTGCCTCTTTCTGGCAAGTACATAGCCCTCTCGCAAAATTCTCAAAAGTTCAATATTATTTTTTATTTTATAAATAAGAAAACTGTATCTGGAAAACTCATGTCACAAGTGTGATGATAACAAAGTCAGAGAGTGGCAGACACGAGACTCAAACTCTAATCTCCCTGGATTCCAGGATTCTTCTGTTTCTATAGGATGCAGATTTGACAATATGAACTAGTAAAACAGAGCGGGTCTACAAACATTGAAACCAAGTGTAAATTTCAGAAAATCATGATTTCACTGTTTCCCAGAATGCATGTTGCTGAACAAGGACACATTTTCAACAAAACCTGGTTTAAATATATTTTTTAATGAATTCAAATATTTTCTGCACATCATTACTTCTCAACATGGCATGTTTCTGGTCTATTTCTTTTTACTCAAACCAGAAAAGGGAAGTCGAATCTACCAGACAATGTTAAGCATCCATTATTTTAGAAATGGATCAGACACCCTAACATTCACTGTTTGCTCTGAACTCACAGTAACTGTGAGATCTGGTACTGCAAAAAGCTGAAAATTCTAACCATCCCATGTACATGAGTGATTAAAAACTGATATCAGGGACATCCAAATTATGCCCCCTTAATCCTCTGTAACCATCGCCTCTCTGCCTTTTAATACTAATTATTAGCCACTAGTATTGATTCTTCTGACTTAGGCTTTACTGTCACTAGACCTCCCATGCAGGTATAAAATATTCACTACTCCTGAAAAGTAATACACTAATTTGTTATTAGCCATTGACACATAGGACTGAAGGAATTTCTTTGTCGTCATTCTTTGCTACAGCAAACTGCATCGGTTTAGAAACAACATGGTTTTAATAAAAAGAGAAGGGGATTTTGGAACATTGGCAGTCTGAGCCACAGTAGAGTTAACTGAGAATGCTATGGTGGAATTACTGGAATTACTGTAGGTTCTGATAAGAGATCAAACGAGGAGAGCAGTAGAAAGTCCCTGTTGGGGTTTGGGAAGGCTGAAAGGGAACAGAATACAGAAAAGTGAAAAACAGACATCAAAAGCCAAATATCAACAATTTTGACTAAAGCTGGCCATATTTTAAAGAAATTATGAATTTCTGTGACAAGATGATATTGATAAATTTCTTCTAGAATGTTAAAATATTTTGTTGAATATTGCCTGCTTTACACACTCAGCACAAATGCTTATTAATGAAACCACTAATGTGTAAAGATTATTTATTTGTGTTTCTTGAACAAAAATGGTATTGTATCAACTCCACTGGGTATGCTTTGTCCAGTTTGATTTTCTAATTAGCAATTCTTAGCATGATTAAATGCTAAGTGCACAGCTGTGTAAGGCTTCAGCTGGTAGTAACCAGTAGTGCCTAATACTGACTTTTAAAGGAGAATAACAAAAGTACTCAAATACTGGATATGAAACTTTTGAGGCACTATTCAGCTGAAAGAGGTAAAGTTTTCAATATGAGCACTGATTGCACACAATACGTGAATAAAGCTCATAGTTACATAGTATTCGTAGTCTCTGTTGGAAAGCTATGTAACAGACAGAAAAGAAGTCTAGCCAGTGTCACATATTCAGCTGAAATCACATATAAAGCATATTATACTTGACATTCATTAAAGCATAATTTTAAAGACTTAAGATTTATGTCTAAGAAAGTCTACAGGGAAAAACTCCACCAACTATATTTAAAAATGATTATCAGAACCCTATAAATATTTGAAAATAAAACTTTTTACATTCAATTGAAAATAAATTGTATATAATCTCCAACATAAATAATTTCTTTATCTTAATTTTCTTCCTGATAGCAATGAAGTCTTTTCTACCTTTTATTAAGAAACTGATCCAGCAAAGATGAAACTGAACCCCCATCTTTCAGCATTAACAAAAGTCAACTCAAAATAGATTAAAGATCTGAACATAAGACCTCAAACTATAAAACTACTGGTGGAAAATGCCGGGGAACTCTGGGAGACATTAGAGTAAGCAAAGACTTCTTAAATAAGACTCCCAAAGCCCAGACCATAATCCCTAAAATAGACAAGTGGGACTATATCAGACTAAGAAGTTTCTGCACAGCAAAGGACACAGTAATAAGTGTGAATCAACAACCCTCAGAATGGGAGAATATTTTTGTAAAATATGCCTCAGACAAGGGACTGATAACCAGAATACACAGGGAACTCAAGCACCTTATGTTGGGGAAAAAAAAAAAAAGATTAACCCAATTAAAAGATGGGAAAATTAGCTGAACAAAAATCTCTCTAAGGAAGACATACAAACAGCCAAAAAGTATATGAGGAAATGCTCAACATCCCTCATCATAAGGGATGATGCAGATTAAAATCACAATAAGATACCACCTAACCCCTGCCAGAATGGCAAAGATTAAAAATACAAATATAAAATATAAAATGTGATAAGTGTTGGCGGGGATGTAGTGAAAAGGGAACTCTCCTATACTGTTGGTGGGAATGTGAACTGGTTCAGCCACTGTAGAGAACAATATGGAGGTTCCTCAAAGATCTACAAATAGAACTGCCATTTGATCCAACAATCCCACTTCTGGGTATCTACCCAAAGGACAGGAGAATGCTCAGTCGGAAAAGTGCTTGCACATCAATGTTTATTGCAGCATTATTAGCAATCGCTAAGACATGGAACCAACCCAAATGTCCAGAAACTGATGAATGGATTGAAAAAGTGTGGTAGATGTACTATATGGAATACTACTCAGCCATAAAAAAAAGACATTGACATTTGATAGAAAGTGGTCGGATATGGAGGATCTATTGCTAGTGAAGCAAGCCAGGATATGAAAGAAAGATATTTTATGTATCCACTTAATATATACCTACTATCCGCACTCTATGGTAGAGATTGAAATATTAGAGGGCATAAAAGCAGTGAAAATAGTTAGCGATGATCAAGACAGTGTGGAACAGGGAGGGAAAAGAGAAGAATGTGGAGAAGGATAGAGAACAAATTGAGAAGCATGACATTAGTGGGAGACAGATACGGTTTACTACCTGTTAATGACATGTATAGTATTCTCAACTGGACTGGTCTGTGAAGTATTTCATGATGGGTAAAGTCTTTTTACAAGCAAAATGAGAAATAGTGATCGACTAGTTAAAAAATATATTGGAATAATAATAATAATGATTGGGAAAAACAATGAAAAGATATTGAATGATGAAGTGGGGATTTTAATGTCTCTGTATTGACTGACATGCATGGCATTCCTTCTGGAAAAAGAAATGTAATAATACACTGTCAAGTTACATGTGATTCAATCTAATACCAACAAGATTAGGATAATAACAAATAAATAAATAGAAAAAAAGAAACTGATCCAAATAACACATCAGCATAAATTTCTAATCTTTAAATCCATAAAGATCTAATAAATAAGCCTCATTTGAAATTCTATTTACAAAGTGAGTTACTTAAAATCTAACTGCAAGTTGAACCCATAGCATAGCAATTGGGCGCTATACAGGTGAAGCTGGAGCCCACATGGCCAGCCAGGGTTTGAGTCCTGGCCCTGTTGGCTTCATGCTGGCACACACACATATGTGCCTAGGATCTTGATGGGACGGTGAGTTGGAGGAAAAAGGATTGCAGGCCACTGAAGATGCTTAATCTCTCTTTCTCTGTCTCTCTCATATGCAGGTCTGTGCCCTCTGGCAGAAATAACAAGCAATTGAACTAACTAAATGTTATAAAAAAGAAAAACAAGGATTTGAACTTAATCAAGGAAATCAGATTTGCACAGGCTTAAAGCAACCCACCTTGAAGCTATTCATACTGCTGATCCTCCCTGTAGCCTTTTCCATCATAACAGTACTTTCCCCACAAAGCAAGCAGAGAGACCCTTTCTGAAAGCAAATCCAATCACATTAAAGCCCATGTAAAACCTTGGGATCAAATCTGCTCTTTCAATGTATAAGGCCTTACATGATAAAATCTCTGCTCACCTCTCCAAGCTCACCTGCACCACACTGCCGTAGCCCTGCCTTGAGTATTGCAGCCCCACTGATCCTTATCAGGCCTTCAAAATCCAACGTCTTTCCATTGAGGGATGGGTTTACTCCTGCCAAAGGTCTGGAATGCTCCTCCTCCATGAGCTAGTTCCTTCTTCTCTGGAGGCACTGCTCTGATCACCTGTGAAGACTCCTGGTCAACTATCACTGAGTCCTGTCAGTTTCTTTCGGGGTGCTTCCACCTTGAAATTAGCATCTTATCCATTTGTTTACATCTTAATTATTACTCCCATTAGACTAGAAGCGGCACAAACAAGTTGTGATGTGTACTTCATGTTGCTGGTAACTATGAGAAGTCTTCAAAAAATTCCTACATAATGCATATGATGAAAAAAGTGTGCATGAATCTAAAAAAATTCACATCAAAATAAATTCATACTTTAATTCTATTTGCCCAGAAACTTTTTTAAATCCCCTCATATTAGGCACCCAGTAAATTTGCACTGAATATAGAACTAAATGGCTATCTATCCCTTTTGTGAATGGCCATTTTCTGAATACCTCTTTATAGTTTGCAAAACCTTTCCACTAGAACACAGGACAAAAAGTTCTGCCAGGATTTTACAGCAAAAAAGAAAATGCTAAGTTTAACCATTTTTCACTACCTAGAAATGGTAGCGAAGGGACTGTGTCAGCCTCAAGGTTTCAGTAACACTCAGTAAGCCACCTGAGTTGCTTTTTACTGACTGAAAAGGGAATTACTAGTATAAAAATAATTTTGATTCATTGTTGGAAAACAGTTTTGGCAAGTGCATTGGTTTTTACACCTGAAATTATTTTAATTCTAAACAAGTACTCTGAAGCCCATACTGTGCAAAGTGCTGCCCTACTAGGTGTGAAAGATGCGATATGAAAGATGGTTGATGCCATCCTAGGTACAAAATAGGTGGGATTATCAGAGATGACTGATCTGAAATCTGACTGAAGAGTTATGCTTCCTTTCTTACTCTTTCCAAAAATTATAAAATTTTTTAGAATCTAGTGTTTTTCTTAAAGATCTATGCAAATTAAATCTTTTCAACTACTATAAAAGACCTTTTCTCTAAATCTAATTGAGTATAAATAAATTCAATTCAATAGACATTTATTAAGTCATTGCTGTATTCACTGAAGTACAAAATCAGGTCCTCTTACTGTAACAAGTTTATTTTTACTACATCATGCATCCAAAGGGAAAAAATCAAGATAATTATGCATTTATTTATTATGTAATTATTTACTTTCAAGAAAAAGTAAGTAATATCCACAACACGGCAAGTTTCCCTGTTAAATTTGAACACCATAATTGTGAAAACCCACCCTGCCAAAAGTCATCGTTATATCGAGGTGGTGGTGAATTAATAACACAGATATACCCATGTGAGAAAAGTCCCGGTTCAAGTCCTAGGACTTCCCTGAGCACACCAGTGCTGATACCAGGGGTTCATCATGGCATCGGGACCCTGGTTGGGGGAGAACTCTCTCAGAAGAAGCCATTCACGTGAAATACTACCATCATGTTAGTAAATGATCACTTCAGTAGGAACTGTTCTCTAGAGTAGATAAACATTTTAGGAAAAAAGACCTATCTGTTGTTCTGTTTTCTTATCTCCCATATCTTACAGTACTTCTACCTCTCACAGGACTTTCTAGAATGTTACCCACGTAATTACTTGATTATATTTATATTAATAAAATCAGAATTTTAAATCTCCTACTAAAAGTGGGTCAAACGGCAATAAATGCTGTTTCTAAAATAATAATACCTTGACCTAAAGCCAAGAGCAAATGGTGAAAGTGAATGAAAACAGAGAAGAGTTGAAATGTATAGTGCTAAGGCCCTTACCTATTATTATCATGGCCTCAATGGACATTCTATTTACAACCATATTTTAAAGCAAGAGTTGATAATTTAACTGCATAATCTAATTTCTCAAAATGGCAGTATAAGATAACAACTGTACAGATAGGACCAGCAGTTGGAGTAATGGCTATGTCGTTGGACTCCTATGTAGTCAATCGCGATTCTAGTCCTGGACCCGGTGGCTTCGACTCATGCTGGGCACACATGCATGCATGCCCAAGATCCTGAGAGGAGAACAGAGGAGAAGGGATTGTGGCGTGGGTATCCCCCCCAAGGGGTGATTTCTCGCTTTCTGTCTCTCTTTCTGATGAGTGCATGTGCCCTATAGCAAAAACCACTCCCCAAAAAAACTGTCCAGATGTACAATAAAACCTTAGTTCTTGAAATTTAAGATATGTACACATTTATTTTGGTACAATTAACACTGAAAATAATTTTCTAAAACAGAGAAAATCTGTAGTTACCAGGAAAAAATATATATATAAAATACACTATTGGTTGTCAGAAAAGTCATGACATATGCTTCTATGCAAAAAATTGTCATGAGTTTTCCAACAACTCAATACATAATGCAATGAAAATATATGGATCACATGGATTGAGTCTAAACCAATGAATCTCAAAGAGTGGGCTGGCTGCCATAGGGCAGTAATAATAAAGCACTCTGTGAAGCCAATGCCACGTGGGAAGCTCCTAAGTTTGTATCCCAATACCTCCCTGTGTATACCAGGTGAATGTGTGCCCATGACTGGCTGGCTCAGGCTGGGAGATGATCACTATATGGGGACCCAGTTGGGGGTGACTGTTTTGCACACTCTCTCTGTCTCTCTCTCTGGCTTATGGAAGAAATAAAAATAGATAAATGTAAAAACAATAATAATAGTGAAAAAAGACTGACTGGTCCCTAGATGAATAGCTTAGGCTTCACTAGAAGTAGGGCTGGAGTCATCATAGCTCCTCTAGTCAGGAGTCTAGAAAAACACCGAGGTTCAGGAAGCTGGTATTCTGAAGCCTCAGGAAGCTGCTCCCTTAATTCCTCTCTTTACCCTGAAGAAGATGTACCCATCAGTTTCTGCTCATGTCTTATGACACTGATGGTCTGAGGACCACACATCTCATTCACCCATCATCTTCTTTCTACTTCAGTGGAAAAAAAAAAAAAAAAAAGATGTAGGGAAGACTAATAAAAGTCCCCAAGATGGATACCGAATCACCAGTGTCAACTGTGAGAATGAAAAGAGGTGAAGCCATAAATGCTTCCTCCCCGTCCCTCCTAGACTTCTACCCACTCCCTGACACCATTCTTTTATTTGCCATGAGGAAACTAGAAAGCACTCAGTGATTCCGTTATGAGAGCTGACCATAAATCTAAATAGTTACTACAGCAATAAAGAGCAACAACTACCAGCAGATACTGCCTCAGCTTCCTCTGAGGCTAGGCACTGCTATCCTCCATTTAACAAGGCTGACTCCTTCACTCAAAAGTCATATGAAGATTGAGATTTAAAGCCAGGACCATTTGACTGAAAAAGCCCATGTTTTTCCACTTGGCTACTTTGCACAACATTGCCCAATACCTGGAAAGTTGGTGTAAAATAGTCCATAAACAAAAAAATAGGACAGGTATTTTTTTCAGTGACACAGATTTTTCATAGGCTCATGTTCACTCCATCCTCTATGTCAAAATCTACACTCTGGACTAGATCTAACAAACTCATTGGCAGTAGTGATTTTACTTTAAAAAATAGAACTATTTTGCTTGGAATGAGAGTATCAGCAAAGAATATCATACCAAAAAATAAACTGATGCCAATGGCAATTAAATTATAGAAACTGTCATTTGTAAAGATGATCAGTTAAAAATATTTCCCTTGACATTGCCAGTGTTTGAATTAATATCTGCACAAACAATTCTGTAGATCATATTAAAGCTTAAAGACTCCACAGCAAGGGAGACGTGGTATTTTAAAATCGTGCCATGGGATAGACAGAGGCACAGAAGTGAAATGTGATACAGTGCCAAGTTGACCACATGGAAAGGTTCTGAGTTTGCTTCCTGAGACCACCCTAAATCCCTAGGTAGGTATATACCCATGATCTGGGGCTAGGTGAGGCTGGGGCTGGACTGTGGCATAGGAACACTGTTGAAGGGGTTGTCTCTCTCTCTCTGTTTCTCTCTCTCTTTCTCTTGCTTATGAGAGAGATTTGTAAAAATAACAATCATATCAGATCCTGCAATGTATTATAAACAAATTGGTTTGCACTTGCTCATGTATTTGAATCTCTGGTCATCAGGAAATAGCTGTAAGTCTGTAATGCTTACGGAAACTAACAAGCTATTTAAAACTATAGCGCTATTGGGGCTGGCAGGTGGCATGGTGGTTAAGGGCACTGGACCCCCACGTACCCAGCCACAGTTCAAGTCCTGGACCTGGTGGCTTGCTTGCTCTCTCTCTCTCTCCCCCCCCTTCTCTCTTTCTTTCTCTCTCTCTCCCTCTTCAGTCACATTAAAATAAATAAATAAAGTTAAATTAAATAATTCTAAAAAAAAATCTACAGCATTATTTGGAAAATTACCATATCAGTGAACTTGAACAATAAGTTATTGATGGTTCCAACAGCATCTGATTTAATTTCTGGATAGATTCACTTA
This sequence comes from Tupaia belangeri chinensis, assembly GCF_000334495.1. Lineage (NCBI taxonomy): Eukaryota > Metazoa > Chordata > Mammalia > Scandentia > Tupaiidae > Tupaia > Tupaia belangeri. The sequence goes on from NW_006200423.1 coordinate 736,802, forward strand.
GATGAATTCACTTAGCAAGATAATGTAGTTTCTCGCTACAAACTCAAAGTAAAGAAAAAATATAGGACTGACTTAGAAAATGTCTACAAAAATACCAGAACAAATATTTTGCACTCATGAGCTCCCCTAGGAAATTTATCGTTTCTGCCCAACTATCATGTTGGGGTAAATATATGAGCTCAGAATTAAAAATTGGAACTAATTAATCTTTTTCCAATATTACAGTCTTTAATTCTCTGATCCCTGCATGGTTACCAATACAGTCTTTTTCAAATATTACAGTCCTCAATTCTCTGATCCCTGCATGGTTACCAATACAGCATAGTATTACTATATAGATGAAGACAGTCTATATAAACTATTTGTCAATGATAAACTAATTGTAGAGGATGTAAGTTTTGACTAGATGTTTATTTAAAACTGACTTAATCAATATGGTATATTGGTTACAATTCCACCTTCAGCTTTAAATTACATGAGATGAACGAAAAACTTTGAAATGTAACATATTGGGTTGTTGGGAAAGTCATAACATTCTTTTGCATCGAAAAACATAAAAAATATATCATGACTTTCCCAAAAACCTAATATTATTAAAATAGCCCTTATTTTCCACCCCAGCTGCAAAGCTGGATCAGTGAGTATCTCATGACCATCTTTGGCCCGATGCTCTTTGTTATCTTGGTTTATCTCTTATCTGTACCTCTGCCCTTGACGACGTTTCTCTAAATTGAAAATGTCTCCACAAATGGCAAAATGAAGATGTCCTTAACACTCCTAACCTGGCAGTAAAACAGTTCTGAAACATACCACATGAGTGTCCTAATACCTCAAAAATACCTTTCAAGACAGCAATAGCTGGCCTGACTTCACTACTAACCCTGCTTATATGCATATTTGGGACAGAGTAGAGATCATTTTAGTTCACCAATTGGGTAATAAAATTCTCCTTCTCTCAATATTAATAACATTAGAGTAGTTATTCTAATTCATTAGAAGAATTTAACCTAAAATTCTAAATTGCTTAACAGCTGAATGGTATTCAGAAGTAAATGTGGATGAACAATGATTATAATATTAACAACATTGTTTTATTAACTGACTCATCTATTTTTTGGCAACTATTTATATTTGATGCAATTTATTTAATATTATTTAATATGAACATTTATTGAGTGCCTACCATTGTTCAGGCACACAAGATACAAAAGTGAATAAATAAGGTACACATCCAAGAGGCACCCACATTCAAGTTAGGAAGAAAGACACATAATAAACTTACAGTTAAAGCATAATCTATCAGCTCCTACTGAAGTTAAAGGCTGAGGAAGCTGAAAAGTAGAAGAGGTTAACCACCTGGCAGAGCCAATCCACTTTAGCCAATGAGAAATCATCTAAAATTATAACTTGAAACATATCAATTTTAATAACTGGTGGATTCCCTAAAAAAACATGTACCTACCATTTTTTGTGCTATTATTTCTACCCTCTAGTAAAACTACTAAGAGTTGCAATCAATCACTCCTTATTTCAAGTCATTATTTCATTGACATTTAATTTAAAGTTCCTATTCATATAGGATCTCTATATAGATCTCCTTCTTGGACAAACCAACACTTAACACCCATGTTCTCCACTGGACTGCAACAACATAGAAAATAAAACACAGAATGGACCTCTTGCCTTTTATCCACATCTTTCGAAGATTCCTACTCTAAGCAGCCAGATAGCAGGTATCTGATGAGAGGTGGTTCTTAGAGGCATACTTCTAAAACATTTTCTGAAATGCTTGTATTATCAAGGCACACAACTTCCTCACTTTATATCAATACAACAATCTGTCATCAAAAGCATTTGAATCTGGCTGATTTCATTAATCTAATCTCAAAAGCATAAAAGTCCATATGGTTTCCTTTACCTCTCGTATTAAGACCTCTAAATGATTAATATACCCAACAAATAAGATTAGAGAGGAGCTAGCCTTAGCACAGTACTAAAGAGCTGCACAGAGGAAACCAGATTCCACATGGTCAATCAGGGTTGGCTTCCTGGCTCTGATGGTTTAGAAAACATGCCTGGCTCACAATGAGATGGCTTGGTGCCAGTATGGCCACAACGTTGCCAGCAAATACTACTGCTTTAGCATCATTCGGCAGAGGTTTTTGCTGATAAAGATGAAGTCTTGAATACTGTTCAATAAACTTGTCATAAAATAAAAAAAAAGAAAAGAAAAGAAAAGAAAACATGCCTGGCTCTTGTAAAGTCAGGTGCCTTATGGGATACAGAATTAGGAGAAGATGGATTGTGATGTGACCAACCCCTATTGAGGTGGTGCTTTCTGTTTCTTTCTCTCTCTCTCCATCATGTGTGCTCCTGTGCCCCCTGGCATTTAAAAAAAAATTGGATAAACTGCTTTTTATGCATAGCTTTGTAGGCAATTATAAGTGTGCAGATGACTAAATGGAGTGATAAGAGACACAGGTATCTTGACAGAATCCCTAATCAATAGCAAAATAACCTGCATAACACCTAGTTTTCCCACGAACTATCTGTGTGGCCTTGGATAAGGCCCCCAAACTCTTTGCAGCTACTGTGTGACAAACAAATGAACTATTCGCTCTGTCTAGTCTGTATTGTGAAAGAAAAAATAAAGAAAATGGAGTTAAGCTGGATGCTCTCTAGTTTCTTTACTCTCAGACATGAGGAAAGTTGTTTTTTTTTTTGTTTTTTTTTTTTTTTTTTTTTTAGAAATTTCTCCTAGCCATTTATCCCAGGCTATAAAATTCAAATCCCACTGTCAAATCATTTCCAGACATCTGGAAAACTTAATCCATCCCCAGCGTAAGATACGAAGGCAATTACAATTAAGCTATTATTAGTGAGTCAGGTGTTCTAAGAGGCTACTTGCCAGGTACTTTTGTTTTAGTGTCATAACCGTGCCCTGTAAATAATACAGATATTTGAGAAACTCATTAACTTTCAGAACCTATACGTAGAGTTTCGTTTTGTTTTTGTTTTTTGTTTCAATCTTAGATAAACTAACTGGAGAAATCTTAATAGGATGTATGTCCTTAATCATACAAAAACTCATCAGAGTAAGCAATAACTGAAAGAATATGAAAATAGCCCTTCACATGCATAAGCTAACAGGATCCAAAGATCATTACATGGGTATCTATGTCTACATATTCTCAAGGACACATGCACATGCCATGTACATATGTCTGTGTATGGGGTCCAACTAACTGGTACAAAGCAACTGTAAATTAAGAAAACACTTTCAAAAGAATCGCTGCAGAAAATTCAGAGAGAAAAAAAAATAGAGATGCCTACAAAGTAGATCAAGACAATGTGAACCCAGAATTTATGGCAAATCACAAAACATTGTGAGTATGGCTTTATGTGAAGCTCCAAATATCACTCCAAAGTTGTTTTAAAGTAAAACAAAATACAGAAGCTCTTCAATTTATGAGGGAATTACATCTCCATAAACCCACAATAAGTTGAATACAATTAAGCCTAAAAAAGCATTTACTATCTCAATAAACTCATCGCTAAGTCAAAAATTGTAAATTGAACCACTGTACAGTACGGATCATCTATAGTGAAACTAGTTGGGACAATCAGAGGGGAAGAAAGGCCATCAGAAGATTCCTTGTCAGTACTGACCCTTCTTTAATCATATGACTGAAACAAACTCAGAAGAGCTTGCAGAGGGCAGTGCTCTAGCTGGGAAAAGACCTGGAAGAAAGAAGCTGATTTGTATTACATTACAAAGGACTCCCTTAAGGTAAAAACAGACTTGCGTACCAAATCTTTCAGCAGTTACCTCTAAAATCTGATTTAGCTACCTCTAGGAAAGAGAGTACTATATCACAAGGTGACTCTGGCAGAGAATATTTAAGGATTCAAAATGAGCTTGGATAAAATGGCTGAGATAAACTGAGATTAATTACTATCTTTTATAGTTGGTGTCAGAGAGAACAACTGTGCCCTTGTAGCCTCTATTTGAAATGCTATGACTGTACAGTCTATTGATCTGGCCATGTCTATGTTTCCATGTTATAGAGAATGCATAAAAGCATTATTTTAAAAATATAACTCTAATAGTTGTATTGGGAAAGTCTATAGGTCATGTTTCCAATCACCTTTTTACTCCATAAGGAAATCCAACCCATAGACTGTCATTACCTGATACGTATGTTAAAAAAAAAAAAAAAGTAGAAATCAACGACTTAGCAAAGATTTTGTGAGTGACTATTTACAGGGATAAGAGTAGAAATCATTTCAATAGAGCAGATCCTGGAACCAGCCCTAATTTTCCTGGTAAATAGCATCAGATGTTGAAATGAAATATTAAGAGTCAACCTGATTTAGAAAACCCACTATAATGCATATGTGTGTGGCTTCTGCCAATTTGAGATACCCAATAAAAAAAACAATCAAGGATGGAGAACAAAACATCAAGAGATTCACTGATGATTCAACAGCAAAAAGAATTTAGGTTTGACTTAGAGAAGAGACAGGTTTCCTTAAAGTGTGATGAATCTTATCTTTGAAATGAAATGATATTAGGGAATCATTTCCTTAAAACAGTGACATTTGCTTATGAACTCAAATTAGCTTATCCCCTATTTTGATGAAAGTTATTACCTTGTTTTTATTAATAGACATTAACTTTCAAGGGCTTAAGACTTCTCAAAGAACCACCTCTACTCACTTGGTTTAAACTGAGTGACTGGAAAAGTCATAACATCTTTCTATGCAAAAATGCTTGATGACTTTTTTAATGAGCCAATATTTATTTGAGTTTGCTGAACTTAGGGTTCAGCAAGTTTAGGGTTCCTTGATGGTACCCTTTGGGGTAGACCAGAGAGTCTCTGATTATTTAAAACAAAATCACTTATATCCATTAAAATGAACCTTCCAACTATATTCTCTGCACATACTACAATTATTACTTAATCAGAAATCTAGTCCCCAGTCAGAGTATTGACCATATGGCAGAGTGACTTTTTGATATTACAGATATAACTTATTCAAGGCAAGAATATGTTCCAAGGATGTAGTGGACCCACCAATAAGGGGTCCGTGGTAGGCTCCGAGGTGTCCTAATTGTTTTTTCAGAGTAGCACTAGTTTTTAAACAACACTAATTCTTATCTCTTCCAAACATCAAAATTGACCTTTATATTAAAAAAAAAAAAAATTACCAAGGAGTTCAGCAAACCTTACTTCTGGTAGTGGGCTGGCTGGTTTGGTTAGGATTCCTCCTACATAAACAACATTAGGCAGAGTGGGTCTTGGAAACTCCAGCGCGACATCGGTACACAGCATCCACAGGCTGGACCCATGAACCAAGTCGTACATGGACTTTTCCGGCAGCAAGTTGTACTTCTGCATTATCCTCTCGTACTTGGGAAGAACCAGAAAACTGACCCCTAATCTGGAAATGAGGTAAATGCCGGTATTTTTCATTCTTTGCAGTAAGTTCATGCGGTCCGTGAGAAGTGAGTTAAACTCTGGGACGTAGGCTAATGGAGCAGGAGCCCCCACTTCAGCTGGATACCAAAGGCCAGTTGAAAATACAGCATATTTAACCCCCAGCAGATGAGCTATCACAAATCCACACATGTCATTAGGGTCCACCAGCAGCAGGTCAAATTTCTCCTTTTTCAGACCCTGGATCAGGTCACGGTTGCCAACTATCATGTCACAGTTCTTAGTGTAGTGATTCAGTATGTCAAACAGTTCTACTGCTGTCAGCCTTCCAGAGAAGATATTCCGCATTTTGGACTGCAGGAAAGCATCCGAGGTGGTACTGTTAAAGATCCCTGGGTAGCGCTGGAGGCTGTAATGATTAGATGGGGCAATGTCTCTGCCCTCAGAGAGGAGGAACACTGTGCGGTGGCCTCTCTCGTGCAAGGCCGAGGCTAGCGTCTTGAAAATGTACATATGGCTTTCAAACATGATCGGCGGCACAATGATGATTTTGGCAGCCTCCGCTATCCCAACAGCACTCCACAGGAGTATGAAATAAGTGGTGTAAGACTTCATAGCTGCAATGACAACCAAAAAATGACTTAAAACAGAATACAGTGCTTGCCACTCAAAACAGTTACTAAGCCTTTATGCTTCAAACTACAAGCAGACTTCAAAACACTCCTGCCAAAAATGGAATTAAAGTCTCAATTTACTCCAATGCAAGAAAACTTTGAAATCCATACATAGTGTTTTCAAGAACCCTCATATCTTATGATCTAATGCTTTGTTTAATAAATCATTTTTAATCATTAACTAATATTTGTTCTCTTTACTCCTCTGTTTTTGTAGAATAAGTTGTTTACATAGAGACTTAGAAGCAAAGTTGACATATAGTAAAATATACTAAAAAGAGATCAATTTTGGAATTACATCAGTCAACTAGATTTTTAAAAGTTAAAATAAAACTTCCATTAGGGTAAGTGGCAAAGGGTAGCTCTTTTTCTAATTATACATTTAAAGATCTATAAAACATGTTTATCTTCTAATTGAACATCAAAATTAATTCTGGGAAGAAAAGCCTAGATTTTTGATTTCCAAGAATGAAGGGTCTTCAGAAAGTTCACAGACAATGCATGGATTTATGAAAAAACTATGCGTGGATTTCAAAATATTTAAACACCAGAATTTATGCCTTAATTCCATTTTTTCTTGAACTTTTTGAAGTTCCCTTGTACATCCCTTGTCTCTTACTGAAATCCTTCCTTTTCAGCAGTTATATTCCTAATTATGACCACAGCATACCAAAGACTATGCTTTAGAAAATAATTATTTTACTTAGTAGTATGATAATTCTGTAGAAAAGACCATTTTCCAGAGGTGGTGGGGGTGGGGTTTACATGTATTTCCCCTTTACCCAAATACCTGAGTATCCTGGAGGTGTCTGTTTACAATCTCTATCAATTGGCTAGTGTGTTTCTGGGCATTATTTAGAAGAGAAGCTTCTAATTGTAAGTTGAAGAGGTTGAAGGGACCTCATTAAATGCATACTGAAGTAGGGATTGGTGGAGACTATGTCCCAGACCATACTTCCTGTGTTGCATCTTAACTCAGGAGGAGTTAATTGCAGGCAGGATGAAGGCTGCACATTCAAAGGCTCCTACATCTCTCCTACCCATTCCTGTTATCAGATTATATGTAATAGTTCAAGTTGTCTCCATTTTTATTATTTAGAAATAAATATACCACATGTGAGTTCTGTATAGTATGCAAACAACCCTTAACCAACTCAATATAATTAATTCTTAGACTCTTAAGCAGTTGCTTGTAAACTAGACATTTTTATTGCAAGGAATTTGAAATAAATTTATACATACACCACTAATTTGATACTTATTTTAATAATATATAAATCATGTTATCTGTGCAAATTTCTACCACCTAAATGCAGTTTTAACAACTCTACCTTCTCAATATTCAATACAGCAAGCAACCTAAAACAAACAAACAAAAATCAATAGTCAGCAAAGATGGATTCTCCCCATAACAGAACTGAACTATAAAATACATTATATTTCCAGACGACTTTTCCCTCTCTCACTCCAAGAAAAGTTCCAGACTATTTCTATATTAATAGATAAGTTGAAACTATATCATTAATAATAAAGAAAAGCAATGCACATTATAAACATATAATGTTAAATGCAGCTTGAATTAATACAAGGTCTTTGAAAATAAATATATTTGGAGAAGACAATTTCTACAGCAAAGTTTACTCTGTAATTACAAGATCACTGAAGGAGGAGAATTAAGGAGTCAGAACTTTCCAGGTCTTTGTTGCACTGTGCTCCCTCACCAATGTGTCTCTCTAATGTTGCCTTCTTCCAGACTTAGGAAGGAACAATTATGGATCTACATGGAGTTGTTATGAGTTCCAGGGATGACACTTCTGCAAAAACATATTCTGGCAAGTACCGTCCTATCACTGCTTGCACATCAGGAAAATGAACTTATTGATGGGCCAACAGTAGATAACTGTTCTCCCCACTGTTTTTTTTTTTTTTTTCCATTTCATTTTCTTCCATACATTCAATCACATTATTATTTGTCTTACGATATGAATATTTCAACAGGTGAACATTTCTCCCTACTAGTGTTGATAAAACAACAAAATATCTTCAACAGATAACACCACACCTATTTGTGCCATTAATGCTTTACCTCCCTGTCCCTTCCCCAAATGTCCTGTCTCAGACCCTCCTCTTTTACACACACTATATCTGGTATTTACATCTACATACTGTGTTTCTATATCCTTTAGTCAATTAGTTTCAGTCATAGAGTGCAGACACTAGGTATATATTAAGTGGGGACATACAATGCCTCTCCTTCGTAGCATGGCTTGCTTTACTCAGCAGTAACTGGGTTTTGACCATAGCTGAGCAGAGAGTAGGCTCACATTCAGCTATAGTTAAGCCACCACTTTATATATGACAAATAACTAAAAATAAAACAAAAAATAATAGTAGAAACACAAATCCTCTTACTTTCTACTTCATTCTCTTTTTTTAATTGAAAGGAATTTTAGTTGAGCAAATCTTAACATGATTCGAATCAGGCAGCTGTCCATAGCCAATTCCAGATAGCTCTAAGTAGCTTCAAGGTCAATTCCAAAAGGGAAAATGATGTACAAAAATGAAAGTGAAGGAATGAGGTGGAGAAACAATTTGGGTTGGTTACTTCATTCTTTTTTTTTTAATATTTTATTTCACTAACTAGAAGAGGTAAAAAAGAAATCACACCAAGTGATTTGCTTTGTTTTACATGAGCAACTGCTTATGTTCTAGAATAGCACTGTCCAATAGAATTGTCTGTATTGATGAAAATGTTCTCTATCCTCTTTGTCCAATACGGTATCCCCTACTCACATGTGGCTACTGAGCAAATGAAATGTGGCTAGTGACTAAGAAACTAAAATACAGATTTTATTTAATTTAGCTACATGTGGCTAATGGGCATCATATTGGGTCATCAGACAAGCTATGACTCATGTTATTTACTGTTCAAATACAAAATTAATTATGAAAAATTACAGTGGCACTTCCATTTCATAAACATCATTGTGGTGGATAAGAGAATGACTGACACAACAATGCTGAGATTCTTGAGAGTCCAGAATTATTTGAATGTGTCTTTGAGAAATAATTTTAAGATACATTAAATTGTATCATACTCCAATTTTAACATTTTTTAAACAAATACATTATAGTCAGGGGGTTTATTTACAAAATAAAATATAGTACCAAAATTAATTGTCCCAAAATATTGGCTCTTAAAATTCTGTGTTCACCAAAAAACCCTAATGACCATTTTTTGGTTCATACACTAGTTTCCCAAAATATAAGCTCTTAAAATTCTGTGTTCACCAAAAAAACCTAATGACCATTTTTTGGTTCATACACTAGTATTAGAAGATTTCAAAACTTTAATTATGACCCATTGTTTTCAACATATGACAACACTTGACATTTTAGCTTGTCAATAATATAGCTTTATCTTTGAATGGACAGTAAAAAGAAAACAATGCTATTGTTTTAGTTTATGGCATAATTACACCAGGACAAAGTTGGATGGGCTTTAAGTACAATATCATCCAATCAAGTAACAAAAGCATAAATACACTCTTCTCCATGGTTATCAAACCCAGGATGTTGGTGACAACTTAAAATTACCCCATGATTTCTATTATGTAATATAATTCTAAAAGTCACAGATAATGTAATAGAAATAAGTGAGGTAAAAACTATACATGGGACTAGCCCCCATAGCACTGTGGTTTGATGCTGTGCACTGGAACTGGATGCCACATGGCTGACCACAGTTCAAGGTTCCAGTGGCTTGAAAGACATGCTGGACACATGTGCTTTTATGCCCAGAATCTTGACAGGCGAGAGAAATGGAGGAAAAAGGATTGCAGTGTGAAGAGACCCTCTTAGGAGAGGTTTAGTTTTTGTTTGTTTGTTTGTTTTTAGTTTTTTTTTTAATAAAAAGCTATATATGAAAAAAAGAAAGAAAGAAAAGAAATGAGGTATAAAGATCAGAAAGAAGGAAACAAAATTAAGATTGACTGAGGACAAGAAGTCTGTGTTATGTGCTGTGAGTCCTCCAGCATCACCTTCAAAGTGTGTATCCTACTTTGCATATATTATAACAACCTACCACCTGAACTCTCTGAATACACAACAGGACTGAGAAGTTTGTGAAAAAAATAAAATTAAGGTATATTTTGGTACAAAAATAATTTTAAGTCCATGCATAGTTTTTTCATAATACGCATTTCCAATGAACTTTTAGAAGACCCCCTTCCTTGACTATGTATCTCTCTATATAAATTTCTCCTGTAACTCACTGACTGCATGTATCTTCCCATAAACTCTTTTGGGCAGATTTATTTACAACCCCTGAAACAACCCACCTCGTCCATACCATCATATCCCCACAGTGGTCATTAACAGGAAAGAGGAGCTTACAACTTGCTAGATGGGAGTCAGGTGGTAGTGCAGAGAAATTGCAACTGGGCCCACATGAGAAAGGTCCTGAGCTTGCATCCCAGTTTATTCTTTCTTTGTTTATTTTTAGGTTTTTGCCACAGGACACATGTGCTCACCAGAAAGAGACAGAGAGAGGGAAATTGAAAAGTCAGTCTCCATGAGAGATGGCCATGCTGCAATCCCTTCTCCTCCATTCTTCTCTCCAGATTTTGGGGCACATACGCACACATACCTGGTGTGATTTTCAAGCCGCCAGGTCCAGGACTCAAACTATGATTGGCTAGGTGGGAATCCAGCGCTTTAGCCACTATGCCACCTGCTGGTCCCAAAACTTATTATTTTTTTTTTTGGAGAGGTTTTTGCTATAGGGTGCATGCACTCGCCAGAAAGACAGAGAGAGACAGAGAGATAGAAAGCAAGAAACCACCCCCCCCAGGGGTGATGGCCGCAATCCCTTCTCCTCCATTCTCCTCTCAGGATCTTGAGCACGCATGCACATGCGCCTGGCGTGAATTTAAGCCACTGGGTCCAGGACTCAAACCATTGTCGACTACATGGGAGTTCAGCGACATAGCCATTATGCTAACTGCTGGTCCCTCAAGAACTTAATTTTTAACAGCCTACCATCTTAGCAGCTCAGCATTTCGGTGTCTGCTACTTTAAACAAGAATTAAAGTGTTTTTTCATGAAAAGAAAAAAGAAAGGACTAATGGGAAATTCAAACCATGTCTGTACACGGTCAATTGGGCTATTAAGACAAAATGAAGCAGCTGATTTAATCCAAAGAGATTATATACTCTGGCTAGCTGAAGAGCTGGGGTTCTCGGTTCTTTAAATCTCCTCAGCATTTAATATTATCTAGGCGGCAATTACACTAGCAAATATGACCCAATAACAACTTCCAGGAGTGTGCCCAGCAGATAATGTAGTGGTTATGTGATTGGACTCCGCAGTCAATCACTGCTTGAATCCTGGACCTAGTGGCTTGAAAATCATACAAGGCACATGTGCGTATGTTCTAAAGATCCCAGAAGGAGAATGGAGGAGAAGGGATTGCAGCGTGACCATCCCCACTGGTGGTGATTTCTCACTTTCTCTCTCACTATCTCTGTCTCTCCAGTGAGTGCATGCACCCCAAAGCAAAAACTTCTTTAAAATAATAGCACTGTGAAGAGCTTGCTGGGGATGCCTGTAAGGGTGTCCCTCTTTTTCTCTCTCTCATGGGAGAAAGAAATGAATGAATATACTTTTTAAAATCTCGATTCTTCTGTCTTTCCTTAACAAAATTTAAGTTCCATAAGAGTAAAGATTTTAGTAAAACTTCATTCTATCTCATCACCTGACCAAATGGTACATGCTTAGTAAATATTTACTGAGTGAATGACTGCAACTGTGACATTGAACCAAGGTGTGTAAATATAACACAGGCACCACCGCAATAGCTGCATTCTTTCTTTAATTTTAAATGAATGAACCACCTAATCATTTCAGCTATCCTTCTTTTGAAGACAATTGTAAACCCATAGGCTTCATCTGAGGTGCTAAAGCTAGTTATACAGTCTGACTACAGAGAAAACCTGTGAGGTAATAGTAGCACTGCAGCTAGAGGAAGAACCAACAAGTAGGGGCTGGCAGGTGGCTTGGTGGTTAAGGTGCTGGACTCTCACATGGCTAACGGCAGTTTGAGTCCCAGATCTGGTGGCTTACTTTCTCACTTAATCTCTCTCTTTCTCTCTATCTCTAGTGAGCACACATGCCATATAGCAAATTTTAAAATAATAAAATATATATTATTTAAATTAAATAATGTATAGTTATTTAAAAAAAAAAAATCAAAGCACAGATTTTGTTACTTTTTCCTGAGCCTGAAGGTCTGTTTTCATCTTATTAGCTACCACACACTCACAGCAATGTTATAAATGACCAAGGGAATTACCCTTACCCTTGGGAATAGCCAGGGCTGTGAAAGAATGTGTCGGCCACCACACAGAGGCATATGTATGCACGGGCCATATAGGGTTTACATTCTGATTTTTTCAGTAAAGAAATCCTCTATTATAGCTGTACTCATAACCAAAATGATAAAAGAGAACAGTTCTCAGCCTCTCTAACAGCTGGCTGCAGCCATATAATCAAGCTCTAATAAATGAGGAAGAAAAGGAAGCGAAGTACCAGGTGCAATTTCTCATGTATACCCTCAGAGCTTTGTTCTCACCTGTCTGCTGGATGGAATGAGGACATGGTAATGATTAACACCGGGACCTTGCACACGGAAGTAGGTACAGGAAAGGCGCACAACAGAAATACCTGGGCTTAGACACAGAAAAGCAGCCCTAGTGGCTATGCCTAAACCACTATGAGGCAACTCCACTTCCTTCTCTAGGCCATTGGATTCTGAGTCTCTCTGTTGACAGTAGAAGGGTAGCCAGCCATCCTGCTTTGTTCAGAATGGAGGGAGTTTTCCAGGTGGAATTTCCAGTGCTAACACTGCAAAAGTCCACAGCACACTGAGCTATAGGGTCACCCTATAGCTAATGACTCTCCCTGAACCTACAACTATCATTAAACAGCAACTCTCTTTGTTTTAATCAGAAGGTACCTTTCCTTCATTACAGGAGTAACACATTACAGATGTATGACTTTTTTTTTAAGAGAGATTTTTGCTATGGGGTGCATGCCTTCACCAGAGAGGCAGAAAGTGAAAAATCGCCCCCCAGGGAGATGGCCATACTGCAATCCCTTCGCCTCCATTCTCCTCTCCGAATCTTGGGCACGGAAACACATGCCCAGTGTGAGTTTTAAGTCACTGGATCTGGGAATCAAACCAGGGTTGACTATATGGGAGTTCAGCGACACAACCATTATGCCATCTGCTGATCCCCAGATGTATGGTGTTTTAATATAAAGTGAAATAATTTTCTTAACATGTGCAATACAGGAAAGGTGTCTAGTGACCAAAAAGAGCCATATAGCTAAAGAAAATTTAAAAAATTAAAAAATTAAAAAATAAAAGCAGTAGAGCAAAAAATTAACACTACACATCATAATGTGATGCTCTTTGTTTGAAACAATGAAAATGATATTATCCTTGATTTAGTTATTGTACACTGCATGTATGCTTTGAAAATTCATATTATACCCCACAAAGATGTACAACAATTAAATGTACCTAAGTTATAAAATGAAGTTATATTAAGGAAAGACCACACAAAGACAAAAATAGTTGTCCCCATTCAGATGAAGAGAAATAAGATTGAGGGGATAAAAGTTTGTCAAAGCTCTAGATCCTAGTAAGTAATCATTTTTATCTCCCAAATGAAGAAAGGAAGAAAAAAGATAGAGAAAGAGAGAGAGAGAGAGAGAGAGAGAAATAAATAAAAACATGTTAAACATTGGGCGAGCTAGGAGGAAATTCAGCTTTATTGCTACGCAGTTGTTAGCTGGTCTAGTTTTCAAATATTTATCTTTCATATCAGGGTAATATGTAGTATTCTGAAGTCAATCATGACTGATTTCTTGCAAGTAAACGACTAAAAGCAAAAAGTTCCTTAAAATCACAGTCAAATGGAACAATTTGACTTGTAGTGGGGGACTAGAGAAAATTTAAGAAATTAAATTTTAAAATGGTCTGGCACCTTTAACTGAAAGTGCAGTCTACGTAAGAACTACACTGGAAGAACTCAAGACGGTTGTCAGTAATAATATGAGATAAAGATCTACCTAACCTAAAGATAGATAAGTCTGAATTTTAAAACTTCACCACTTTACTAAATTAATAGTTTTAATTCATTCAGAAAAATTTAAGAAACTTATTTGTAAGAAAGTGCACACCTAACTGAAGAAAAACTGAAAACATCTGAATACTAAAGAAGAAAGCAGTTTCCATAAATTAATCCAAAGCTCCCTGTTAGAATTTCTTTGGGCAGGGGCCGGCAAGAAGCATGGTGGCTAAAGGCGCTGGACTTCCACATGGCTGACAGCAGTTCAAGTCCCAGACCTGGTGACTTGCTTTGTAACTTTCTCTCTCTTGCTCTCTCTCTGTCTCTCTGGTCAAATTAAAATAAATAAAATAATTTTTTTGGAGAAGTTTTTGCTATAGGATGCGTGTGCTCACCAGACAGACAGAGAGAGACAGAGAGACAGGAAGCGAGAAATCACTCCCCAAGGGGGATGGCCACGCCGCAGTCCCTTCTCCTCCATTCTCCTCTTGGGATCTTGGGCATGCATGCACATGCACCCAGCATGAGTTTTAAGCCACTGGGTCCGGGACGCAAACCGCGGTCGACTACATGGGAGTCCAGCGACATAGCCATTACACCAACTGCTGGTCCCAATAAAATAATTTTTTAAAAAATATAATTTTTTTTGATCAAAATTTCTAACGCAATCACTTTTGCTCTTTCCAAATTTTGTTTTTATGTCTGATAACAAAATTATCTGAAAGGGCACCATGGAAAATATTCCATTATTACATTCCTTAAACTAAACATCACCTTACAGAAAAGAAGATCATTAACTCTCCAGAAGTACTCCTGAGGCAAACCTTTCTTTATGCCCATGAAATACTGAATGGAATAGAACTCAATAGAATACGATTCAAGATATTCAGTTCTGCCCTTAATACTTCTGTGAGTGCCAGGGCATACAAAAGACCTCCTCTAGAAGGAGAGGTGTAAGACTGCTCCCACTGTAGCACTCCGAACTAGCAGCGCCTGCTCCTACACTACAAGTCCTGTCTAGAGTTATCTCCTTTCAGATGTCTACAGTGCAGGTGGCAAAGCTGTAATGAGAAACTCAACCTGATTCACTTACCATGGATAGCTGGCTCAGGCCTACCAGGGAAGGGGGAGGGGCAGTTTCTCAGCAGTTACCAGGTGGGAAGGTAAGATTAAAAACAGAAAATAGAGAAGTTGGCAGGTGGCCTGGAGGTTAACGTTCTGGATCCCACATGGACAGCTGCACCATTAAGAGTTCTGGACCCTGGGACCAGCAGTTAGCGTAATGGCTATGTCGCTGGACTCCCATGTAGTCAATTGCGGTTTGAGTCCTGGACCTGGTGGCTTAAACTCACACCAGGCACGTGTGCGTGCGTGCCCAAGATCCCGAGAGGAGAATGGAGGAGAAGGGATTGCGACGTGGCCATCCCCCCTGGGGGGGTGATTTCTCGCTTTCTGTCTCTCTGTCTCTCTCTGTCTGTCTGGTGAGCACACATGCCCTATACCAAAAACCTCTCCCAAAAAAAGAAAGAAAAAAAAAAAAGTTCTGGACCCAGTGGCTGAAGAATTGCACCAGGTGTGTGTGTGTGTGTGTGTGTGTGTGTGTGTGTGCCCAAAATCCCAAGAAGAAACTGGAGAGGAGGGTTTGTGGCATGGCCATCACCCCTGG
>NW_006200423.1:752748-762287 GCF_000334495.1 Tupaia belangeri chinensis
GGAGGGGTTGATTTCTCTCTTTCTCTCTCTCATCTCGCTCTGGAGAACAACCACTCTGCATGGGAAAAACAAACAAAAACAAGAATACAGATAGGAAAGAAAAATAATGTAATATGAGTATCAACAGATACTGTACTCAGTACCTTGTGCATAAAATGAATCCAATTAATGTTTGATGTTGGTGACTAAATTTAATTATTTAAAGCACAAAAAACGTAATCTCTTAATGAAGTTATTCTCAAATGCTGATACCCAGAAGAAACACCTTCTAGTGCTTACTAAAAGTTCAGATTCTAGGGTCTCTTCAGCAAATAGGCTGTTATGAAATCTGCAGAGAAACTCAAGAATCTGGTTTGTTTATTTATTTATTTATTTATTTATTTATTTTTAGAGAGAGATTTTGCTACAGGGCGTATGCTCTAGCCAGAGAGACACAGAGAGACAGAAAGCAAGAAATCAGCCCTCCCTCCCAGGGCAGTGAACCCTGCAATCCCTTCTCTTTTCTAGTGAAATTGGGCACACTTGCACATGTGCCAGCGTGAATTTAAGCTGCCTGGAACCGCAGTTGACTATGTGGGAGTCCAGAGACATAACCATTATGCCATCTGCGAGCTCCAGAATCTCCATTTTTAAAGAGCAGCTGGAGATTTGTATGCAGTTCTCCAACCACAGCTTGACAGACAAGGATCTAGCACCTAGTATGTCTAATCAATAAGAGAAACAAAAGAGATGCAATGAAAGAGATGTGGATCTGAAACAGCAAGAACTGAGTTCAAGTTCAGTTATCCTGAAGACTTAGGAAAACATAAAGCACAGCCCCAGATCCTGAGGAACTTAGAATAAATAAGCAACCTCAAAACAACTTTTTCAAAAATTTCTGTTACAAAGCACCTGCCAGATCTCAGAAACATGAATACGATTTTAGCACCTTTTAAGTACTAAAAAGGCCTGGTAGTACTCTCTAATTTAATTTGGTTTAATATTATATCTTTCACTTCTCCATTATCACTTAGTTAATTATGTAAATTCCAAACTGATTTTAAATACTTTTGTAGTTTGTTAGTAAAATATAGTTAAGATCCATTTTAGTAATTAAAATAATTATCAATGTATGCTGAAAATTTTGGTTGTTTGGTTAGGTATCATATTTGGTAATCCAAGATTGTCTTTTCAGGTAGTTCACATTTCAAGTAATATAAATTATGAAAATAATATTTTAGTGACTTATGATGAAATGAAAAATATAAATTAATATGGCATGCATTTATTCATTCCAAAATCAGTAAGTCCTTTGTTTAGGTTTCTACACCTAATTTTCTTTAATTGCCAGATGAGTATATCAAATTAAACAGTCTTGAAGAGCCTTTACTATTCTAAAACCTGCTATCAAATGGATTTAAGAATAGGTTTATTGAGACTGATACAATCTAGTTCAGTTCAGATCAAATCAATGGAGAATAAAGAAATAAAAATCACCTTGATTTTTCACTTTATAGAGAATCTTGACTATAAAGACAGATTTCATAAGGATAGTTGCAGTTGATTAAATACAAAGCTATATTAGTTCCCAACAGAGATTTTGGTAGGTTTCGCAGGACACAATGCATTTCTATAATGTTCCTTTACTGACAGGTTAAAAAGTAGTTTATGTCTTCTAAGCATCTAGGATTATACCAGGTATTCACCACAATGACATGAATTCATAGAAGTCTTTTATATATAATAGTCATTATTTTTAGTTTTGTGAAAAATCACATAAATATATTTAAGCACTGGTACTTAATATATTTGTTACAAAATGATACCCAATATCTTTTAAAAGTACTTTCTTTTTAAAATAGAAAAAGAATGACAATTTCAAAACTAAAGATAACTGAGCCCCATAGCTTTTCATTTGTAGAAAAAGAGACAAAGTCTCCAGGGGATGGTTTCTCAGCATCAAGTCAGCTAGTTCGTAGTTATTCATGGGCAGAATCAGAACTAACACTCAGGTTTCCTCAGTCTTCAATCCAGTGTCTTTTACATGTACCATATAAAGACTTCAAATTTGTCACTGCCATATGTCAAATAATAGACCAACTTTTTCTTGAATTCAGGAATACACACATCAAAACAACAGTCTTTGAAAAGCCTTAATAATGATGTTCTTAAGTCTTTAAACTATAAAATCCTTAAATATTTTACTATAGACATTTTTTAAAAACACAATGCATTTTGGCTAAGACAAGTTCTATCATATAATAGGTTGCTTGTTGACTGAATGGCTGGATTAATTACATTTATATTCCAGAGAATGTGTACACGCACATGAAAAAGAGAGAGAAAGCACTCAGCACCCTTCACCACAAGGTCTCCTCATGCTCTGATCCCCTTACCCCAACCCTCCAGCTCCTCAGGATCTGGGGGCCTATACACAGACACAGAGATTCAAACTATGGCTGGTTATGTGGCTTCCAGAACTGTAGCCCAGTAGCTACAGACTATGCCACCACCTTTGGCCCAAATTAACTCTTGAGTATTACAGATATTCTCTGCACAGATCTCCAGGAAATCGACACATCTAGTTCAAAATGTCTCTCCTTCTACCCCCTTTTCAGCAAGAAAGTAGGGGTAGGAGTAGAAATAGGATTGCATGTGAGTACTACTAAAGGGAGCCTGAAGCATCCAGAAGGCTTACACAAAGCCCAGAAAGAAACTGTCCTTTCACTTCTTGGGTTCTTTTTTTTTTTTTTCCTTCTTACAGTATTGTTTTTCCTTTCCCTTTCCCCACCTCTTTCTTATTCCCTCTTTCTTACTTATCTCCCTTTTTAGTATTCACTTGCTCTCTCACTTGATCTTCATTAAAACAAATCCTCAAGCAAATCTCCAGTATTTTTAAAACCAAAAGAAAACAGTCTGTGATTACCTTATATATTCCTTAAAATAGTTTTACCCTTGACCTTATCCATAAATTTCACTGCCCCCCCCCTCTTTTAAATAGACAGGCAAACCTGTCTGACTAGTTTTCCTCTAAACCCAGTTCTCAGTTGGCTTAGGGAATACAACTGAATAGCAGGCACAACAGCCCAAATGCAAAAGCTATGTAAAGCATAAGGCCTTCATGTAGAGAACCCAGAGGGCTGCAGGACCTGCTCTAGTCTTCAAGCAGCCTCTCAAAGCAGAAAAACACCACCAACCGAATCACTCCATCCATTGCTAGTAATGATAATAAAAATAATAATAATGATGTTTCCTATTGATAGCTTCTCTTCCAAATAACTTACAATGAAGGTAAAAGAGAATCAGATTATGCCTTTATCATTTTTTGAGGTTTATTTATTTATATCTTCTATAAGTAAGAGACACACACATGCAAAAAGAAAGAGAGAGTGAGACTAGACGCCAAACAGGGTCTGGACATTATGATCCAGCCCCCACCTTCAGCCAGCTTTGCGTCAGGTCACACATGGCATATGCAGAGTGTGTTCAAAGAGGTCTCCAGACACCATCTGGGAACCCTCCAATGTGAATCAGCCTCACAGAGCCTACTGTTGTCCACTGTACCACCATAACATTCTGCAAACCTTTAGCTTAATGTTACACATTTTAACGATGCTGGGGTAATGAGACTATATTCAAACTGTGGTACAGAGCTGTGCCTAAGTTTGTTATTATTGTTGTGCATATGTTTGCTTAAGCAAATTTTAAAAAAATGAATTGGCAAAACAAAGATATAAAAATAGAATTTCTTCTATGAGAAGATCTATAGTGCTATTGTTTTAAATAGCAAAATCCTTGAATAGATTTAAAATATGATAGGCTTTGCAATAATTACTCTCTTTGGTTTCTTATAAAATATTTTTCATTTTTAACACGTAGAAGGACATACAGACGAATGTCCAACACCTGTATACCCATCAGCCACATTTACAGTGCTAAAGGACTGCTCTTATTTTTTCCAGGTGTTTTGAAAATTCAAAATTCTAGAAATATGGCACAATGACAAAAGCTAAACTTTCATACAGCTTTTCAGAAACATCTTATTACAGAGAATATAGTGCATTTTTACACCTAATTCTACTTTCTAAATCCATTAGCATGTATTACGTTAAATTTCATTCTCACCTGGAGAAAAACTAGCCCTGGAGTTATTACTTACTAAAGCAAGTTATAGCTAATCTGATAACTAAAAACTTAGTATTTGGTGTCTTGAATATATTTCAAGTATTAAATTTCTCCAAAACAGAATTGAAAATTTCAAAATACTTTTATACATTTTTGTGATAACATTCCCAAGTCAAGCAAATATTTACCAAATCAGTTAAAATGTAAATTTATTTAGAGAACTGAAATATATGCAAATGCTTCTCTATCTGTATCAAGTCGGTAGAAAATGATTTATCTTTAAAATAAAACCAGTACAATGATTACTCCCAGTTAACACTCATAAACAGCACAGACTTTAAATGAAACATACAGTAGCTCTAAAATGTTCCTACTATATATTCTTTCTATCTAATCCAAATGTTTTAAAACTTATGTAAATTTCCACCCAGAGAACAGGAACTGACCTAGGCTGTCTTAGATCCCCTGCCATTTATAAATCTCAAGGTGCTGTTTTGTTTAGGCTACGCACTCCAAAATGCTGCCTGGCAAGTTCAAGGTGATTTTTGCTCTCTCTGTAAAGGACTGCTGAGTGCTGACACTACAGAGTGTATAACTGGGTTGGTGAATGTCCAACATGAAACTGGAAGAAATCCTAAACTGAGAATCACCTGGAGAGAACACTACAATTTGCAAGTAACGATTCTATCAACTGTGAGGGAGTAGGCAGTGGACAAAAAGCACTGAAACTCAACTCCACAACAGAGATGCTATCCTCTCCCCTAGACCAGCCCCTCACTCTGCCGTTGAATCAATAGCCCACCTGAACATCTGTGTGCCCAAACTCTATTCTTCATCTCACTGCTACTTTGTGTAAGTTCCTCGCCTCTCTTACCAAGGTCACTCCACCTTCTAAACTGCTGTTCTTAACCCATGTTCCTCAAAGCCATTCTTCTAGATTGCTGTGAGAGCTGTCCTCTCCTATCATCTTTGGTTAAAATAACCTTGAACAAAAATGATCGAAACTGCTTAGGAAGGCCAAAGGACCTCTATACGAGATCACTGTAGGCTCCTGCCTACAGTGTTTTTTAGGACATCTTCTATAAAGCCTCTTGAGGCTTCCGCCCCTTGGTAGAACTGGCCACTTCCAAATCCCTGCTGAGGGTCCTTTGTGTCCTTCTATCACAGCCCTATATTGGTTGAATAAAAGAACCAATGATGGTGAAGTGTTCAGGTCAAGAAGATACGGTTACCACTATCTTTATCTCTGAATTGAACTACTTGTTTCAAATCAATTTGTTTATGTATCTTCTCTAAAGGTACATATGCAAAATAGTATTTAAATAATTGACTTTCGCCTCAAGGATGGTTAGAGGATTGTAAAATCACAATTCTTATTTCTGGCTTGCACCTAGGGAAATAAGAACATTACATGTGGTTAGTGAGCATCAATGGCAGGAAATGGTGTGTAAATATTATGATATACATATTCCCAAACCAAGACAAGCTGGGCCTACCCGAAGGAAGTTAAATTTGAATTTTGCAGAAAAGCAAAGACTTTGCAGAAGACTGACCTGTCTAAAATTAAGGCACTTTTCTAAAATTCTCATAACTTAAAGGTTCTCTTAAAACCTTTTCTATCAAGGCCACCCTGCTGGAAATTTCAACCGTTTAGCTCATAATCCATCCCTCAAATAAAGCATGTGAACAGAAAGTATCTTGTCACAAAGTCCACAGGCTTTATACTCAGGCAATAGCTCACATCATTTCATGAAAAAAAAAAAACAAAACAACAGATAATACAGTGGCAGGACCTGCTCACAGCCTGGCCATGGGAAAAAGTGAGAGCTGATAACAGAAAGAGGACCCAGAAAAGCCATTAAAAGAAGAAAGGTACTTCTGTCTTCATTCTAGTGTTTCAACCCAGCGCGTTAAGACCATTTACTAGAAATAAAAACAGCTCTATAACTCAACAAATAGGACTATTCAATTCTTTATGAATCCATGCTCAAAGACAAGCCAGCAACCAAAAAATAACTTATATCCAATATTCTCCCAGGAAACAAGGCAGAGAGTAAGAATTAGAAATGGTTTTAATGGCTCAATTCTTCTTCTAAAGTTTTAGTAATTAATGGTGTCAGGGTCAGCAATCTAGACAATGTGCTTATGTAAGTAAATCACAACCCACGTGATATCAAATAAATAAAATATTATTATGCGCTGTGTAAACAATCAAGAATTCACAACCTCCGGGTGTATACTGAAATTTCCAGGTATACACTGGAAATCTAGTGGGAATTAAACAGTAGTAAATCAGTGTGACCTGACAAATCGGTGTGTGATTTTAGAAAGGAGTTTGAGAGCGGAGGGTAGACTTGCCAGTGATATTTAAGTGGTAACCACGTTAATGGTTGTTCGTAAGGTGCATGCCATGAAATACTTTTTAACATAAATTATTGGTAAATGTAAACTGTTGGAACTGTTTCAACAAAAGATCATTTTTACAAAAATTAAGTAAATATCCCTATTTACTACATTGATATGTTGCAGCTTATGCACTGAGCATACACACAAC
This sequence comes from Tupaia belangeri chinensis, assembly GCF_000334495.1. NCBI lineage: Eukaryota > Metazoa > Chordata > Mammalia > Scandentia > Tupaiidae > Tupaia > Tupaia belangeri. The sequence goes on from NW_006200423.1 coordinate 759,407, forward strand.
AAGTACAAAGTCCTCGAAATTTCAGATTTAGAAAGAGTTCAAAATTCTATAGTAGAAGGACCATCAGATAGCATAGTGGTTATGTCCCTGGGCTCCCATGTAGCTGACCACAGTTAGAGCCCCAGACCTGACAGCTTAAAACTCATGCCCGAGATGTGTATATACTTGCCCAAAATCCTGAGAGGAGAATGGAAAAGAAGGGATTGCAGTGTGGCCCATACACTTTCTGTATCTCTGGGAGCACACATGCCCTACAGCAAAAATAAATAAATAAATAAATAAATACATATAGTAGAGAGGTATAGTGTCTGCTTAGTTGTGCCCCAGGCTCCTAATACCATATTCACTTTTACTACATATGTCGGGGCACATTGCTTCAACTTACTTTTGCATTTTTAAAGAAGAATTATTTAACTTTATTTATTTTTTTAGTTAGTTAGTTATTTAGAAAGGTTTTGCTATAGGGTGTTTGCTCGCCAGAAAGAGAGAGACACAGAGACAGAAAGCGAGAAATCACTCCCCGGGGGAATGGCTATTTCACAATTCCTTCTCCTCCATTCTCCTCTCGGGATCTTGGACACACACGCACAGGTGCCCGGCATGAGTTTAAGCCACTGGGTCCGGGACTTGAACTGTGGATGACTACATGGGAATCCAGTGACATAGCCATTACGCCAATTGCTGGTCCCTATTTATTTATTTTTAATTTGACCAGAGAGGGACAGAGTGAGAGAGAGAGAAAGAGAGAGGGAAAGTGAGAAAGCAAACCACCAGGTCTGGGCTCAAACAGTGGTCTGCCATGTGGGAGTCCAACACCTTAATCACCACGCCTTGGTTTTAAAACACTCCTATAGCCTGAGGTCAAACACTAGGTGTCAATTGCACCTTGCCGTAGCAGGTATATTAGACAATACTGAAGTGTTTCTGTCTGGCACTATATAGGATAGTTACTGAGTAAGGACACGTACCTACAGCAAAACTTCAAGCTACCAGGAGATGTTTCTACAGAACACGAAATCTGCATGCTCAGATAAAGTTCAATTAAGACCGAGTTGTGGTCTTCCTTACCACTGAGGTCAGGATACCAATTAATCAGAAAATCTCTAGGGATAAAGTGTGATTACTCCTATTAGTGCCAAGATATTGATTAAAAGAATTTTCTCTCCTTCCTTCAAATGGCATTCATTCTTGTTTTTTTCCCCCTGGGGATAAATGGGAATAAACTAATGCCAATTCCAAGTGCTTACAGAAATATTTTGTTTTCTAACATGAAATCATCAAAAACAAAAACAACTGCAGACTTGGCATCTGCCCCAAAAGCCACACATTTATGTCATTAATTTTGAAGGGAAAAAAAGAAAAAAAAAAAAAAAAACGTCAGTAGTGTAAGGTGACAACCTGAGGGAGGACCAAACTTTTTTTTTTGAAGAGTGTTTTTTCTCTTCCAATGAAACCCACCTAAACAGAGGCTCTGTCTCCATTGCTCACCCTGGTGAGGTGGAGGTGACTCTCCAGGTCAAGTTCTGATTTGAAAATCCCTGTGATAACTGTCTCCCCGCTGCGAACCCCTGGTTAGTGCAAAGGCCCTAGTCAGTGACTCTCCGAAGTTGTCCAGGATGGCCTGCCCACCCCGCGTCCCAGCTGCGCTCTAGTAAAAGGCCTGGTGGGAGCCAGGTACAGGTGCAGCTACAGACCTTTCTTTACGGAAGTGCTGCAGTGTGCGGCACGTCCACTGTACTCAACTTCATGCGCCCTCCGCCGAGGACCGGGCGAGTTCGCCCACAGATCCACCGGGTATGCCCCCCGCTGCCCTTTGGTTGACCTTTTGCCCCGACACACTGCATACTCCTGCACCCTGCGATGCGGTGTGACTCCCACACCTCCGGGGCCCTGGCCGCTCCTCCAGCCCAGGGAAGGCGCCCTTCTCCCTGCAGCGCGTCCTTCTCTCTCCCTGCCCGCGAGCTCACCTCCTCTCGACCCGCGCCCGCACAGGCTTCTCTAATACAAGGGCGCCTCGCATCATCCCCCACATCCGCGCGCGGCCCCGCATTACCCCTCCACCACTGGCCCTTCCTTGCGGTCGCGCTGGCACGCATACCCGGGCGGCGGGGCTGAAATGAAAGGTCCCAGTGTGCGGACAGCACCGGGACATCCCCACCCCCAACGCGCCCCACTCGTGCTCCCCCTGAGGGGGACGTCGGCGTAGAGTTGGCGAGCTCCCGAAGCGCAGCCGGGTCCCTCATCCCTGCCCGCCTGCTGACTCGGCCTAGGGGTCTGCCGTGCCCATCCTTCCAGGGTCAAGAGCAAGGTACTAGGGGGCCCGGCGCCCGGCTCTGCCCGCCTCCCCTTGCACGCACGGAGGGAAGACCTTCGAAGGAGTGCCATATGGGAGGGAAAGGGCCGCGCCGCTATCCCAAACAGCCTGAGAAGTCTCTGGTCCACACCCCCAGTCCCCGCTTCCTTCCCGACCTTGGCCCTCCCGCCCCTCCCCATTCCAAACTCCCTCAGCCCAAGCCCATCAGCACTCGGTGATCGCTGCTCCCGCCCAGGGCCTCCGCCGAGCGCCCAGCACTCACCTTCGGAGCAAACGACGTCCCTCGCCTCCGCCCGGCCCGCCCCCCTGTCGCCGGTGCGCACGGTGCAGTCCCTCCGCTCACCTCGTCTCTTGGCTGCTGCGCGTGAGTCCGAGTGTGTCTCCGCCACGTAATTGTATCCGGGACAGCAGGGACCCGTGTGTGCGCTCTGGATCAGGTGTCGCCGCCTTGGGTGGTTCGGGGGCGTGAGGAAGGCTGCACACTTAGCGCGCTGGCCCGTGACGGGCTCTCTGGGCTCGCAGCGGAGGGCAATGCTTTAATCGTGCCCTCCCTCGGGTCCGCAGCGC
>NW_006200423.1:762334-766242 GCF_000334495.1 Tupaia belangeri chinensis
CAGGCAGCTGGCTGCGAGCGCCTCCTGCTCCCTGCGCTGGGACATGAGTGCGGACGCACCTTCGGACCACGAGATCGCGGACTGGGTGGAGACAGCGTCCTGGGTCCGGGACACTCGCCTGTGGCACGATGGACGGTTGGGACGCTTGCGAGCCCTCCCCGCGCGCTGGAGCTGCGCACCCTGGGACCAGCCTGTGGCTCCGCCCTCCGCGCCCCCCCGGGGCGGGCCGGTGCCCTCTCCCCACCACTGCCTGGTCCCGGAGCCCGCCCTTTCCCATCGCGCCAGTGGGGCAGGCTGTGCGTGTGCGACGCGCGCTTTCTCGCCATGCGTCTTCCCTGCCATCCTGCCTCGCTTGTCCCGCACCCACTCAAAGTTGCACTTGGGCGAATGGGTGCGCCAGACACAGGAAGAGAAGAGGGGACGCTGAGGTGGGCAGATACCTGTGCTTTCGCCAGCCAAGGCTTCAGTTCTGGGCCTCTTGGAGCTGAAGGCAAAGGAGAACACGGATTTGGAGAATGCCTGGAAAAAATGAGCTGGATTTATGGGCTCAGTAACATCCCTCCTCTTCCCTCCTGCAGAAAGGGCCATTTATGCTTTGCTTGGGGACTGTATTCGGACTAATCTGCGTTGGCTGGCACGTTATGCTTGCCTAGTTGACCTCTAGGCCAGGAAGCAGCTTTGCCCAAGGTCTGCTGGAGGGCCTCCCTGAGGTCAGCTTTCTTCAAGTCTCTGATAGTGACTGTGAGCTTCAGGGGATGGAGGAAAGTCAAGCAGCCTTGGCTCTTGTCTTCTGAGCCTGATGGGTCTAGTATTATAGTTGTATGTGCCTGCAAGTCTGTGAGACTGTGTTCAGGAAATATCAAAAATACATACACACACACACACACACGCGCGTGCGCGACATATAAACATGACAGAATAAATTGTTTATGTTCTAACTTTAAGAAAAGCAGAAGTCCTGTCGGGCATAAATTTTGAAAGCTAGGATGTCACCAGGGAATACAAACCTTTATGTTTAAACTTCAGAAATCAAAATAGTGCCAAATCAGGTCAGTGTTTCTTCATTCCAAACTGGGATTCAGAAGTCAGTTGGGATTTCTGGCCCTTAGTTAAGAAAACAGATATTATGTTTCACTGGATATATTTCTACTTAATGGTAAATGAGAAAATCAAATTCTTCGTTTTTTTGTTTGTTTGTTTGTTTTGCTTTTTCTGTTTTTTGTTTTTTGGGATTTTTTTTGAGAGGTTTTCGCTACAGGTCGCATGCACTCGCCAGACAGACAGAGAGAGACATAGAGACAGAAAGCAAGAAATTACCCCCCAGGGGAGATGGTCACGCCACAATCCCTTCTCCTCCATTCTCCTCTCGGGATCTTGGGCACGTATGCACACGCGCCCGGCGTGAGTCCTAAGCCACCGGGTCTGGGAAGCGAACTGCTGTCGACTACGTGGGAATCCAGCGACATAGCCATTATGCTAACTGTTGGTTCCCCAAATTCTTGTTTTGATAATGTATGTTTGACAGATGCAGTAGTAAAGTCTATAGGATCTAGAATGTTCCCTGATGGAGAGAATTTTAAATACCAATTTTTAAAAATGCACTTCCCTTCTTTGCAGATTAGAATTTTGAAAAACACAGGGATTATTTTCCCCACCTTGATCTTAAGAGATTACCATATTGTATACTTATTTCTTATTTAAGACACACTAGTAAAACCTAAGAAAACATTAAATATAACACAGATGAAAAATAGCAGAATAGAACTTAAGCATTCACTTTAAAAGCTCCATTTTTCCCCGTCAAATTTCAGTAGTGATTGTTTTGATAATACATATGTACATTTTGGTTAAAAACTTGGACATTAGAAATTAAAGGCACAATTTCCATTTGTCTTCTATGCAAATGTTCCTAAAATTGTGTCACATCCGTGTGCTTACATCATGTAAACTGGCCATTGTGTAATGTTTTGTTAGACTTCTGGCTAGAATAGGTATTATTGAACCAACCAGCCATCATTGGAATGGTAGTTAAGATCCTTAGATCCCACACTGCCAACTCCTTGACTCAGTGGCTTGAAAAACACACTGGGCCTGTGCATGCACACCCAAAATCCAGAGAGGAGAGAAAATGAACGAGAACGGATTTCCATGTGATCATTCTCTGTGGGGATTGCTTTCTCACTTTTTCCCTCTCTCTCTGTCTCTCTCTTTCTCCCTGGCAAGTAAATACCCCTTCTGGTAAAATTTTTTTAAAAAAGGAAGAAAGAAAGATTTTTTTAAAAGACTACTATGTATTATGTGGATATACACATGTTCATTGTATATGTAGCTTGTCTCTTGTCCTCCACATGTGTAATGATTAGTGAATTCCTCAAAGCTCTGCACAAAACAATTAATTCCATAACTTAAAACAAGTTTAGTCAATCATTGTATAAATAATGATTATATTTTTGGAATTCAAAATTATAAAAGCAAAAAAAATAAGAATAGTTCTAAATAAGAAATAGAAAGGGGTTCTTGCTCTCTCTCTCTCTTCTCTCTGTTTTAATTCACTAACACTTAATTTTTTTTTCTTTTTATTTCTCCCATAAGCAAGAGAGATGGGCACTCCCAGCAAAGTCCCCAAACCGCAGCTTCAGCCAGCCTGGACTGTAGGCACACACATGCCTGGTGTGTTCAGGAAAGTCTCCTGATGTAAACCCAGAACCTTCCTGTGTGAGTCAGCTCCAGCCTAGCACTGAATGCTGTGGACTGAAGAGTTGGATAGGGTACATAACGAAAAGCATTTGCTACTTCTCCTTGGAAAAGATGCATAGATTTCATATTTAATGCATCCTCCATGCTCCCATTCACATTAACATAAGAGTCTCCCTATCATGTTCAGAGAATTTGAATTTGACAGCATACCTGTAGTAAGGAAGTTTCAGCTAATGTGGAATATGGAATTTGGATGCTTTTATTATTTCTGTAGACCATGCATATCGGTATACCCAACTGTTAATATTTTTTAATGCTTATTTTAATTCTTTAGCCCCTCGGGCCCATGTGATCTTATTGGAAAGTATCAATAACCGGATGAGAGGTGTTACCTTGACCTGATAACCATTAACCATTAACCATTAACCAGAACCAGGCTACCTGGAACTGAACTTCAGCCTCATCATTTGTTATTTGGGTAGTTTGGAACACATGACCTAGCTTCTCTGGGTTTTGATTTCTTTACCTACGAAGTGAATATAATCATACTATCTACTTCCTGAAGTTATCGCGAGAATTGCAAGTAAAACATGAATTGCCCCCTGGAGTGATTCCGTCCTGCGTGGCTGTTTTTGGTAGCCATAGTCGTTTACCTCCCTCTGCCTTCTCGCCCACCCAAGTGCGTGCCACCACCCCATGAAAGATTCGATGGACATGGACATGAGCCCCCTGAGGCCCCAGAACTATCTTTTCGGTTGTGAACTGAAGGCCGACAAAGATTATCACTTTAAAGTGGATAATGATGAAAATGAACACCAGTTATCTTTAAGAACGGTTAGTTTAGGGGCTGGTGCAAAGGATGAATTGCACATTGTTGAAGCAGAGGTAATGAATTATGAAGGCAGTCCAATTAAAGTAACACTGGCAACACTGAAAATGTCTGTACAGCCAACAGTTTCCCTTGGAGGCTTTGAAATAACACCACCTGTGGTCTTAAGGTTGAAGTGTGGTTCAGGGCCTGTGCATATTAGTGGACAGCACTTAGTAGCTGTGGAGGAAGATGCAGAGTCAGAAGAAGAAGAGGAAGACGACGTGAAACTCTTAAGTATATCTGGAAAGCGATCTGCCCCTGGAGGTGGAAGCAAGGTTCCACAGAAAAAAGTAAAACTTGCTGCTGACGAAGATGATGACGATGAAGATGATGATGATGA
>NW_006200423.1:768118-801043 GCF_000334495.1 Tupaia belangeri chinensis
GGTTTGTGGCCGCGGCTGCCGGGGGCAGGAGCCCCGGGGCCGTCTGGCGGGCGCGGCTGCTGTGTGCCAGGTCGGGAGCCCCGGGCCGTCTGGCCATGCCTGTTTAGTTTTTAAAGATGGAACTCCACCCTTTGCTTGGTTTTAAGAATGTTATGATAGGACACAGTAGTAATGGTGGTCAGACATGGAAATGGTGGGGAGACAAAAATATACACGTGAAATAAACTCAGTATTTTAATAAAGTAAAAAAAAATCATCAATTGAGTAGTACACAGCACCTGGCAGCTAGAAAGTGCTCAATAAACATTTACTATTAGTGTTATCTATTTGCAACTCTAGCTGATAATGGGAGAGTTAATTGGCTTTGTAAGTTTTCTTGGGACTGTTAAATTTGCATTTATTTATTTATTTTTAAGCTTTTGCCATAGCGTGGGTACACTCACCGGAGAAGAGAGAGAGAGAGAGATAGAGAGAAGGAAAGTGAGAAATCACACCCCCTCACTCTCAGTGGGGATGGCTACACCCTTCTCGTTCATTCTCCTCACAGGATTTTGGGCACTTGAGCATACACCCCCAGCATCATTTTCAAGACAGTGGGTCCAGAACTCGAATCAGGCTGGGCTGGACAAGTGGGAATCTAACTGCTCTAACCACAACGCCACCTGCAGACCTCCAAACTAATTTATTGACAGATTTAATAAGGAATTTCTATGTTACTGGAGTCAGCAAGGCAGAATAGAAAGTGTCCTGTTTTTAGGTCCTTTATTACCGTTTTTGATTGTAGGACTATTTTTCATACAGTGGTCTAACAAAGTCAGGTTCATCTAATGTTTTGCCTTTTTATTATAACAAGTGGCCTAATATTTCTTAGAAACAGAGTTTGGGTTTTTGTTTTGTTTCTTGTTAGAGAGATTTTTGCTATAGGGTGTGTGCACTCCCCAGAAAGACAGAGTCAGAGAGACAGAAAGTGAGAGATCATCCCCATGGGGGATGGCCAATCCCTTCCTCTCCATTCTCTCTCCTCTTGGGATTTTGGGCATGTACACACACATGCCTGGTGTGAGTTTTTTGTTGTTGTTTTACTGTTTTTTGTTTGTTTGTTTTTTTAAGAGTGGTTTTTGCAGGACCAGCAGATGGTGGAACGGTTACGTCGCTGGACTTCAATGTAGTCGTCCTCCTACATAGTCGTCTAGGGTTTGAGTCCCAGGTCCAAGCAGCTTAATACTCACTCTGTGGTTGACTACATGGGAGAACAGGGACATAACCATTAGCCTACCTGCTGGTCCCAGTGTCTGATTTTTTTAAAATCGTCTCACTAGCTCTACTCCTTTTATCCACCTAGCAAGTACTTGTTCAGCACTCAACTTTCGTCCCTTTTTAACCAGCACTGCAGAGAAATTACTTCCTTGACGCCACCCCCCCCCCATATTGTCTCATTGGATCTTGCCCTTAACAAACTGAGATGAGAAGTAACTGCAAACATTTACAAATACTTAAATATAAATATATAATCATAGCTTATTCAAATTTAACCAAATGTCAAACACATAAAATAAGTAGTGAGAGAAAAGAGAAGGGAAGAGATTAGTGTTGGCTAGATCTGTTAGAAAAACGGTATTGGAAAGAATTGTACTTTATAGGACATGAAGAACAGACAGGATTGTACTTACCGAGGACTGAAGCAGGGCCAGCCCATAGCATGTTGGTGGTTAAGGTGGCTGAATCCTACACGGCCGACTGCGTGGTTTAAATCCCAGATGCTGCAGCTTGAAAACATGCCAGACACATGTGCGTGCATACCCAAAGCTCCCCAAAGGAGAAACCGAGGAGAAGAGATTTCCGTACGACTGCGTAGGGGGTGTTTTCTCACTCTCTCTCTGGCATGTGCATGTTCCTCTAACAACAATAACAACCACTGAAACAAATAAATAGAAAACTGAAGGGTACTTTGTATGAGAATAAACAGTCTATTAAGAATTCTTCTTGGACAATGTTTATAAGCCAAATAGGTAAACCTACTCCCTTCAAGTACATAATATTTGATCCGTTTTTAAAAGTACTTCTATGTCGGGGGACCAGCAGTTAACGTAATGGTTATGTCGCTGGATTCCCACGTAGTCAACCGCGGTTTGCATCCCGGACCCAGTGGCTTAAAACTCATGCTGGGCGGGGACCAGCAGGTGGCATGGTGGTTAAGGCGCTGGACACTCCCACATGGCTGACCAGGGTTTGAGTCCTGAATCTGGTGGCTTGCTTTCCAATTTCTTCTCTCTCTCATTCTCGCCCTTTGTCTCTCTCATCAAACTAAAAAATAAATGAATGCGTAAATAAAATAAAATAAAAATTATTAAAAAAAAAAACTCATGCCAGGGCACGTGTGCATGCGTGCCCACCCAAGATCCCGAGAGGAGAATGGAGGAGAAGGGATTGCAGTGTGGCCATCCAACCCTGGGAGGAGATTTCTCAGTTTCTGTCTCTCTGTCTCCCTCTGTCTGTCTGGCGAGCGCACGTGCCCTATAGCAAACCCCCCCCCCCAAAAAAAAGTACTTCTATGTCTTAAACTTAAAATATATTGCTTTGTTCAATTGTATTTTTCACACTATTTCAATCAAAATAAACAGACAATTGAGCACCTATAGGTACCGACCCAGCTAGGTAGTCCAGCACAAATGTGAATGCGGTGTGATTCTCTGGCTTCAAAATCTCTGTGCTGTGGGAAATAAAACACGTAAATTTTACACAAATCAATAGAAATATGACCAAAGCACAGAATAATACAGAGGAAATACAGTAACGCTAAGAGAGGATCTAGAAAGACTTTATGAAGAATCAACACTTGAACTGTGTTTTGTAGGATGAATCAAAGTTCCATAAGTCAACAAAAGGGGACAATTCAATTAGAGGGACTAGTCCATTCCCTCTCATTAAATTCATCCATAGTTCTTAGTTCCCAAAATATGTTTAATTGACATCAACTCTTGAACATTCTGTGACACAATAACCTACTGTGATTCTTTTTTTTTCCCCCGTTTTTAAGTAAAAATAATGAAGGGAGTACCTGATAATGCAGTAATACATGAATGAATGAGTAGTCCATAAGATTTCTAAATACAAGGGGACTACAGAAGTTTGTGGAAAATGGAATTAAATTATGAGTTTATTTTGATGCAAAAAATTTAAATCTATACTTTTTTCCTAATATACAATTTTCATGAACAGTTTGTAGGTGCACACACACACGCACCACACACATCATATACATACATTTATGTCCCTTCTGAAAGCAATTATAAATGGTACAACTTTCCACCCTGTAGACCATGTAATATGAAACATGGTAGAATAGATGCAAGTTAATCATGGGAAGAATTATAGGTGACTGCACTTCCCAGTGCCGCTTTGCTAACAGCCCCAAACATTTGGGTGTATGTAACGGAGTGCCTCATGACTCTGAAAACATCAACTTCACAGACCATCTTTGTTCTTCAAACTCTTCAAATGTGATTGTTTTGGAGACCTAAGTCTAAATGTACACAAATTGTCATTAGGTCTAATTCGATGCCACTCTCCATAAGAATAATAGAAATTATGCCTTCTATATGGAAAGCTCTTCGTATCTGCCAGGCCTGTGCTAAATATTGATAGTTACTGAGCATGGTTACCTTTAATTCTTATAAAATTCCTGGAGGAATAGACTGCTATTCCTGTTTAAGGCAGAGCAGCAGAGTTGGGGGGAAAAAAAAAAAAAGAAAGAAAGAAAAGACTTACCCAAGGTCAGATCAGCAAGTTGTGGAAGTTTGCGTCAAAGGTCATGTCCTGAGCTGCTAGGGCCATTCAGACTGAACTTCACAGTACAGTGTAAATCTTCATCAGTGAAAAGGTTTAAGTACCTAAATCCAAACTGGCCATCTGGAGAACACCCCCCCCCCAAATTTAAGGGTCATGTAACAAACCCAGCCTGTCTTTTGTGTCTTCTCTTTCACCTGAGAGTAACGGCTTTAAAAATAAATCCCGGTGTAAAGATGCTTCCTGATAACAGGGCCTGACTTTTCTGTGCATCCAGTTGTAATAGTTACCATTATTTTGTTTTCATTCCTATTTCCTGCAGACCCTGGCTTGCTTGTTTTTAAGAATATTACATCTGGGGAACCAGCAGTTAGTGTAATGGCTATGTCGCTGGACTCCCACGTAGTCGACCGCGGTTCGCGTCCCGGACCCGGTGGCTTAAAACTCACGCTGGGCGCGTGTGCATGCGTGCCCAAGATCCCGAGAAGAGAATGGAGGAGAAGGGATTGCGGCGTGACCATCCCCCCTGGGGGGTGATTTCTCGCTTTCTGTCTCTAATGTCTCTCTCTGTCTGTCTGGCGAGCGCACGCGCCCTATAGTGAAAATCTCTCCAAAAAAAAAAAAAAGAGTATTACATCTGGTAGTTCACAGAGTGAAGATTATGCACGAGTTCGTCAAATCTAAAGAGACACTATCGCACCTTCTCCTTTTCCTTTTTTTTTCTACCCTTCTTTTTCCTTTGCCATCATCTCTTATTTTCTTCCAAATGTCAACTTCTTGCCTTTAGTTTCAGCCACATACTCTATATGCCATACTCCACAGTGTATTTATATGTACAAATTAATTTGTTTTATTCTGTATAATTCATATTTTACGCATACTTCATTAGAAAATTTTGACCTATGGATCAAATTTTAACAGAGAAGTATCAAAGGAACACAGAGGGATAGTTATTGTCTGATAACTTCTCAATTCTCATTAAAGATATTTTTCTGTGAAACAAACCAAAAACAATATTTTATTTATTTATTTGGAAAGATTTTTGCTACAGGGCGCATGCGCTCGCCAGAAAGACAGAGAGAAAGATAGAAACTGAGAAATCACCCCCCAGGGAGGATGGCCACGCCGCAATTCCTACTCCTCCATTCTCCTCTTGGGATCTTGGGCACACACGCACACGCACACGCACACGCACACGCGCCCGGCATGAGTTTAAGCCACGCACACGCTCACGCTCCCGTCATGAGTTTAAGCCACAGGGTCTGGAACTCAAATCGCAGTCGGCTACATGGGAGTTCAGTGACATAGCCATTACTCTAACTGCTGGTCCCAACAATATATTATTTTTAATAATTGATTACATGATTGACCTATCTGTCTTCTGAAAAAGTGTTTATTTTCATATTTAGAAAACGTACTGGGGCCAGCTGGTGGCATGGTGCATAAGTAGGCTGGATTTCCAGTTCTAGTCCTGAACCTGGCATCTTGAACAACATACCAGGCACATGTGTGCCCAAAATCTTAAAAGACAGGAAAATGTAGGAAAAAGATTTGCAGGGTAATTTCTCTCTCTCTCACTCTCTCTCTCTCTCTCTCTTTCTTGCAAGTACATGCACCCTATAGCAAAACTCAAAAAATAAAAAGAAAACAGAGTTATCAGTGAGAGCTGGCCCTACGGCCTAGTGATAAGGGAGTCAGATCCCACATGGCCAACCTAAGTTCCAATCCTGGCTCCAGCAGCATGAGAAACCTGCCACACGGGTTTGGGTGAATGTCCCAAATGCTAAAAGGATGGAGAAATGGAGGGGAAGGGATTATAGCAGAGCCACATCCCATTGGGGGAAGTTATATCCCTCTCCTTCTCTCTTTGTTTCTCTGTCTGTCTAGGAAGTGTATGCACCCTATACAATTTTCAAAAAAATATATTTCATCAGTGCAAGTCACCTGTCTAATCTAGTGCCCAGTAAACTTTTTTTTTTTAATTCCTAAAACTTCATTTTGAACCCTGTTGAATTAGTTATAGGAAATTTGTGGAGCCAGCTCATCTGTCTTAGATAACCCTGAGATATTGCGTGACTGGAATATTCACTATCCTGAATTCTTATGCCGATATCAAGTCTCTGAAAATGGTACCAATCACAAGTTTAAAGGGGAGTAAGGCCCATACTTTCTGATACCAAAGCTAAGTCTATGTCCAAAACACAGCTTAGCTTCCCTTTCCACCCATGTTGTAGGTATTACTTATCATTAAAGCCTTTTTATGTTTAGCCTGTACTGTCTCCTAGAAATAGGCAGATTTATAATATATGACAATAGTAGTAATTTTTTAATAATTAATTAATTAATTTCTTTTTTTACTATCATTATTATTCTTTTAATTTAACTGGAGGGAGAGACAGAGAGAGAGGGAAGGTGAGAAAGCAAGCCACCAGGTCCAGAACTCAAATCGTGGTTGGCCATGTGGGAGTCCAGCACCTTAACCACCATGCCACCTGCTGACCCTGACAATAGTAGTAATTTGATTGACTTGGCTTAAATACATTGCAAGCTCCAGACGATACCAAATGGCTCTTACTAATCCAGCACTAGGTGAGTCAGATCATGTTCACTGTTATCCTCTTTATATTTTTATAGATGCTAATAAGCAGCCAGATATATTTTAATTTATTTATTGTTTTTGTGGTTTTTGCATTCACTGGAGAGAGATGGATAGTGAGAGGGAAAGTGAGAAATCACCCCCCATGGGAGATGGCCCTACCACAATACCTTCTCCATTTTCTTTTGGGATCTTGGGCACATGCACACACATGCCTGGTGTGAATTTCAAGCCACTGGCTCTGGGACTCAAAGCACAGTTGGCCATGTGCAAGTCCAGCAACATGACTGCTATGCAATCTGCTGGCCCCTAAACCTCATTTTTTTTTTTTTTTAGAAATTTTTGCATTAGGTTGTATGTACTTACCCGGGAGAAAGAGAGAGAGATAGACACAATGATAAAGAAAGTGAGTAATCACCTCCCAAGGAGGATGGGCACACTGCAATCCTTTCTCCTCTATTCTCCTTCTGGGGTCTTGGGTATGCACACACATGTGCTTGGCATGAGTTTCAAGCCACCAGGTCCGGAACTCTAACAGCAGTCAGCCATGTGGGAGTTCAGTGACATAACTACTAGACCATCTCCTGGGCTCTCAGATCTCTTTTGCTAATCAAACCTCTATAGCAGCTTTCAGATCCATTGAGCATAATTCTAACATATCAAAACATTTCAATCTACACCACATCCACCTTGGCACCAAGGGTTGTGTGCTTCCAAAAGTAAACATTAGTTTATCTGCATGGTCAACTTGCTCTTATTGGAAAGGTTAAAAAAGACCTCAACATCCACAATTCTTTTTTAGGGTAATACCTTCCACCTTTTAAATAAGATAAAGAACTACCGGTATTGGGCCAGCTCCATGGCTAAGTGGTTAAGGGAACTCTGTCCTACATGGATGACCAAGCAATTCAACTTCTGGTCCCACTGACTTGAAAAACACTCAGGGCACATGTGCATGTGTGCCCCAAATCCTGACAGGATGAGGAAATTAAGGAAAAGGGAATACAGCATGACTAAACGTACTCCACCGGAAGGGTGAATTCTATCTCTTCCTCTCTGTCTCTCTCAGGTAAGTCCCTACATTTCCTGGCAAAATAAATTAAAAAAAAAAAGAAAGAGAAAGGGAGAAAGAAAGAAAGAAAAGAACTACTAATACTGATTTCAGGAAAGATGATGCTTCCCCTGAGAGAATGGTATAAACAATATTTGGTAGCCCATTATTTCCATGTAGTTATCTTAAAGATATATGCTTAGTCACTTTCTTAGGTGAAGCTCTGGCTGCCAGATGAAACTATAAACCATATATGTCTGTTCTTCGGAGTCAGCCCTAAGCCTGACCCTCCCAAGGTCTTCAAAGGAAGTATAATCTGTGTCAATGAAAAACAATCAACACAAAGGACTTTGTCCCTAATGTTCAGACTTATCATCATGTTACCTGTGTCTATTTTATTTTATGGTTGGAATCCTGACTTGAATGTGTCTATTGGCTTGGTTTTCATTTACCATCAATCTTGTCTTGTGTAATAAAGGACTATAGTAGAGTAAATACACTCCCCTAGTAGAATATCCCATATAAAAAGAATGAGCTGGGAAGACAAATACCTGGTTCTTTGCAGCATATTACTGTAATGTGAGGATTTTGAACTTGGATGGCCCTTTCCAGGATACATTTAGAAATTGAGATTCATACTGTAAACGAGATAAGCCTATTTTTACAGATTGTTTTTAAAAATCTGATGGCTAGTTAAAAATTGTGTTTACCAATTTCCTATCCCTCCATGCCAAAAATAATCTTGTCTGTCAGATCACCTTCCCCAAACCATTTTATTGTAATTACCTAATATTAAACATTATAAACTGGCTCAGGGCCAGGGCCAGGGCCAGCAGATGGTATAGTGGTTAAAGCACTGGACTCCCATGTGATTGATCACAATTCAACTCCCTGATCTAGCAGCTTGAAACTCACACCAGGCATAAGTGCATGCATGCCCAAAATCCTGAGAGAAGAATGGAGAAGGGATTGCAGTGTGGCCATCCACATGAAGGGTGATTTCTTGTTTTCTCTCTCTCTGTCTCTCTGTCTCTCTCTCTCTCCAGTGAGCACACATGCCCTATACCAAAAGTCTCTCATAGCTACGGTTTCAGAAACCTGTCCTCAATCTGATCAAGTGAAAAGTTTTACAAAACACAGCAGATGGAGTCATATGGCTTGATAAGTTTGGGCTTTCATGCAAACTTTCTGTTCCAAACAAATATTAATGACTACTAAAATATAAAAGGAAAAGAAATAAGACAGAGGAATTAAGACACAAGGTGAACATTTTTACCAACTAGACATAGAACAGAAATACAAAGCAGAGGGCCAATCTGGGGCCAAGAACTGACTTCTGGGACTGGACAAAAATGGTAGGTTAGGGACTGCAGACCCAAGGGTGACCCCCTGATTCTCATGCTCTCACTTTCTAATTACATGTGTGCGTGACTCACTTTTAGTTACTTACTAGAGTAGGCAAAGGTAAAGGGTTTTTCCAGATGTAATTAGGGTCAACGTCCGGTGATGTTGAGTTAATAAAGTGGGCTGTGCTAATCTTAGATAGGTATGGCCTAATCAGATAACTCTTAAAAGATATCCTTCGAGAAAAGAGACTTTTTAGATGTGAGGGAATAAACAGGAAAGTCGGGAAAATTCCTTTATAAGGAACAGAGGGAAGCTTCCATGCCCTGAAGGTGGCCTCAAACCAATACCTAGAAAGTAATGAGGTCTTCAAACATCCAACTGCAAGAACATGCACTCTGCCAAAATCTAAATTAGCTCTAAAGTGAGCTCTCTCAGTAAACCCTCCAGATGAGAATATAGCATGGTCAACACTTTGATTGCAGCTTTGAGAAACCCTGAGCAGAGGACCCAGTTAACCATGCTCAGATTCCTGACCCACAAAGCATATGGGATAATCAATGTGTGTTGTTTTATGTTGAGTGTGTGCTTTACAGCAGGAGCTAATTAATGCTAAACTCCATATAGGAAATGGACCAGGGCAGGGATCACTGCTTGAAAACAGGGGCAGGGCAGGGATTCCTACTCATGTGAAAAGAGCTGAATACATTGGCTGGTAACTTAGCTAGGTACAAAACTTTGGCAACAGGGAGGCATGAGGACTCAAAACTAAGAATCAAGTCAAATTGCTAGCTGAATCTAATGCCTGTTCTTTGATACTGCTCACATCTCCAGAACCTGAGCCTTGAAATGCCATAATAAAATTTGTTTAGGACTGGTGGTTCTGGAGTACCAGGTGAAGGCAATTATAGGCACCTCATTATATGAGAAAGACAAAATCAAAGAGAAAAGGAAGACATCCCTTCTATAGACCAAAGAGTTGCATATGCAAATCTAGAGATGCAGGAAGAACTCTAATGCTGAGAAAGGCAAACAGCACAGTCCTGCAAACATGAATTCCTTGCAGATGAAATTAATTTCATGAATATTTGGACAGGTTTCAAAATATACTTAGTGAAGGAATAACATCTATTAAGTCATTTGAAAGCAGAAATATGTCCCAAGAAAAGTTTAACATAAAAATGAAAATAGTATACCTTAAAAAAAAAACACAACATTCTGCAAGGCTGACCTAGAGAAGAAAATTGCTGATGCATAACTGGAGACCTCCCTAAGGATGATGGACACATACACGCTCAAGGCCGACTGAGACTGAGAGGGGATCTCAGAGTTAAGACCCTGTTGAGGATGCTGTCTCTCTCTCTGTCCCTGTTTCTCTCTCTCTCTCTCTCTCTCTCTGCCTTTCTTGTTCATGGGATAAATAAATAAATGAATAAAATTTTAAAACATTTTTTAATTTATCAGAGGTTATATATGCTTGCTTGAGAAAGACAGAGAAAGGAAAAGTGAAAAAGTACCCCCATGGGGGATGACTGTGACACAATCCCTTCTCTTCCATCTCTCATTCCTTTCAAGATTTTGGGTGTGCCCACATTTGGGCCCAGTGTGCTTTGCAAGCTGCTGGGTCTAGGACTTAAATCACCTGGTCTCTCATGTGAGATCTTAACCACCAGAATACGAGCTGGCCCTAAAACAATTTTTGAATAAATAAAAATTTATTGTATAGATTAAGTTCTTTCTACACATTTGTAAAGAGAAATTAGTAAATTTGAAGAAGTTTCTGAGAAATTAACTCAAGACAGAAGGAAGGAAAACACACACATACAGACATACTCACATACATACACTAGAGTTAACAGACCTGAGGCACAAATCCACTCAATGATACAGGTAACTGAAGTTTGAGGGGGGGGGGAAGGAGAGAATATCAAGAGAAATACAAGATGATGGCTAAACATTTTCAAGAATTGAAGACAAATGACATTCTCAGATCTTAACTGGTATCTGGTTGTCACTAGAGACAGTAAACTGCACTATTAGAAGATATGAGCATTAAATAGCCCCACATAGAGGGACATTCTGCAAAATATCTGACCTGTACTCTCAGATCTGCCAAAAAGTCATCAAAAAGTAAGTAAAATAAAGTCATCAAAAGTAAGTAAAATCTAAGAAACTGCCCCAGCACAGAGGAGACCGAGGAAACATGACTAAATGTAATGTGTACTGAATGGGGTCCTGGAACAGAAAGAAAATATTAGCTAAAAAGCAAGAAATCCAAATGAAGTATGGTCCTTCATTAATGATCTTGGATTAATAATAGTTAATAAATTGGAACAAATGAACCACAACCATGTAAATAATAAGATATTACTAATGAGGGGCAATGAGTGGAAGGTGCATGGAGACTCAATACTGTCTTTACCAAATTTTGGTAAATCTAAAATTATTCAAAGCAATTTAAAACTATTAAAAATAAAAGCTACCGATTTTATCTAGATCGTCATCCAGATTTCAGGTTCATTTTATCCCCTCCTGCTACAGATGAAAAACCAAGTCATTTTTATTTTTCTGTTACTGTTCATCTATTTCATTCTTGATAAGAGTGCATGTGCATATAGGAACCAGCAGATGGACTAATGGTTACATCACTGAACTCCCATACAGCCGACAGCTGTTCGAGTCCCAAACCTGGTGGCTTAAAACTCACACTGGGTGTGTGTGCATGCATGCCCAAAATCCAGAGAGGAAAATGGAAGAGAAGGGATTGTGGTATGGCCATATCCCCTGGGGGAGGGATAACTTCTCCCTTTCTGTCTCTGTCTCTCTCTGCCTCTCCAGCAAGCCCACATGCCCTATAGCAAAAATCTCTCTGGAAAAAAAAAAAAAAAAAAAGAAGAGGAGTGCATGTGTGTACACAAAAGAGACAGTGGGAGGGAGAGACGTGCCCTGAACAGAACCGGGTTGTGTCCCCCAACAATCCCTGTTTCCAGTCCTCTAGCCCCTCAGAATCTTGGGCACATGTACCTAGAGTGTTTTCAGGCAACCCAGGCAGTCATGCAGCTTCCAGCATCACAGTTTAGTTTGCTGCCAACTGCACCACCAGGCTGGACCCAGAAAACTGACGAGATCCTTTGATTGCGAGCACCATCTGGTTCTAATAACTTTGAGAGGTAATAGAATAGTTATTGTGTTGTTAGTGCTGTAAATTGTGACTACCAGTTTTCTAAAATATCTTAATTTCAATTTACAAACTGCAATTTTAACTTAACAATAGCAATATAATAGTTGTAGTTTAATCACAATAAATGCTTATTTTTATGCCCTTAAAATGATGCTGAGAAATAGAGTAGATTGCAAAATATTTAATAGTATTGATGTTCATTGTTGAAATATTTTTTTGTACCATGCCCACACTCATGCAGTGCATATAAAGTTGAGGAGAAGCATCCGTTTTTAAAAGAACAGGAAACTCTTTCCTGCTTCTACTTTCTCTTTGAGCCCTCTGCCCATAGTATTTCTTAGTTTTGTACTTTTCTTCACAGCTGCATTTTGGTTGTTCTCTAGAAGGGAGTCCCTTCCATACAAAAGAGTTCAGTTCCACCAATTCCACAAATATTTTTGTTATTTTCTCTGTCTTCTAAAATATGTCCTTTTATATCTAGTAATTTTATAGTAGAGAAATCTAGGAAACACTACCCTAACTAAATAATGAAAACTGGCATCCCTGGTACTATTATATGCATGTCATTTGCCACTAATGTGATATGGGAATCTCACCCACCTGAGTGGTATTCTTCCCCCAAACCCATAGCCTCAGTCGAATCAGAAGGAAACAGGCAAACATGATAGCTATAAGCATCAGATCAGCAAACATTCTACAGAATTCTTGGTCAGTAACTTCTTAAGACTATCAAGGTCATGACAAACAAGAAAAAGGTAAGAAGTTGTCACAGGCCAAAAGAACTTAGAAAGACATGACAACTAAATAAATATGGTACCCTAGTCAGGAACCTAGACTAAAAGGAGAACATTCCTGGGAAAATTAATGAAATCCAAATGAACGCTAGAGTTTAATTAATCATGATGTACCAATGACAGTTTCTTAGTTTTGACAAATGTACCATGGTAATGTAAGGTGATAATAATTAGGACACTAAGCAAGTAGTGTAGGGGAATTCTCTGTAGTATCTTTGCAACTTTTCTATAAATCTAAAATTTCTCCAATTAATTTTTTAATTAGGTAAGTAAATAAATAAAATACTTCAATCGATATTAGACTAACTCACTGAGGAAGCTCTCTGGGGAAAAGACCTTTGGAATTTCACTAAGGTTCTGCTCCCTGCATAAGGCGAATGAGCTTAAGTGTCACATATCACTTATGAATGCCTCAGTTTTCCAACTTGTAAAATGGTGATAGGATTCTCATGTCATAGAGTTATCATCAGAAATTTAAAAATCAGGATTCTGTTAACAATGACTGAAGACTAACTCTGGAAGAGAAACCAGTAGTGCCTGTATCATGCAAGATAGTCTCTGTAATCATTGTGACAGAGGCAGCAGACACCGGCTGGCCTCGATTTCATTAACTAGTAAAAATACCTGAATATCATAAATTGCTGTAACTTAATATTGAGTTTCGAATGATTTCTTTAAAGCTTGAATGAAGTGGCAATAAAAGCTGGGCTAATTTGCAGCATCCGTAAATAACTATGAGAAGAGAGAATCATTGCATTTTAACTCTCAACGCCCATGTCAAGTGGTATAAGTCAATGGAACAGATCATTTTAACAGAAATACCTGAACTGGGACATCCAAAGAAATGTTTGTCTCCTAAGGACTTACCTTGGGAAATGCATGCTTCCAAAGTAGCTACTGGTTAAAGAAAATCAAAACTAATTTTGAAAAGTTGTCAGGGTCTCTGGCACCAAGTCTTTGGAGTATTTTCAGTCATGAGAAGTCTTTGTCTTTCAAAAATGAATTTGCTTTTTGGAAACAAATACCTTTCTGAACCAAGCCTGGAAATCTGATTACACAGTAATGCTGGATAAGGTCAAATTTTGGTAAAAAAAAGAGAAAGGAAAAAGACAACTCTTAAGAAATATCTTACAAACTTGATATGGCTTGTAACACACTGTAGGAACACCTCCAAGTGAGAAATTCCAAACCTATATCTAGAAATGGAAACAAAGGACATCCCAAAATGTAGTTGAAGAACAGTATTATTATTATTGCTTTACAAACTATCTATATTTTAATTTATAAATATATTACCCTTACTTAATGTCTCTGGGCACATTTTAAGCAGTTACATTTGAAAGTTTTTTTTTTTAATTAACTTGTACCTGGTAGTCGGAACCAATTTTTAATAATATTAGCTTCAGAGCTGGCCCTGTAGAGCAGCACGCAAGCATTATGTGTAGAAAGTTAGATCCTACATGGAGGAAAAAAGACTGAGGTGTGACCCAAGTGCTTTCTCTCTCTGGTGAGTGCATGTGCTCTCTGGCAATAAAATAATAAAATATTAGTACAAACATATCGTTTAGAAAATGATATAGAATATATATGTTTGAAAGTACATTTTTGAAGCAAGCTCATCAATTATTAAAGAAAGCCTAAGTGCATGGGACATAATAGGCAGTTGACAAATGCTGTTAGTACTTGAGTGATGTAGTTAGTTTCAAGTAACTAATAGGTTTTAGAACACACGTTTGAAAATGAAAAGGTATTAATTATGAGTTTATGATTATTATGAGTAAATAGAGTCTTCCCATTGATGTAGAGACTTATGTGGAAATAGCCTACCCAAGTGAATCATACTAGGACCTCTATTTTCACTCTGCTTCCTGCTGTCCTAAATTCAAAGATGCACTCCTTCCTGAGAAACTTCATATTGTAGAATAATTGCCTTGATTTTTAGAAGAAATACAGATCACTTAGCTCCAGAATCACTTTTCTGAGCGTGGATTTGCCCTACAACAGTACTAGTAGCAACTAAAACATTCCAGAATGACTACTCACAGTAGTTGACATGGCCCCAAATTGGCATGCCCTCAAAATTTAACTACTTTGCTCTTTCCTGTAGATTTATCAAAAGCCTGAGGTACATACTGGAAAAAGTATGAATTAATGAGTGATATTAGACATACTTTCAGGATCCTATCATCTGAAAGGTGCATATTAACTTCCAAACATGTTACTATATAAATCCAAGATTTGCCAAGTATTGGAGATTCATACTTGAGAACCATTGATCTGCAATACAGTCAGAAATTTTTGCTTGTTATATAATGAAAATCAGGTGTATAATAGCTAATATTCTTTTAAATTAATTAATTTATTTTTAAGACTTATTTTATACATTTAATCATGGTTCACAACAGTAAAATGAATTTCACCAGCATGAATACACTGTACACCAGTCTAGTTAAAGATATCATACATGTTACCATCAACAGACACACACTTCAGTGCCTGGCAGTGTGGTAAGACCTCACCTCATTATCAGAATTACTTCTCTTAACAGCTCCATGTTGTTAACACTGGTCACATTGTATACCTCGGGCAAGTAGATTTTATCAAGCGTAATTAGCTAAAGGTCACACTACTATTACAGGTTGGGGTCAGGAAATAATTTAGGCAATCTACCAGTCCCAGTCTTCCAATGCCATGCTATACTTCTTATCTCTACCTCACCTGCACAAAATACTGACTTCTCTTTCAGCTTTAAACCACCTTCTTCCATTGGTTGGAAGTAGAAGGTTCAGAAGCCACATTTCTGCATCTCTCACTGTGTCTATGTCAGGCTCTGCCAAGAGGAGGCCCAAGAGGGTAACATCAAGACTGAAGGATTAAGAAGAGGCATGAACCTCTCTAACTGCTTCCAATGGGCTGACCTCCTGACTGCCAGCAGCTCTTTGGCCCTGCATGGTTCCTCATACCAGCCGTGGAAGTCCTTTCTCTAGTTGCATGAAAATTCAATTGGCAGTTGTATAATAGCTGCAGAACCAGCTTTCTCAAGCTCCTCTTCTCAGAAGGCTGGATGATATTTTACATATATATATTATATATCAGGGGCTCTCTCCTGTGTTCTACCCTTTAGTAAATCCATCTCTTTGTTCCTCCAGTACTAGGGATGAGGGCTGCTTCTTCCCATTACAATCTCTGCAAAATTTTGAGTGCTCTCTCGTTGACATAATTAACAACTTCATTCTTTGGAGTAGTATCTCCTGGTGGGACCTGGACTCATAAAAGATCACACATAGAACTATTAAGTGATAAAGTGGGGACCAGCAGTTAGCATAATGACTATGTCGCTGGACTCCCACGTAGTTGACTGCGGTTCACGTCCCAAACCCAGTGGCTTAAAACTCACACCGGGCGCGTGTTCGTGCGTGTCCAAGATCCTGAGGGAGAATGAAGAAGAAGGGATTGCGGTGTGGCCATCCCCCCTGGGGGGTGATTTCTCGCTTTCTATCTCTCTGTCTCTGTCCGTCTCTGTCTGGTGAACGCATGCGCCCTATAGGAAAAAAAACTCTAAAAAAAAAAGTGATTAAGTCAGGAACTAGAGTCTGACAAGTCTATCAAGCATAGCTTTTATCTGCTGTGAAGTACTCTCATCATTGTACTAATCTATGTGACTCTCCATTGACTTATCATTTTCTAAATAAAGAATAGTAGTAGAATAAAATAGAAAAGGAAAGAAATTAACAAAAATCATTTAAGTTTAAAGCTTAGAAACTGTCAAATTTAAATCTATGATTGTTCAAGTAATCACATGGACTTCTTAAGTAATCTTTTCAGTTCTCCTATAGCTTTGTAGATAGATATCTAGCCAGATAAACAGATAATCTATCTACACATATAGATATCTGTTTATATGAGTAGATATAGACATATATAATGTTATATAGCTAATATATAACCATATGTATGTATATAGATCTCTAGCTGGCTAAATAAATTTGGCTCTCGTATCAAATACATAACCATAATTACAGAAAGAAATATAGATATCTAGCTACTAATTTGGGTTTTAAGATATTTAATGAGGTAAAAAAACTTTAAATATCTAAAAAAGATAATTAGAATGACTATACATCTTTCCATACAGGATGAATGCCATCCAGAACATATATGAGTTTATTTCATATTTCTAGGCTGAAATTTACTAGGTTGGAAGTCAGCACATGGGGAAGGCAGCTTATATGGCCAACTGTTCAGTTCTGGTCCTGGACCAAGCAGCTTGAAAAACACTGGGCACATGAGCATACCTGCCCAAAATCAGGAAGGGAAGGAAAAAGAGAGAAAAAGAAATTACTGCATGACCAGCTTTCATGGAAGGGCCCTTCTCACTTCCTCTTTTTCTCTCTTTCTGTCTCTATGTCTTTCTCCAGTGCGTACATACACCCTCTAGTAAAAGTTTTTTTTAAAAAGTTACTAGATTGTTATTGTTTTTATCTGCACTCTTATTTTCCACACCATTCTAGCTATAAGTACAAATGAAATATTTTTGTTTTCATATCTAAATAATGTTTATTAAGTAACAGATTTGTCTTTTATCAGCAAATATTTCAGTCATTTATATGCTAGGTACACTGTCGACTGCCAAACATGCAATGGCAAGCAAATCAATGTGCTATTCTTGCCTTGCCTTTACAGTGTAGCAAGGTATAGCCCTGTGAATCAAGTGGGTACTTTTTATGAAGTGTCCAATTTTATGTGATTGATTCCTGACATGGGAGAGTGAGGGAGGGTTAGTGAAAATAAGGAATCTCTTAATATACTGTTGGAAGAGAGTCAATATTTTTTTCTGGTAGAGGATTTTGCCTTAGGTCACATATGCTTTCTGGGGAGAGAGACAGAGACATTGAGAGGGAAAGTGAGAAATCACCCCCCACAGGAGATGGCCATGCCTCAGTCCCTTCTCTTCTTATCCTCCCAGGATCTTGAGCACACATGCACACATGTTGGGCATGAGTTTCAAACCACCGGATCTGGGAACTGAACTATGGTCATCTAGGTGGGAGTCCAGTGACATATCTTCTATGCCATCTACTGGCTCTACAGTAAAATTTTTAAGACTTTTTTCGGGTTAACTAATTCATTATTTCGATCAAGTTCATGAGTTCCATGAAAATCTCAAGAAGTACAAGGAGCTACCAAATGGCTATTAGTAATCCTACCTTCCCTCATTTTAGGCCCCCAAACCTACATGACTACACAAAGTCAATGATATTTGTTGAGTAACAGGATGCAGTTACATGAACTCGTGTCTTATCTATCTTTCCTATGTACAGTTCTCACAATCCACACTCTAAACGCCTTTCTTTACTGTTGCTTGGTTTATCCTATGAAAGGTGCTATGGCTAAGATATTGATATCTGCCTATTGGGCCACTACAGTTCATTGTTTTCTCTTATTCATTATTCCACACAGTTTTTAAAGCTGTAATTTACAACTTCAGAGATTCTGACTCATGAGTCTCAGGTGTGGCTCAAGAATTTACATTTTTAAGAGGAACTACAGGTCAGAAATTGCTGATGCAACAGAAATATTGCTTTAAAAGTTAGCTAGATGTATCAGAGTATGAACCAGGAAGTGTTATATGATGGGGTCAGGATCTAGAGCATAATATGAATTAATTCCACATGACTTCCAAAGACTTCTTGGGAATAGATCATGTTTCTCCCAAAGTCCTGAAGACAAGAGTCACTTGGGAAATTTGTCAAACAAGTAATTCTCAGCTTCATCTATTAGAACAGTAGTTTCCAACTTCATCTGCCTAACAGAATTACCTGGAGGTTTTAAAATCCAGATGTTTAAGCCACACTGCAGAATGAGTCAAAATCTCTGGGACTCTATCCATGCATGAGAATTTTTTTTAGAGAGTTGTTTTTGTTTTGAGTGAGATTTTTACTATAGGGTGTGTGTGCTTGCTGGAGAGACAGAGAGACAGAAAGCAAGTAATCACCCTCTCAGGGGGGATGGCCATGTCACAAATTCCTTCTCCTCTATTCTCCTCTTGGGACTTTTGGCATCCACACACACACGCCTGATGTGAGTTTTAAGCTGCTGGGTCCAGGACGTGAACTGCGGTTGACTATGTGGGAATCCAACAATGTAACCATTACACCATCTGTTGGTCTCAGGCATAATAATGTTTTAAAGCTCTCCTGGGATTTTAATGTACAACCAAAGTTTTAAGAAACAAAACTGATTACCAGAGTCAGGCATAGTGACCAAGAGTCAGTTTTCACAAAAGCTTTCCTGGTTCTCATAAACACAAAGTTTGAAAAGTATTAAATTTCCTATTTAAGTATTTCAAATTATTTAAAGTACAAACCATCAATATTTAACTCACTTTGTAGTATGCAGTACAAATACGTGAATTTATATTATTTAGAATTACTGAGTATAACATTCTTTGGATCAGACTATTCTACTTATTTACTTACCTTTCATTTTATCAGGGGATATGATATATATACTCACCAGAGAGAGATGGAAAGCCAGAGAAAGTGAAAAAACACTCCCCAGTGGGGCATGGTCATGCTGCAATCCATTCTTCTCCATTCTTCTCCAACTTGTTAAGATTTGGGGTACCCTCACACATAGACCTCGTGTGATTTTAAACCACAAGGTACAGGACTTGAACCACAGTCAGCCACGTGAGATCTGGCTCCCTTAACTACTGTGCCATGGTGTTACCCCTAAACTAGTTTTAATCCTCAACAATGATTGTTTTAATACATACACACAGATGTGTGTGTATGTATTTACCATAGGATACATACAGAAATAAAATCAATAGGAGATGTAGATAGATAGATGATAGATATAGATACATTATAGGAATTAGGTCAGATGGTTATGGAGGCTAAAAGTACCACAGTGCTGTTTACAAACTACAGAGTCAAGAAAACTGATGGAATAATTCAGCTGGGGTCCAAAGGTTTAAGAATCAGGGGTTCAAGTCTGGTCTGGATCCACAAGAATCAGGGGTGCTGATGTTTAAGAGCAGAAAAAGGTGGATATTTCAGCTCTAGCAGAGATTGGATTTACCTTTCCTCTGCCTTTTCGTTCCATTTGGGGCCTCAACAGAGTGAAGGCTTTATTCAGCCCATCAATTCAAATGGTAATCCTTTCCAGATATATACTCACAGTAGATACTCCCAGACATATTTCATCAGCAATCTAGTCATCCTTTAGGTCAGTCAAGCTGACACATAAAACTAACCATCGATAGAGAAGTAGAAACATTTATACCTTACGTTGTGAAATAAGACCTAAACACGCAAATAACAGGGTACTAACTTAAAAAGATTTACTGCTACTTTACTAATGTGTTGTAATATTAGTTACCTGAAAGATGATATTCAGGGTGTGGGATTAAAATTGCTTTGCCTAGTTTAAAATTCCTTTTCACCTTCACAGGAGCTCTTTAAAATGTAAAGTGGAGCAACTTGTTCCTAAGAGGAAAAGGTACCATCGCATCCTTTAAAAACCCTCTGTCTCTCTCAGGTCAACTTTGATAAAATAAAAATAATAAAAAAATAAAATAATGACAATGAATAAAATTAATTTAAAAAAACTCACACTAATCACTAATCACAGCATATGTCTTACTGAGCACAGCAGAACACAAAGAAGTTATCTCTTTAATTCTAAGAGGGTCGAGAAGCTACTTAAAAATACAAACACTTCTCACTTAGCAACTGAGCTCCATTCTTCCAACTGTGGTTAAGTGAATTGCTCAACAAGCAAGGATCTTAAAGGTGAATGTCTTGTGGTGTGTCATAGCACCATCAGATATGTATTTTCAATAGATATCACACAACTCCATATTACAATGATATTCTATTCATACAAAAAGCATGCATTAGATAAGCACCAGAAAACAACAAGACACATCACGATAATAAATATGATATAATTTTTATTTATTCAGAATGCTGTTCTGGGTGCACGATAAGGTGCAAATTTATAAATGAAATATGTAGTCTTGTGTAATTGTAAACATTTTTGTGTAGTAAATACTAACCAATTGCTGGAATAAGACAAAGGCTGAGAAAGGATTCCTAGACCTCACACAGACTGAGAGAGGGGATTCCCTGGGCTGGAGAACTGGTGGTAAGCCTGAACACTTGTTAAACAGGTAGGTTGTTAAGTGAAGAATGGCTGTATCTCAATAGTATTAGGCTACACAAACAGGAGGGTAGCTTTGCGGCTCAATTCCAGGAAACCTTATCTTATGATTTCTTCTATCATGTTCTGCAATCAAGGCAAAATCATAAGACCACAAATAGAACTGGATAGCAGTGACGTCTGGTCTTGTCCGACCACACATTTGAAAGAATAGAGATAACTGATATGCCTCAAGTCGCACAATGAGGTAGTGCCTGGTGTCCATGTTTCGTCTCAGTTCAAGACATTTGTACTGCCCTGCACTGTCTTCTCTTCCAACAAACTCATATTTAGGCTAGTCATTAGACACTTTACCTTGTGGTATCCAACACTTTTTTGGGGGATTCTCACACATCTTTGCATGCATCTGGAGGAAAGAGCGATGAGATGGCTGGAAACCAAAGATAATAATATTGGACTGAGAATGAAGCATTTGCTATGGTTTAGAAGGTTGTAAAAGTCTGTGTTCTGTATTTTGTTTTTTGTTTTTGTTTTTTTTTAGAGAGATTTTTGCTATCGGGCACTTGCACTGGCTGGAGACAGAAAGACAGTAAGTGAGAAATCATCCACCCAGGGGAGATGACCACACCACAATCCCTTCTTCTCTTGGGATTCTGGGCATGCATGCACATGCACTTGGCATGAGTTTAAGCCTCTGTGTCCAGGATTCAAACTATGGGCAGCCATGGGTGAGTCTAGCAATGTAACGACTCCACCATCTGCTGGTCCCTGTGTTCTTTCAAATGGCTTTTTATCTTTTTATTCATTGTCTCTTTGGTAGTATGGCCAAGATCTTGAACCTGGACAGTGGCATGATAGTAAAACATAACACTCTGTGAGACTCACCCATACGGGAGGTTTCCAGGTATGCCTCCTCAGGTACGCTGGGAATGTACGTGCCCATGATCTAACGCTGGCTGAGTTAGGGGTGGACTGCAACGAGACCTGTTGGGATGCTGTTTCTTTCTCTCTCTCTGTTGCTCGTGGAAAGAATACTTAAATAATGTTTTTTTGGAAAAAGAAAAAGATTAGGGCCTTAAGTCAGAAAGATAAAATTATGAGCAATTGATTAAGCTGTGTTCTATCGTTAAAAAGATTTCACTTTCTTTTTATCTTCATTTCCTGATTTCTGTTTATCTTGCTTCCACTGGGTCATCAAAAAAATTAGGACATATTTTTCGCTGTTTTTCTATGCAAAAAAATGCATTTGACTTTTATAGTGACTCATTATTATAACCTCTGTGATGTCAAGACCTCATGAACAGTGTAAGTGTGTCAGGGAATGGCCTGTTTTTTTTGTGTAGGCTAGAAATTCTCCAACTGGAATGTACACTTGGCTAATGTAGAATCCTTTATGAGAAACTAAAATTTTTTAACCTTAATTAACAAAGTCTTCCATACCTTTTGCATGATAATCTTCTTTTATTTTAGTACCATTACTCAGTTTCAGTATTCATGTTTGCATTTGTGCTTGTAAGTATGTTTCATTAAATAAAGTCCCAATAATGCAGATGCTGTAGGAAGAAGTTTTGCAGCAGTTCAAGAAAAGCAAAAATAGGAGGATAACTGACATCTTAGCAGGCAGACTATATTATTTTTGTAATTGGATATTTCACTGGTTTGGATTCATTCCTTTGTGCAAAGAGACTTTAAATAGTATTTATATAAGTAGTAGAACTGTGATTCATGCCAGGAAAACTTGCTCACCTCTAAGTTTCCCCCACTATGCTCTGTAAATTATCTGGCAAGATTACTTCACCTATAAATTAAGTAATAAGTGTACAAAAAATATTTCTTATTTCCTATTCCAGCAGTCATCAGATAAGATATTCTATTCCAGTAAGTTTTTTATGATAATTCCCATGATAGGTTTCATTAAGTGAATAAGACAATCTTATATGATTATCCATTGACACCTCATTAAAGGATTATTTGTAGACTGCTTGAGGGCAGTTAGATTAAGTATGAGATTTAGTTATACAGACTTAGCAAACAGTAATGGAGTAAAGCTGCCTCTTCGAAAGCTCAAGGTCTGGAGTCAGGATTTCTGAGTCCAAATCTTAGTTCTCCAGAGTCTAGGCCACTTTACCATACAAATTAATGAACATCTGCCTCTTAATTTCCAGATCTGTAAAATACTAATAGTAACAATTTCTATTTCATAGGATCATTGTGAACATTAAATTAGTTACACATGAAAAGCACTTAGAATAGTACTTCATGCCTAGTAGATATTCAAAAAAGTGTTACTAGTGTTAAATTTAAAAAAGAACATTTAATCTGATTTTACATAAGATTATACAGTGCAAGATAGAATTGAAAAGGGAGATTTTTTCATTCATTCATTCCCATAATTAATGAATAACTACTAAATACCGGCACTGGCAATAAGAAAAATATATTCCTACAGAAAACTATATTGATCATTTTTATGACTATAGAAAAACTATAGGAAAATTATTGCTTTTCCTTCAGGGTAGGATGAAACACAAAACAGTTATTCCCAGTGTTTGGGGACCCAAGAAGAGGTAAGACACAGATAAAGCTTCCCAAAAGAGGTGATGTTTTAGCATGGCCCTGTAGGTTAGGAGGAGATTCTTCTCCATGTAGAGGTGGAGATGGGCAAGCCGTGTCAGGTCAAAAAAAGGCAGATCTTATGTAAACCATGAACACTGAGTTCCTTAGTTTGAGATGGGCATGCTGGAAGATGCAAACTTGGGTCATACTTTAGACTTTCTATCACAGGAAGTGGGAAATAGTGATCAGAACTGATGAAAATGAACCAAAAATGGAAGAGGATGTTTCAAAAAAAATTGCTTTGAAGAACTTTCTTTAAGACAGGGCTAGTGGGGAAGATGAATGTATATTGGAGACTATTTTTTTGAGTGTCTTGGATATCATAGAAAGCAATTGGGAAGTTGACTGGAGAGGTAAACACAGGGGGTTCTTTGAGTGTGGGTCTGAGATGTAAAAACTAAAAGGTTCAAAGGCTAATAAGAAGGAAGTGCCACAAAAGAGGAGAATATGAGTGAAAGAGAGAGAGGGGGGAAAAGAAGGAAGAAGAGAGATTAAATATGGGAAAGACAGAAAGAAATGAGTTAATTTTTTGAAAGTTGATTTACTCCACAACTCCACTCAAACTCAACTTCATGAGGGTAAGGGCCACATTCACACATTTATCTTGCCTAGTACTTGATAGGCAGGAACTCGATAAATGAGGGAGGAAGTTTATTCAGTGATAATGTCTGAGAGGAGATTAAAGAGGTCTGGATGGAACCTGAGGAAAAGATAGAGGCTAGCCAGCAGTGTGGTGATTAAGGCAGCTATATTTTGTATAACCAGCTATATGGTTCAAGTCCCAGACCTGGTAGCTTGAGGAACATGCTGGGTGCATGTGCATGAGTGTCTAAAATCCTGAGAGGAGAGAAGGCTGGAGAAGAAGGAATTATGGCATGACAATTCCCTATCAGGGGTGGGGTGTATTCCCACTGTCCTCTCTCTCTCTCTCTCTGTCTTTGTCTTTCCTACAAGCACACATGTCATCTGGCAAATTTTTTTAAAAAATAAATAAGAAAAAGATAATATATTAGTCTACTTGGGATACCATCACAAAATACCAAAAAGAAAGTGGTTTAAAAAATAAAAGCTTTCTCCTAGTTCTAAAGGCTGGAGGAGGAGGAGCAGGGTGCAGCATAGCTGGTTTCTGGAAAGAGCTCTCTTCCTTAATTGCAGAGGGCCATCATCTCACTATGTGCTCACTTGGCCTTTTAGCACACGGAGACAGTGAGAACCTTGGTATAGCTCTTTACAAGGACACCGATCCTTCCAGATCTCCACTTTTGTCATCTCATTTAACTTTAATTACATCTGGTAAGGGCTGTTTTTCAAATATCATCACATTACATTGAGGGTTAGGTTAGGTCTTCAACATATGAATCTGGGAGGATATCACTTTGTAACAGATGCCTTAGTCTTTGAAAAGATTTGTAACAGATGGGTTAGGCTTTGAAAAGAGGGACAGGAAGGTAAAGGAATGGGTAAAGGAATGTTGTGATAAAAGGAAAAATAATGAAATTGTTTTACTCTTTTGATGTTAAATTTGGGCAAGTAAGAGAAGAGAGCTAGGCTGGAGCTATAAGGCTGTGAAATACACTTAGTAGAGGCCAGCCTGGTGGAGTAGTACCTAAGCTCTGTCTGTAGGGAGCTGGATCTCGCATGGCTGATCACTTTAGGATGTGAAAAAACATGCTAGGCTGTATGCATGCATGCTCAAAATCCTGATGGATGGAGAAATGGAGGAAAGGGATTGAGGAGTTACCATGCCCCACTGAGGAGGGGGTGCTTTTCGCTCTCTTCCCGTTCTCACTCTCTTCTTCTCACTTTATCCAGAGATCATGCATACCCTCTGGCAATTAAAAAAGTGGAAAATAGAAAGACAGAGAGTGAATGGGTAAAAGAGGAAGAAAGCACTCTGCAGTGGGGTGCAATCAGGCCACAATCCCTTCTCTATTCTTCCATCCTGTTGGGATTTGGGGCACACATACATGCCCAGTATGATTTTCAAGTCTCTGGGACCAGGATTTGAATCAGGTGGTCAGCCATGTGAGATCTGATCTGGTTGCCCTAACTACTAGGCCATGGAGCCACCTAAGTAAAGCCAATATATATTTTTAAAAAAGACTCTTCACAAAAATTTTGATAAAATATTCTTCCTTCTAACACCCAACACACATTAGTTCATATATGTTCTTCCTCTTTTTTTCTACTTTCATATCTTGTTTGTGCTTTTCTTGTTGACCTTCACAATAAGAGTCACAAGCCATATACTCACAGAGGACTTACCTTTAACATAAATACCAGAAAGAGGTAGGATGAACAACAGTTCCTGCTAAAGTGCTTGTGTGTCACTAAGCATAAAGCCTCCTAGTTAAGCTCTTTTAAAAATATTGTTGGCATAAAAATACAATCAAACAAAACACAGTGAGACACATGTGGTCTTCCACTGCTCCATAGGTCACCAGGTAGCTGAAATGAAAGGACAATATTCAAAAGTAGCAATTAAGGTTCTATAGGTAAGGTGCATATGTCAGAACCACCATTTAAATTTGAGGTGGACATAATAGAAATCTCCCTTTTCAGTCACTTTGAGAAACTCAGCAAGTTGTTATTTCTTCTTTTGTTTTGTTTTTTAGGGACCCCAATCCTGATACTCCTGCACAACTTTTCTAAAAAGAGTTTTGTTCTCTCAGCTATGGGGCCCGTCCTTCTCCACTGGTTCCCTAACACCTGTCCATTCATCTCTCAGGCTGCATGGTATTTCAATCAGGAAGCCATCCTGGGACCCTAAGCTGGTTTGGTTCTTCTCAGTTTCCTCATCATTTGGACTATAGTTACCATTTCCAATATTTTCCTGTAGTTCAGTAATGCAAGGACTTCCTTTGTTTTCATCACATTGGATCCTTAACTTCCAGCACAGTGGCTGGTACAGAGAAGATCCTCAATAGATATTTATTGGCTCAATAAATGGAAAAATGATTCTGCCATTCACAGAATCAAAGGTAATTCTAGAGAAGTAATGTTCTGGAAAACTGCCCCATTCACTACTGACCCCGATGGATTAAATCTTAAAATCTTTCTCTTGTCCAATTTGCCCAAACATCAGCCCTATTTATATTAATTATTTGAAATATTATAGGTGCCTGGTGGTCCCAACGGGATAGAAGATTGATCGAAAGTAGTTATTGAGGATATAAGACCTTGTGTCTCTGTTATAAATACAATCTGCTCTGTCTAGTTGCAGCCATCTCTAACCTCACCCTGTCCTGTTTATATCCTTGCTTTTATATGATCTCACATTAATCAACTTGAAATATTGCCACAAAAACCCACTTAAAACTTGACACATCACAAAAGAAACACATGGGTAACTCTATGAAATGATATTTGCAAAGGGTTAATGATTTATGGAAATGTACGGTAAGATTTAGGAATACTTCTTGGCAAGTAGACTGTTAATAAAAGATAAAATCAATTTTCTTTTGTAAAAGAGTTAGATAAAGTTCACAACCTAGTGATCTTGTTTCTGAATCCAGGTGTGTCATGAGGAGATCATCTGATGCAAATCATGTTATATATTGAGAACTCATTAAACAAATGTACACAAATCAGCCTTTATCTGGTTCCTTAACATAACTTCTTGGTTTACCAGGTCTAGGGAGGCACCACACTTACTTGTCAATCCCCTGGATCCTGTGAACTCTGTAATCCACGACTTCAATATTTAGGCCTTTTCCTTCAATGTACTTCACTTCCAAGCAGAAGACCCAGTGCAACCACTTAGTGAGGTTAGGAGGAATTGTCCCATCTCTCTTAATGTTTGATGCATTTAGAAGACTTATAATACATCTCACAGAATTCTCATGAACACACAGATTCTTGCTGTGGAATGTGGGGGACAAAATGGTGTAAGATTAAGTTTAGCTTTAGCAATGATAAACTTGGTTTTATGTTGAAAGTTTTGTTTTCCATTTACTTTGTTTCTTTCATTATAGACAATATGAGAGCATAAGCATGAGGGTGAGTGTGTGCATACACCGGTGCTCGCAGGTGTGAAAGAAAGACAGGAATACCCAACAAGTTCTGGTCATGGTGCACACCCCACCCGCCCTCCACCCATTAGGATCTTGGACACACATGCCCAGTATGTTTCAGATCAACTTGGGATCCAAACCCACATTCAGCCATGTGTCTTCCAAGACTGCAAAACAGTGTTCTTCCACCTGCACCACCGAGGCTGGGTCAATCATTAGATTTTGATAACCAAGGCATTTTAAAATAAGAATTACAAATGACATACTATTCCTAAAAAAAAAATGTATTCATATGGCATTATGTACATATGTTCTAGAATATCTTTTTGTGCCCCTTGTTTTATATGTCAAAATCTTATCTACCTACCTACCCTAACTCAAGTATCAACTCCACCGCCAAACCTCAGGTTTGCTCACATCACATCCAAACGTCTGAGTTCTCCTACAGGTTAAATTTCCTGAAGGTCTTGTTCTTGGTAGATGT
The DNA here is from genome assembly GCF_000334495.1 of Tupaia belangeri chinensis. NCBI lineage: Eukaryota > Metazoa > Chordata > Mammalia > Scandentia > Tupaiidae > Tupaia > Tupaia belangeri. The sequence continues at coordinate 796,153 of NW_006200423.1, forward strand.
TTACAAATATTTGTTGATTACATAAATAACTGAATAACACTATTAGGCAGAACACATTAACTCAAGTTTTCTAGAACATTAAGTTAAATCCTTGCATTTGGAAATGCAAATATTCTCTGTAACTTTCTGCTACATTGAGGAGCTCATACTCCATCTCATAGTTGAAAATACTTCTCTGATGTCACAGCTTTCCTCACTGCCCATTTCTATAACCATAATGCTAAACAGTTCTGTTTACTGAAGTGGCTGCTATTTTACTCCCAAGCAATTTGTACTATTCTGTGTGCCTGGAATTCACTTCTTCCAGATTTTCTTTGTCTGTTTGGCTGGTGTTTCATTGTCCATGTATCAGATAAGATACCCCTTTCTCAGAGAGGTCTTACTCTTATCTCCTACTTTAAAGTAGTCCTTTATCCCCAAAAGCAGTCAACCGTTCCATCTGGTTTGCTGTTCTCTATAGTATTTGTTACTAACTGAGTCTGTCTAGGCTATCTACTTTTTATCGTGTTTTATTTCTTTTTTCCTGGTTTATTTTTCTCCCTTGATTAGATTGAATCCCCCATGAGAGAAGAAGTCTTGTTTGTCTTCTTCATTGATTGCTCTGTAGCCACATCCAAGCAGACTATTTGGAAATGGAAGACTCTCAATATATAACTGTTCAAAGAATGAATGGCTTGAAGTATTTTCATATATACTTTTAGAGAAAATCATCAGGGAATGCAAAAGCTGATGGTTTTATTTGCTGACATTTCACTGGGAAGGTGGTCTGGTCTAAATTCTCTGTTCTTTAAAATTTGAGAAATGGTATCTGTAATACTTTATTAAATGTATGTTACTTCTTAAAGGCAGGGCAGGGCCTTGCTCATGTGTAGTCTTAATATCTAATACAGTTTATGGTATAAGTAGAACAAATTAAGTGAAGAATTAAATAAATGTAGCTTGATTCTCAAACTCTAATTTTCTTTGCCTTAGTACTTATTCAGTTCTTAACAATAGTAGCTACCATTAGGGAAATAACTATTAAATAATACTTTATACTCTTTAATATATTAAATAGATTATTGTCTCCATTTTAAATATGAAGCAAGCTGCAAGTAAGTGGTCTTTTGGGATTGGCCATGAGATAACCTGCAAAATACATAACCTTAATTTAGTCAATCACATTACCTGATTTTACTAAAGTGATTTCAGATGTATTTAATGGTCCAGACATGAACTTCTATCTCAGACTTTGCTGAATTTTTATTAGCTCTCTTCACAGCAAATAATCAATGGAACACCAATGTTTTTAATATTGAAGTAAGACTACAAAGTCAAACTCCTTACTGTCATTTTCTTATAGTATTCTTACAATTTAATGACAACAGCCTTGCATCATTTTGTCACTAGGAAAAAAAGGTTAGAACAAAATGTGGAGAAAGTAGCTTAAAATCCCATCTTGTTTTATTCCATTGGTCTATTTGTTGGTTTTTGTGCCAGTATCATGTTGTTTTGGTTATTATGGCTTGAAGTTAGGTAGTTGGCTATTGGGGGTCTTTTGTGATTTCACAGAAATTTCTTTTTTTTTTTTCTATTTCTATTAAGAATGTTGCTGGTACTTATTTTAACTTGGATTGTGTTGAATCTGAAGGTCACTTTGGGTAGTATTGACATTTCAATGTGAGATATCTTTCCATTTGTATGTGTATGTGTCTCCTTCATTTCTTTCAACAATGTTTTATAGTTTCTATTGTAGAGATCTTTCACCTCCTTGGTTAAATTTATTCATGGATATTTTATTTTATTTTTATAGCTATTTAAGTGGGATTGTTTTCTTGATTTATTAAATATAAAATTTACATGAATGTAATAAAATTGTATGTGATAGTTTTCTGCTAGGTAAAATTGTGCCATGCAATTAGTTTTATTTTTACAAAATCTTTTAGACTTTTATATCATGTGTTGTCTTTGAACTTAGTATCTCTTCTCAATACATATGATGTGAGTGATGCAAATTAGTTTTATAATTTAGTAGGGTGAAAACTTACTTACACATCATTCTGAGGCAGTTTAATCTAACTACTAAATTATGATTAATTAACTGGTTTGTTTTGCCAGGTTTAGGGTCCTATATGACTTCACTATGGCAAAAAATATATACAGAACTTTTCTACATGGAATTAGATTTATATGAGGATTCTTTTTTTTTTTTTTTTTGGAGAGATTTTCACTGTAGGGCGCATGCGCTCGCCAGACAGACAGAGAGACATAGAGACAGAAAGCGAGAAATCAACCCCCAGGGGGGATGGTCACGCCGCAATCCCTTCTCCTCCATTCTCCTCTAGGGATCTTGGGCACGCACGCACACGCGCCCAGCGTGAGTTTTAAGCCACCGGGTCTGGGACACGAACCGCGGTCGACTACGTAGGAGTCCAGCGACATAGCCATTACGCTAACTGCTGGTTCCCTATATGAGGATTCTTCAAAAAGTTCATAACAAATGCACATTATGAAAAGCTATCATGGATTTCATAATTTTTGCACCAAGATAAACTCATATTTCATTTAATTTTTCATAAACTCTTTGTAGTACCTTCATATTTATCCAATAGTTTATGAAGAACTGGGGTAGAATAACTTTATTTATTTTTATTATACTCTCTATTTTTTTGACATTGACGCTTTTTTACCAAGGGTCAGAGTATAGACAGTATGATTGGTTCCTCCTCCCCTGCTTTCCAGCAACCTTACCTGTCCTCTGATTTGCCTGCCTAATACCAAATCTTCAGAAATCTTAACCTGAGCTATTGCAATTCTTATATTTGTATTTTACCTACTCTAATCTACCCTGTCCATATATCATCAAACACATCATTCTGAGATATTCCTTCTTATATCTATAGAATTAAATGCAAGCTTTTCTTTTTTTCCCAGAGTGTACAATTACTGAGAAGAAACAGAAAGAGAAAGAGAGAAAGAGAAAGTGAGAAAGCGCCCCTTTCCTCACAGTAAATGGTCCCAATGCAATCCCTTCTTCTTCATCTCTCTCTCTCCTTTTAAGATTTCGGGCATACATGCACATGTACCTGGCATGTCTCTCAGTCACTAGGTATGGAAATCAATCCATATTTTTAGCCTATGGCCATTGAACCACTGTAACCACCATGCCATGGGCTGCTCTAAACTTGAGCATCAGATATTCCAGGTCCTCCACACCTTGGCTTTCAAATCTTTCCACTTCATGGGCTCTGCATTTGGTCGGCTCTGCATGAAGTTTCTGAAAAAATTTGGAGTTTTCTTCTCCTCTGTTCATTTAGGAAGATGTTTCCTGCCTCTTCTAAGTTGTTAGTACCCTTTAATGCTCAAATATCACCTCTCCCTGAAGGCTCCTCTGACTACCCTTTCTTATCTAGTTCTACTTAATGCAAATATTGCCCCCCCAAATTCATGTGTACCAAAATGTGTTTACTGACCTACCTACTATGTGCTAGACATGGTTCAGGATAATGATAATTTATCAGGGTATAAAATAGACAAAATTCTCAGTCTTCATGGTTTGTGCTCTTACGGATAGATAGAAAATAACTATATATGATACATAATGAACTTGTATAACACATTATAATTTGATAAATATTACCTTTTTGTGGAGAGATTTTTGCTATAGGGTATGTGCACTCACCAGAAAGACAGAGAGAGACAGAGAGCCAGAAAGCGAGAAATCACCCTCCAGGGAAGATGGCCATGCCACAATTCCTTCTCCTCTATTCTCTTATCGGGATCTTGAGCATGCATGCACACATGCCTGGCATGAATTTAAGCTGCCAGGTCTGGGACTCGAATCACAGTCGACTACATGGGAGTCCAGCGACATAGCCATTATGGCAACTGCTGGCCCCGATACATATTACTTTTAAGAACTGAAACAAAGGAGAGTCAGGAATGCTACTGCTTCTAGTGTTTTTAATGAAACAGTAATTCCAAAGAATGAATGTTTTAGATTTTTGTGGACCGTATGATCTTTATCACAATGACTCAATTCTACCTTCTTAGCACAAAAGTAGTGGTCAATAACACGTAAGCAAATGGTGTGGGAATCTCGTCATCTAATTAAGCCAGGACTTCTGGTACTCTGTCACCTTCATTGTATTTTGAACCTTCTTCATTTCAGCTTTTTGTTTGTTTGCTTTTTCGCTTTTTTAAGTTTTGCCACCAGGGTTATGCACTTACCAGAAAGAGAGGAGTAAGAGAAATCTGCCCTGAGAGAAACAGAGTAAGACAGAGAGACAGAGAGAATGCAGCCCTGAGAAAGGATGGCCATGCTGCAACTCCTTCTCCATTCCCCTCTTAGGATTTGGGGCACTCACACATGCGCTCCCTGAGTGATTTTCAAGTCACCTAAATCCAGGACTCCAAACCACAGTCGGCCATGTGGGAGTCCAGTGCCTTCACCATGCCATCTGTTGGCCCCATTGCTTCTAGTTTTTATAATTAGGGAAGTGATCGATATATATCTTTCCTGGGAGCTGAAAAAATACTAAAACCAAAGTTGTTGTGGTGACAAAAATTACTAACACAAATGTTACTCTCTTAAAGTTTCTAAAGCACTTTTATCTTTACTTAGTTGAGCCTCAGGATGTCCCTGCGAATCCTTAATAATCTTATGAAATGATTATAGGGGCCTGATCATGGATGACAGGCTCTCCAGGATGCTCTTAACTTGAATTACATTTGTGGTGACAGCTGACATTTTTGTGGTTTTTAAAATTTTTTAACAGTTACATCTATACAAATTAAAATTATTATCGTAGCCTTTTCATTATTCTCCTTAAAAGAGTGCATGTAGAGCAAACGGTCTTCAAACTTCCAATGATAATCTTAAAACTGCTATTCTTTCTGTGCTTTGTAGGGA
>NW_006200423.1:801074-838455 GCF_000334495.1 Tupaia belangeri chinensis
AGGGAAAAGGAGGAGGAGTTTGTGCCGAGCTACTGTGATGACTAATGAAATTTTTATTCTTTTCAATAAGAAGAGCTTTAACAATTAGGCTGTGTTATAATGAAATGTTCATTTGTCCAAAGTCTGATTCCTGGTCCATCAATACCTCTTTGTGAGAGGTACATCCCTAAAATATGCCTTTGTCTTGCGTGGAATGTAACCAGAGGCGTTTAGTGCAAGGAGTCTCAGTAAAGCAGCCTGAAATGAACAAAGAGGCTTCAGAAAAGCCAAAATTAAGATGTATATATATATATTTTTTCTGTACCATGTACTATTCATTACCTGACTAAAAGATTATTTAAAACAGTAGGGAGTAAAACTTCACGTTTAATATGATCATAAATAAAATGTTTAGACCTCTAAATTAGAAATAAAAAAATAAATTATGTTCTCTGTCATAGCATAAGGGACATCTGGAAACTACTTTTTTGTTCTATGTCCTTAAGTGATTTCCATTTAAAACTACCTAGTTATTTTAAATAGTCCAGGCTTTCGGTTTTATATTTTAATGAAAAGTGTTTCCTTTTTTCTCTTATGTTTATAATGCCACTTGAACCCTATAGAGTCTATTTTAATTACTTTTTTGTTCTTACACTACTTTATCTTCTTAATTTTTAAGATTAGAGAGAATAAAAAATAATCCTATCCGTATTACATATCACTTTTGTCACAATGGGCTCACAGCTCCAACACAGGAAAGAACCATGTATTTCTAAAGAAGCTACATGACACAGAAAATGGAAGTGACAGGATAAAAACCTTAGGATTTACATTCCCTGTAAGATAATGTTGATTTTTTTCATAGCAATAGACAATTCTCACATGGCACTGAGGGTGCCAAAAGAGGACATTGCACTGAGGATGACATTTATGTGGGTCAAGAGCTGTGAGGCTGAATGGCCTATAGATGGAGGGAAGTGAGGCACAGGCAGAAAGGGAGCTATAACAGCAAAGACAAGGAGAGGGGTCCACAACCTACTGCCTCCACCTTCCGCTGTTGTCATAGCAGTCCATGGACCCATTCTACGGTCTTCCTCACCCCACAACCCACTTTACTGATTGGTGTATTTATTTATTTATTGTAGGTTTTTGCCACAGGGCACATGCACTGACTGGAGAGAGACAGAGAAAGTAGCCACTCATCCCCCTTGGAGATGATCACACTGCAGTCCCTTCTCCTCCATTCTTTTCTTGGGATTTTGGGCACGCACACACATGCGCCTGGGATGAGTTTCAACCCATCTGGTCTGGGACCTGAACTGCTTTCAGCCATTTAGGAGTCCAGTGCCTTAACCACCATACCACCCACTGGCCCCCAACTCATGTTATTAATAGAATGTTGGGTGAGATTTGACAACCGTTGAGTCTAATTTTCTTTTCCTTCATGGACAATGCAGTTATGTGCCCCCATGCCATTATTCTGTTCCCAGAATGAGATCTTGCTTTTTCTTCATAGCTAATTTTATTCCTTTTCCTTTCACACAGAGTATTGCCACATTGTGATCTTCCTGCTTCAATCTTCTACCTGGGACTCTAGCGTGGGCCATCCTCCCCGCTCTTTTTTATGTTTAGACAGGGTCTTGCTATGTTGCCCAGGCCAGTCTTGAGTCTGAGATCCTCCAACCTCAGTCTTTCAGAGTAGCTGGGATTATAGTTGTATGCCACCAAGCCAGCACTTCAGTTTAGAACCTTCCATGTGGTCCCATCCTGTGGACAACAGCACCTTATCAGCACACACCCCAGTTGGCCCTTTGCCTAGCTAATTTCTAACCACCCTCTTTCCTACGCAAAACTCACTGAAAGTTATCTACTCTAGATAACTTCTCTGGCACCTATAATATGAATTAAATTCCCCTCATTTTAACTCCTATAGTACTATGGGCACAATTCTACTCTTAAATGACTATATGTCTACTTACAGATTTCTCAAAGTATAATTGACAAAGATTTGATATATTCAAGGTGTACAATGTAAGTCATGATATACATATCTATTTTGAAATGATTACCACAATCAAGCTAATTAACTTAGCCATCACTTAACTTAGTTAACTTTGTGTGTATGTATTGAAAATATTTAAGATCTACTATCTTAGTAGATTTCAAATATACAGTACATTATCATTACCTATAATCACCATGCTGTACCCTAGGTCTCCGGAACTTACTCATAACCTTAAGTTTATACCCTTTGATTAACATCTTGCCATCTCCCTTTATCCTCTACCTCTGATAACCACCCTTTATGTCATTATAAATAGCATTAGAGGGACCAACATTTAGCGTAATGGCTATGTCACTGGACTCCCATGTAGTCAACAGTGGTTCGAGTCTCGGACCTGGTGGTTTAAACTCACGTTGGACATGCGTGTGTGCACGCCCAAGATCCCGACAGGAGAATGGAGGAGAAGGGATTGCAGTGTGGCCATCCCTCCTGGGGGGGGTGATTTCTCACCTTCTGTCTCTCTTTCTCTGTCTTTGTGGCAAGCACACATGACCTTGCTTAGAGTACATGGGGAGCTATATTTTGAGCCCAAGGAGTTTGATTCCAAATCAGAGTTGAGCACTGATCCATTAAGTTATATAGCATTGATAAAAAACCATTTTTTAAAAATATAACACAAGAAAACTCATAAAAACTCAGCAGTGTTTTAAAATGATGCTCTTGGAATGATGTTGCTAAGCACATAGTAAGTCACTTCATTTCTTCGATATCTGAAAATCCTTTCCTTGCTTTGCTGCTAATGAGCCTCTGTGGTCAAAACATAGTCAGAGGAAGGCAGAGTCTGCTCAGGAGGCAGCTCTCTTTCCTTCACCCACTTCCATCCTTCAGAACTGTAGTAGTCCACCTGACTTTTGCTTAGAATCTATCTGAATATTTTGTTGTGTTAAAAAGTATATTGAAGGGAACCAGCAGTTAGCGTAATGGCTAAGTCGCTGGACTCCCACGTCGTCGACCGTGGTTCGTGTCCCGGACCCGGTGGCTTAAACCTCAAGCCGGGCGCGTGTGCGTGCGTGCCCAAGATCCCGAGAGGAGACTGGAAGAGAAGGGATTGTGGCGTGACCATCCCCCCGGGGGGTGATTTCTCGCTTTTTGTCTCTATGTCTCTCTCTGTCTGTCTGGCGAGCGCACGCGCCCTACAGTGAAAATCTCTAAAAAAAAAAAAAAAAAAAAAAGTATATTGAAGGGCTAGCAGGAGACATAGTAGTTAAGGCGCTTGACTCCCACATGGCTAACTGCAGATCACATCCCAGACTTAGGGGCTTGAAACTCATGCTAGGTGTATGTGTGTGTGTGTATGCATGCGTGTGTGTGTGTGTGTATGTGTGTGTGTGCATGCCTAGAATTCCAATAGGAGAATGGAGGAGAAGGATTGTAGTGGGGCCAACCCTCCCCGGGGGTAAGGGGGGGATTTCCTGCTTTCTCTTTCTGTCTCTACCAAGCTCATGCACCCTATAGCAAAAATTTCTCAGGGAAAAAATAAAAAAAAAAGGATTTTGACAGTAGAAAAAGTCAACTAGTAATAGAAGTTACTTATACGCCCCAGGGAACATTCTGAAATTTTAGGGGACCAGTTCACAATGAATCCAAGATATCGGTTTCCCTTGCTGCCTATTTGTAAGTAGTAAACAGTTCATGTGACACATTTTCATAGGGTTATTCTACATCACTAGATACAGTCAAGTTACTAATAAGCAAAAAATGAACCTGCCTCACAGTGACCATATCCTCTATTTTATATAAACCTCCTGTACATGATCTAGCCTCTGGTTGTATAAAAGGAATGTTCAACAAACCTAATTTTCTTGAACAAGCCACGTATCTCTGAGCTTTTTTCTTCCAGTTATGTGTTTCTGAACTTAACCTGTGAAACAACCTCCCTCCCATACCCAAAACCCCCCACTTATTTTCTTTATGAATAGACATTTCTCACTTTCTCCTGTGCCCAGAGAGGGTCTAAATGGACATCTCAGATCCAGGCACGTCCCCAAATACGTGCCTGAATTTTAAAGCCAAACATGGGTCATTGCTTGTTCCACCATGGCAATTGCCTTTTTCTACACAACCAAAAATCAGTACTGCCATAAACTTAGCAAGAAACTCTCTGCACAATGAAATCCTACTTCTGGCATTCAAGAAGATGGCTTCAGGATTAATGGAATTCCTGCCCCTATAGTTTAATCTAGATAGGAGATAAATGAGCCAGATAACTCTCCCAGCAGAGTTAAATACATGCCTGCATCAAGAGTCTGTGGTTAGGTTTAAAGAACTAGGAAAATGACTCTCCTACTCCGAGAAGTTTCTTCACCTGCTTATATTAATACTTCAAGTTTCATCGTTTTGAGCTGAGTAATAGCCCTTCACTCATTAAACTCGTCTTGAAAATGTAATAGCAAATAGTGTAATCATCAAGCTTAACTATTTTTTTGTTCTTTTTTTTTTTTTTTTTTTTCAATATGGCAGCTCCCAGCAGATGGACAGGTGACACAGTATAAGTGAGAACAAGTGAGAACAAAGGTGGCAGTACTGTTTGGAGAGAAAAGGATGAGAATGAGTAGGAAATGGAAAAGTGCCATAGATTCTTACCTTGTAATTTTTCTTAGGACTAGCTATATTTCTAGGGGTACCTAGATTACCTTGGGATACAACCAGGAGAAGGGTGTTCCCTGTAGAACCTGAATGCTGGCTATAACCATGTCCTTGTGCATAAAATATGGTTCTCTGGCCAGGAAAATCTTGAATTTTCAGAAGCCATGCCAGACCAGGAATAAGTTGGCCTTCTGTTCCTTCACCATGCAACCAATTCAAAGCAGCTAGAACATATTTTTCTGAAAAAGAATTAAATAATTTTTCTTTAATTACCAGAGAGTGTATGTGCTTGCCAGAGAAGGAGAAAGCACCCCAAATGGTGCAGTCATATCGTATCCCTTTTCCCTTTATCCATCCTTTCAAGATTTGGGACACTCACACACACATGCCCAGTGTGTTTTTCAAGGTGCTGGGGCCATATGGGCTCCAGCTCTTTTAAACACTAGGGTATGGGGCCAGTCTTCAGTTACAATTTTTTTTTAAATTATTTATATATTTTTTTCATTGGAAAGGGAAAGACAGGTACCCTCAACAGGGTCTCACCACACCATAGTCCTTCCCCCTGCCTCCCTGCCAGCCTGGATCACAGACACACACAGACACACCTGGTGTGTATCAGTCGATCCAAGATCCACATGCAGGTCCCCCATATGGTCCCATTACCGTACAGTGGCACCCTACTGCCTGTGCCTGAGAAGTTGGCCTATGATGAATTTTAAAATAAATATGTGCTCTTGAAAGTGATTTGAGATACTTTGGGTTCTTGTGTACCTTCACCAAGCTTATGCATGTGGCCGCAAATGTATTCAAATGAGTTGGACCATAAATGTATCAGCAAAGAAAGGAGATTTCTCATTCTGGATCACTGAATGACCTTGCAGGCTTAATCATAGAGAAATGGTACATAGATGGTTTGTTACGAAGGTGAAAACTACCACTGATCACTACCGTACAGTTACAATAGAAATAGATTCAAAGCGTAGGAGCTATGTGGAATTTAACAAAACATATTCTACTAGTGGTAGGGGCTAAGTGCAGCTCCCTTTCCTTGTTGTGATTCTACAAAGTGTGATCTAAAAGGATGACGCTGAATAATTTTCTCTGGAAACATAGATGAACATGTAATTTTTTTTTTTTGGAGAGGTTTTTGCTATAGGGCGCGTGCGCTCGCCAGACAGACAGAGAGAGACATAGAGACAGAAAGCGAGAAATCACCCCCAGGGGGGATGGTCATGCCACAATCCCTTCTCCTCCATTATCCTCTTGAGATCTTGGGCACGCACGCACACGTGCCTGGTGTGAGTTTTAAGCCACCGGGTCCGGGACGCAAACCGCGGTCGACTACGTGGGAGTCTAGCGACATAGCCATTACGCTAACTGCTGGTTCCCGAACATGTAATTTTTAACTATCATCAACTTTCTGGACTGCAAAGATAGAATTGTTTCGTGTAATATTCTGTAAGAAGATAATAATCTATTTTTGCAGTGAACTGAAATTAGCAAAGTAGAATGAGGTCAAGGTATATGAAAACACATGTGGTATACATATGTGTCGATGTTTACACACACACATTTTGCCTAGTTCCAACCTAAATTCAAAAGCGTAGAGTTGCTAATTGAGTTCCAATATATCCTTAGATAATCTCTGGATCTAAAATTTCTGTGCCAGTTTAGTACCTATTATTCTTCAGTTTATTCTGAATTTTTTCAGAACAGAAATATTACATAACAAATAAAAAAGTAGAAAAAGGGGCTTCTGGTTGTAAACTGATGATTATGTGAAACTCAGATAACTCTCTGAAATCTATATTACATTTGTCAGAGCAAAACTATAGAATAACTTGCAAATTTAGACACGTATATAGATAGATATAGATCTATGCATTTTAATACAAGTATGATGATTTTTTAATATACTACAGCTACCTGCAATGACAAGGACCACTATCCATATCGAGCTAATCTATTGTTTTAATTTCTATTGGCAGAGGATCTTGATAAACTTATATTATGTTTGTTTTTTTTAATAAATTATGATTTGTGGTTTACAAATATAAGATGTATATCTTTGTGGAGTACAGTAAAGTTTTTCAAAGTATGTGTGCAAATTAAATCAAGAATACCCACATATTCACCTTCTTCAACATTGAACATTACATTACGTTGTGCATTTCTGGTTATAGTTCTCTTAGTTCGTTTGTTTGAACTACATTTTAAACTGTCCATATTTTTCACTCTGCCACGGTTCATTTCCCACAGCATTTCCCTTTATGCACATGCATTCTTGTGTCCATTTAAAATTGTTCTACAAACCACCCATCCAACCACTCCCCGAGCATTTCTGGTTCCATCTAACCAAAATGGTATTTGAATCTCAATTTGCTACAGCTTAGAAAGATGTATTCTTATTCATTCTGGAAAGGATGTCATCATTCTCCCTGCTTCTAACCATGTCTCCCTCCACACACACCTACCCCTTCTCCCAATCAAATATGAATTCAGAAGGAATTTTTCTGCAGAACTTTCCATTCATTATGCTTTCCTTGTTATTTCATTCTTTTCTCCTATTTCATCTTTTGGTCAGAAGAAAATACCTGTTCTACTTTACTTTTGAGCTAGAAGTTCAATGCAACATGTAGTTTGCACTGATAGAATCATTTAAATTTCTAAACTAAATTATATCTGAGAACCAGAAAGTCACAAAGCAGCAAGTTAAGAGAAACAGGAAAATTGAAATGGTTTGTGCATCCTAAGTATTTGCCTTGAAGCTATCACCATACCTGACTGCATCCACACTTGTGATGGGAATTATGGTGGGTATCTGAGTAGTTGGAAAACTTACTCATTGAGCGCTGTTTATAAGCTGGAATAACTTCAGTTTTAAGCTTAAAGGACTTTGGAATTGCTTTTTTCTTTAATATTAGTATCTTTTCCAGAATTTACTCATCAAAAAAGAAATGATTACGATTATAGCCAAGGGGTCAGCCCCATACTCTAGTGCTCCAGGAAGTAGTAGCAGTCTCACATGCTCTACTGCAGTTCAAGTCCCAGTCACGGCAACTTGGAAAACACATTGGGCACATGTACATGTGTGTGCTAAATCCCAACAAGCTAAAGAGATAGAGAAGAAAGAGTATCAGCGTAACCATATCCTGCTGAGGAGTGCTTTCTCCCTCTCCCTCTTTCTGTCTCTCTTTGGTTTACACACCTACCCTCTGGCAATTAGAAAAAGATTATAGCTAAGACAAAATAGTCAGACATTAATAAACAGTAATCTGATACTGATTTTTTTTTTCTTTCAAACATGAGAAATACAAGTTGGCTTGGTTTTTCACATTCAGGTATGTAAGAGACAAATAAACAATGTCGATGTTTATAAATAGCATGCCAGAGACAATTTTTCTGTATCTTTGGTTCTTCTCTTCTATTGGAGCAGAGAATTGAAACCATAGCTGTTCTCAGCCAGAGCCCGTCTTTTCTTGCCTCCTCTTGTGGCCTGAGTAAGCATGGGACAGAACTCTACCACTAGGGTATGAGCAGAAGGGACAGTGCCACCTCCAGGCTAAGCCTCATAACACTAAGTAATTCTTCCTATGAGCTCTTTGCCTTTCCACTCGTGGAAACTTGTCCCGAACCCGCGGGACGAATCGGGCAGGGAAACTCGAGCGAGGGGGTGGAGGTCTGGAACCGGCGCAGCGTCTCAGCACGGGAGCGAAAGAAGTATCACAGCTCACAGTGTCACAGCTCTTGATGTAAAGGTTTCGCTCATTTATTGAGGGCTAGAGCGCTTTCTTATATACACAAGGTAGAGGGAGGTAGGCGGGGTTTACAGCGGACCTTATTGAGGACCTGCCAGCTCTGTGTGAACCAGGGGGTCTGCATTCCTGGTGTCTGTGTCAAGGTCGCACCGGCCATTTTTAAGCAGTGAAGGTCATAACAGCCATTTTGATGTGGGCGGCTCCCCACAGAAACTGGACACAGTGTGACCAGATTTCAATATGCAAATGAGGACAATGTCCTAGAGGATGATGGTACAGGAATATCATGCTTTCTCATTTAAATAACTTTGTCACTTAAAAGTTTGAGAGTGCCCAGGCTACCCCTTAGATGGATAATTCTGCTTAGAGAAGATGGACAGACCCTCTGCAGAACAAGAGGGCAAAGGGGGCCTAGATTAGAGAGTAGCTCATGAGGTAATGATTGTTCCACTGAGGTGATCCACTAGGAAATCCCCATTTGCAAGCACACCTTTGAACTTTTGAATCATATCATCTTTTTGACAACAACTTCTGATAAGAAATTATGTCACTGGAACATATCCTGTGGCTAATACTTTTTTCTTCCTTCATATTTAAGGAGACATTAAAAGTAAATATGTCCCTTTTGGCCATGTTGTAGTGGACACATTGTTCACTAACCAGAACGCATCATCTCTCTCCTTCCAACGTGGATCCTAATATCCTATCTCAGTGGTATAGTTTAAGCACCTTGTGGAAAGCTCAAAGGGTGGACTTGGCAGTTCTGATGCTAATCGCACGTCAGGTTTTCCACTCAGAAACAGTCATAGGCAGCATTCAGAATACAGAGACTGACAGTGATTTGCAGGGAGCTGATGGGGAAGTTCCTCTTTACTGTTGTGGAAGGACTTCTCTTACAGTCACTGTGAACAAATTTGCAATGGCTTTGGTTACTACCATAAGCCATCCCAACACTAGGCAGGGGATTAACTTTAGAAGGAAGGTGAAAATGGAAGTCACAGCAATGAGGAAGAAAGGTCTGGAGGTGTGAAGTGCCTCTTAGCATGCTACATCAGTCAAATTCAAGGCTCACCTTCCCTTTTGATTGTCAGTTATTTTAGCCTAGACCTTTTCTTAAAATCTTTTTTAAAGGTTTAAAACAGTTGCAATCGTTTGAATTTGTTAGTTTATTATTTAATTTATCCAACTAAATTCTCCTAGATAATACATGTAGTTATAAAACACCTAAGCTTGTCCCTTGTGTGGAGAACTTGATAATTCCCAAATGAGGATATGTAAGAAATATTTTTGGAGTTGAGTCAATGAAATTTATCTATTGGATTTATCGATATTTTTGACTGCACTTCATATTTTACAAGTTGTTTGACATCTTGCATAAATAAATCACCCACTAATATTTTTATGGTTTATCCATCTGTTGTCTTTCAGCATTCCATGGCTAGATTTAACTTCTCTTGGATAACATTTGTTCTTGGTTTCACTGACTCAAAAATTTATTCATATAGCAATGCTATTCTGATGTTATGAAAGTTTAGCATCTTATTTAAGTGATATTACTTTGACAATATTGTATGATTCATGTGCCTATCCTTTTCTTTTAATTGCGAGACGGCATGTTTTGGCATGTAACACACAAAAAAAGATAGGAATAAATACTTATGGGGTATCTCTTTGCTTATTGCTCTTGCAGCCATTTCTTACATTTGTTCATCCATTAGTTAATTGTCTCAGTCCATTTAATGCTGTAAGAAAACACTGTTTCTGTGATTATTATTGTTATGATTTCATTCTAATTTCATCTTGAGGATTCTGTCTTGAGAGTGGCCCATAAGTCAAGATGGCTACTCTCAAGGAGAGTCCTTGCCAAGTAGAAAGGTAGATTTAGGTTTGCATGCCAGGTGAAACACAATGAAGAATTGAAGCCAAAATGTGTGAATCAGAGGAAATTTATTACTCACAGGTCTCAGGGAGGTTAAATTTATTACTCACAAGTCTCAGGGATGCCAAAGCAGTCTAATGGGATGTCAGAGGTAGCAAGGAGATAAACCAGTGGTAGGCGGCCAGAGAGAGAGAGAATCTGTGGAATTATGCCTTAATTATCATCCATGGATGTTACCCCTTAGGCTTTCCCATGAGAGCTGTGGATTAGCTAGTTTATAGAAAGCACACACCGAGGGAATTTATTTCTACAATTCCAGTGTTGGCCATTAGGTTTACCATTATCAGCTACTTGGGACAGGTTGGGTTTGGAGTCAGTGAGAGGAGAAACAGGTAGGTGACAGGGCAAAGAATCACAGGGCAAAGGAAGTTTTAACTAGGTCAAAGATAAAAGGGTATCTCTGGTTTTCAAATCATGTTTGTCAGAACTAAAAATGGCTGCTGAGACAGAAAGTATATTAATTTAAAGCATAAACTAAGAAGCTTCCTAACAACAGAAATTTATTTCTCACAGTTGTAGAAGCTGAAGTCTCCAGATCACGGAGCTACAGATTCATGTTTGGTGAGGGCCCTTTCTCTGGTTCATAGAGGGTGACATTTTACTCTATCTTTACATGGTGAAAGGGGCAAGGCAAATAGTAGGACCTCATAGGCAAGGGCATTAATCTCATTATGAGGACTCAGTCCTTATGACCCAATAACCTCCTAATGGCTCCAGTCCTAACTCCAACACACTGATGATTGGGTTTCAAAACATGAATTTTGAGTGGACACAAACACTTAGTCCATAGCATTATCCACTGATTTATTTGACAAATAACAAGTGAGCTTCTACTGTATACCAAGTACTAGTAGTCACTGGTATGATGAAACAGAAATAATCCTTACTTTATTAACTTTTAGCACAATCCTAGGAGACAATATTTTTATTCTCATATTTGCAGAAAACAAAAATAAGGCTCAGGCTCAAGGCTAAAGATTACACAACAATCGAAAGATTTAGGTTGCAAATCTAAATAGACCCCCAAAGCCTGTGACCTTTCTGGTCTACTTATCAATCATAGAGCATTATTATTCTAAAAGTTTAAATTATTTTTGCTAACTTCTAAGCAATATTAATATCTTATTTTTATTTTCATTTTTTAATATCATGAGATTAAACGTTTTTCCTTGTGTTCACTAATTACAGTTGTTTCACGTGATGATTGTCTTCTCATGTGCATCAGTCATTTGCTGCTATTGCAATTTTTTAAAGAGATTTTTGCTATAGGACATGTGTGCTCACCAGAGCATTCTCCTCTTGGGATCTTGGGCACCCACAGACACACATATGGCATGAGGTTTAAGTCACCAGATTCGGAACTAGATTCATGGTCAACTATGTGAGAGTCCAGCAATGTAACCATTATGCCACCTGCTGATCCCTCTTGCAATTTTGACTTTTTCCTTATTAACTTGTACAACACAGTCATGCTTCACTTAACAATAGGGATACATTCTGAGAAATGTGTTACTAGTTAATTCCTTTTTGTACAAACATGGAGTGTACTTATACAAATGTATCTGGTATGGCTTACATACATGTATAGCATGTTACTGTAGTGAGTACTATAGGCAATTGTAGTACAACACTAAGTGTGTATTCAAACATGCCTGAACAGATGAGTACCATAAAAATAGGGTACAAAATATTGGGGAAAAAACGGCCAGCTCCATAGCCTGGTGTTAAGGCATCTGAATCTCACATGGCTATATTAACACAAATCTTTCAGTTTAGGGCCCATGTTTTCAAGGTTTGTAAGAAGCTTACTGAAGTATGCAAACACTTCTGCCAAATCCTCCACTATAAATTTACTTGGGTGTCTCATTCTATTCTTTTTCCACTTTTCTTTTCTCTTGCTTCTTCTTCATCTATGTGTTTCTGTTCCAGTAACAACTCTTATTAGTCTATTTCTCAGGAACCACCTCTTGGAGTTAATTATCATCCTCCTTGACATCCTTGCCTGTTGATTTTTGCTTTTTCATCTTTGGCAAATCCTTTGAAGTCATGGATTAACCTCTGAATATCTTCCAGGTGCTGTTTGTACACTCCTTGGCTCAAGCAAAATTTTCGGTTCATTAATAGATGTCATAATTCTTCCAGAATTGTATCAGTGCCTTCTCAGTGTCTTACTCAATTGCAGCAATAATCTGATCAAAGGTCCTCCTCAGGCAGCGGGCAATAAAAGGTATCATAACTTCTTGATCCATTGGTTGAATCAAAGAGGTGGGGTTTAGAGGGAGAACTACACTTTGATAATGCTATAAAAATCACCAATGAAAAGAAGCTTTACAGGAGAATTAACAACAAGCAAAATACTGAATGGTATATTTTTCTCCAAACAGTACCCCCCTTGCAGAGCAGTTTGGGATGACATCTTGGTAATGAGGTTATCACTCTTCTGAATGAGAAAGAATTTCAATTCATAGCTTACACCATTGCCACCAAGAAAGACTTATCTGGGCTTACAAGCCTTGACAACTGCAGTTCACTTGTCTAATGGATGAAAGTCCTTCCAGACATCTGTTTCCAGAATAGGATAGTTTTATTCATTTTGAAGATTTGCTCTGGCAAGTAATCAGATTATCTAAACTTTCTGTGTCTCCTATGCCTTTTCTTATCTTTTTGCCTTCCGGAATACTCATTATGAGGCCATCAGGTAGCTTACTGGTCTCCCATATTTCCCATTTATTATCTTGACCTTCAATGGTTATTTTACTTTTTTCTTAATGGTTTTGGCTATTTGAAAGATTGTGACCTCAAGTTCAGAGAGTCTTTCTTCTGCATGAGCTAAACTCTACAGAATGTTTATTTCCTACATTGTGTTCTTTATCTCTAGGATTTATGTTTAATTCTTTTTTTAAAGATGTCTAACTCTATATTGAATTTCTCATTCATGTTATGATTGCTTTTTTCATATCCTGAAATTGTTTGCCTATATCCTCTTGCATCTCATTGAATTTTGTTATGATCAATATTCAGAATTCTGTTTCCAATATTTCTGTAATTTCTTGCATGTTATCTTTTGTTTATAAGGAATTAGTGTGTTCCTTTGAAGGCCTGATATTTCTTTATTTGATTATATATTTTGTATCCCTACATTGATATTTAGGCATCTGGTAGAACACTCACTTCCTCTTTATTTTCATTATTATTTTTTTAGAGATTTTTGCTACAGGGCATGTGTGCTCCCTGGAGAGGCAGAAAGTGAGAAAACACCTCCCCCCTGGGGGAGGGTTGGTCATGTCAAATCCCTTCTCTATTCTCCTCTATGAATTTTGGGCATGCACACACTTGTGCCCGATGTGATTTTTAAGCCACCGGATCTAGGACTTGAACCATGGTAAACTATGTGGGAGTCCAGCAATGTAACCATTATGCCGTCTGCTGGTCTCACACTTTCTCTTTATTGATGGAGTAATTGTATAGTGCCAGTATTTGTCTAATATGTTCATTTATTTATTTTTCTTGTGGCTGTGTCTTTAAATACTAGTTGGTGGAATGTTTTGACATTAATTTTGGTGGTTTTTGGTTGAGAATACTGTCTTAGTTTGTTATTTTGCTGTTAGCAGAAATACCTGAGGTTGGGTGAATTATAAAGTAATAGATTTTAGTAACTCACAGTTATGGTGGCAGGAAAGTCCAACTGCATTGTAAAATAGCAAAAGGCAGAACTTTTAGCAATACATAGTCTGCATCCATGTGCCTTCCTCTTTACTGTTCTAGTCTGTTTATATATGAGCCATAGCTCAGTCAGAAAGGCCCTTCCCTAACGATGTTATCTAGCAGATAAGAAGTGGGTGGAAGGGAGTGCATGACTTTCACTTTTTCATTCAGCTAAAAAGTAAGCAGAAGCAGCACCCCGCCCCCCTTCTGTCCAGGACAGGGGATTCCCAGTACCACCTTTCTATCTTCTGACTGTCCCCTTTGTCCATACTCACATTTCAGGGAGATCTTGGGAACCTGCATTTCAAAGGACAACAGAAGGGGCAGGTAGCCATTCCCAAAGTTCAAGTCTGTAAGAGAAATAGAATAGTCAAGGGAGAAGGTCTAGATTCCTTGGTCTCTGCCAGTGAGTAGTTGTGCAGTTGTATGCACATGCTATATTTGTGAGGAAGGTTATGAACAGAATTCTCAGTTTCTGATGGAAAGGGATGCTGGGAGACTTCAGTCATTGGGAATACCCACCCTAATTCTCCAGATCACAGAGGCATTCTCTCTTCTGTGTTGTATTCTCTGTTCTCTAAAACGCAGGATGCTGTCAGTACTTGGATTCTAGGTCCATGTTTCTCCTCAGGGGTCATCTGTTCATCTGGGCCTGTCCTTTCACATGTGGCCATGGAACCTCAGGGATATGGAGGAGCCTGATCACCTAATTTCAATCATAGTGTATGCTCTACCTGTAGGTGGCTTTTCAGAAGAAGCCATTTACTTGGGGCTTGGGATGGGGCAGTGGGTGTGGGATGCAGCTGCCTTAATCTCCAAACTGTCTACTGGCTCCAACAATATTAAAGTACTCAAATGAAAACAATTTACCTGGGATTTTTTACCCAGCAAAAGTATCTTTCAAAGTGAAGATGAAATAATTTTTGACACAAACAAAAATTGTGAGAATTAAATTTCAGCAGGTATGCACACTACAAAATACTAAAGGAAGTTTCTAGTGTATTAGTTTGCGGAAGCTGTCTTAACACTAGTGATAAAGAAAATCTTTAAAAGCTGCTAGAGAAAAAGAAACATGTTATACAGACAAATATAGATAATTAAGAACTATATAAGCTCTAAGACAATGAAACAAGAATCTTTTTAAAAATTATTTATTATGGGACCAGCGGGTGGTGTGGTGGTTAAGGTGCTGGACACTCCCACATGGCTCACCATGGTTCAAGTCCTGGACCTGATGGCTTGCTTTCTTACTTCCTCCCCCCTCTCTGTCTCTCTCTGGTCAAATTAAAATAAATGGATGAATAAATAAAATTAAATAAATAATTATAAAAAAATACTTATTATTATCGTATTATTTCATAATAATTTTGAAGGTAGATTTTACATTGTCAATGCTCAATACTTCAAGTTTTAGTAGAATTTTTATTACATCCAGGAAGGCAGCTGCTTACTTTTTTGTTCTATTTTTTAAAAAATTGCTCAAAAGCGTGTGTGCTTATCAGAGAGATAGAGAGAAAGAAGGAGAAAGCACTCCCTAATAGGATAGAATTACATTGTGATCCCTCCACCTCCCTCTGTCCATCTTGTGTCCTGTCAGGACCTTGGCTAGCATGAACACATGCTCAGTGTACCATTTAAACCAACGGGGCCACAATTTGAACTGCGGCCACCCATGTGGGATGTGGCTTTCTATACACAGTGATGAACTGCTGTGCAACAAGGTTGGTTCAGGAGCAGCCTAATTATTACTGGATCAACTGTTTTATATTGCCGGGGGGGCGGGGGGAATAAGCAATTTCCCAAACCAAAACATCCTATGGCCAGATCTCTCTGGCTAGTCTAAAATTGTGTCTAATTTACGTTATATTCAAAACATGCTCAAGTGGAGTATGTCTTTTCCTTCTTAGATTTTAAAAATAAGACCACTGCAACTGTCATAATAGTCTATAGAAAAGCCTTTGTTATATGTTCTTTTGTTATCTCTGAAGAAGAGATGAACAGAAATAAAATCTGAAAACATCTTTTACTTATGAGGCAGTGGATGGTTGTTTACCACACATTAGCTTAATTCTGAGGCAATTTTATTTTTGAATTAACATATCTTTTGCTTCTTCTTAAAAGTGAAATTCACTTAAGCCATTTTTTTTTTTACAATAAACCCTGCGTAGCAAAATGGAAGATAAGGCATTACAAACATAATATTTAAATTCCGATGATTCATGACTCAGAAGAATTAAGTAAGGAAGTGCTAGGATGTAGTAAATACATTGGCACACTGTATTTTATTCATCAGGGTGTCTCTAAATAGAATGAGCAAAAATAGACAAAATATAAACATTAACTTTAAGATTGATCAGAGCATATGAAATTGAGAAAAAAATGATCGATTTGGGATCTATGTTTCAATATGTCTGTGTAAAAAGTTTCCTTTCTGTTTGTTAATATTGACTTAATACATGAGATAGTCACTTGTTTACAGAACTGGAATATTTTTAAGGCAGTTGCTCACTTCTGCAAATTTGCCAAAAATGGCATAACAACAACAAAAAAATTGTTGTTTCTTGAAAGCACCCTTGTCCTTTACTCATTTGGTGGCCTCTGCTGTGATTTAGGGGTGTCAGGGTAAAGTAGCTGACACAGGAGTTAATGCCATAGACGCGATATCAGGCAAGTCATTTGAGCTTGTTATTAATTGTTAATTGTCTTCTGATCCTTAAACTAGATACCTAAATTGAATAGACCACGATCAGCAAGAGATGCAAATTATATGAATGCTGTAGGTGCCCAAATGCAAGTGAATTACTAAATATTTTATGGCTTTGCTAAGTGCCACAGAAGAATTCGACTGAATTTTCTCAAACTCTAAAAGGCATAAAGTCAAAATATTTGTATTATTACAAGGAATCAAGACTTTTTATCTCAAAATGAATATAATTTTCTTGAATTGTCACAGGAAATTAGCCAGAGATTACATTTTATATATTTTATTTTTGTACATGTCTATTGAGAGGAGGATATCATTATACTTTTCTCTTCCTGATAATAAGGAATCAATAATCTTACTTTCCAATCTCCTCTTCTACCTGTGTATTTTATGTTTCGGAGAAGCTGAAAAATTACTTATGTTCTCCCCTAAACACCTGTCATTCTCATACTCCTGTGTACTTGCTTGTATTCTTACTACAATGTTTTTTCCCAATTGTTCCCTGATGAATCCTATCCATTCTGGCTAAAATTTCTCTTATCTTTGAAACCTGATCTGATATTCATGTGTAAATGGAAAGGATTGCTTCCTCCTTTAAATTCTCACAGTGCTTTAGTACTACTTTTACATCATGAGTCTTATAATTGTCACTGTAGTTGCAAAATGCATCCTTATTTCCTATGTCAGTTGAATTTTAAGTCTGAAAACTTTACTAAGCTGCTATTCATGTATTTGGTCATTGATAGATAACTTCTGAGTGAGTAGACAGTAGGAATCTTTCCTTGTATTGGAATAGGGTCGGATGATGGAACAGAAGACATTAAATTTGTGTAGATTTCCAAGTTAGAAAACGTAGTTAATATTTCAGGACCCAAATCACCTTGGTCAACTGAAGAATCCATCAGTAATGAAACCCAATAAGTCAACTACAAAGTATTCCACTTAGGAAACAAGTGAATGAAGTACTTAAAATAATAAATAAGTATAGGCTAGAGAGGATGAATAAAAAAAGAGCTGGGCTATCATTCTGGTTGTGACTTTTTAATCTTATCATCAGAGAAGTTGATTAGAAAGCATCCGTTGTGGAAATTGGAAGCTTTGAAGTGGGGGTGGGTGGAGTAAAGGAGATTCTTCTTTTTTTTTATTTCACTTATTATTATTTTTAGTTTTTTAGAAACTTGCTATAGGGCTCTTGCATTCACCAAAGAAAGAGAGAGGGATAGCGAGAGAGAGAGAGAGAGAGAGAGAGAGAGGGAAAGTGGGAAAGCAAGCCACCAGATCTGGGACTAAGGTTAGCCATGTGGGAGTCCAACACCTTAACCACCATGCCACCTGCTAGTTCCAAGGAGATTCTTTTAAAGATGTAAAACAAATAGTACTGTACAACAAATGATGGTTTACTACACTCCACTGACTACAGAAAGATACAGAATTCCCTTGAGAATGAAAGCTATTAAACACATTTATTTTTACTGGGAAATACTGGTGTCATCTACAGTAATTCTTGTAGGTATAGAAATTTTTTTTAAACAGTCAAATAAGATTTTGTCTGAGGGAGAAGAATGACCCTGTAAGTTACACACTTAGTAGGTGCAGCCATAAGCAACTCATATTATTTATTTTATTGATCCTTTCTGCAGAGGGTCAGACTTGATATCATTGGACATGAAAAGTACTGAAAAATCTCATAAAATTTGAAAACTAGAAAAATACAGTGTCAGACTTGTGGCTTAACTAAGGATTAAGTAGAAAAACCTTCATTATAGAAAGTTGTGACAACTTTTCTTGTTGCTGAAACTTTTTCTAAAGCTGACTAGATATTTTGTATTTCATAGAGCATAGCATTTGAACATAGTTCCATTTTCACTCAAGTTTCAGTAACTTGCATCAGGTTTATAAATTCTCATTTTTTTTTTTTTAGAAGTTTTTGCCTTACGGCATGTACACTCACCAGAGAGCACGAGTCAGTGAGAGGGAAAATGAGAAATTACTCACCAGTGGGGATGGCCACACCACAATTCCTTCTTCTCCATTCTTCTCCTGGGATCTTGGGCATGCACACACACACACTGGTGTGACTTTAAAGCCACTGTCCAGGACTCGAAATAAAGTTGGCTTTGTGAGTCCAGAGACATAGTTACTACACCATCTGCTGACCCATACTTCTTACTTTAGAGTCATACATTTTCAGGCATTGAACACTTGGTACAATTCTGTTTGAATGATGTGGTGTATATATTGGGCTCCATAGTTTGGAATATGGAAACTATTACTCTCCACTATTGCCTTAGGCCATACACACTCTTCTATGAAAACCCACGTTTAAAAGTAAGAGACTGCTGGGAACCAGCAGTTAGCGTAATGGCTATGTCGCTGGACTCTCACGTAGTCGACCGCGGTTCGTGTCCCGGACCCGGTGGCTTAAAACTCACGCCGGGCGCGTGTGCGTGCGTGCCCAAGATCCCGAGAGGAGAATGGAGGAGGAGGGATTGCGGCATGACCATCCCCCCTGGGGGTTGATTTCTCGCTTTCTGTCTCTATGTCTCTCTCTGTCTGTCTGGCGAGCGCACGCGCCCTACAGTGAAAATCTCTCAAAAAAAAAAAAAAAGTAAGAGACTGCTGAAGATCATGGAATAGAGTTGTCAGTGTTGCCATCCAGTTGGAGAGAGTGTCCATATACAGGGAATTCTGGAGAGGCTATGGACCCGCTTTATTGGCCATGAGTGTATGCATGCAGGGAATCTGCTGACAGGCTCAGATTCTCTCACTCATCTGATCTGGAGAGACACTGAGTCAACAGAATAGAACTCTGATAACTTCCCTACTGCAAAGCTCACGCCCTTCAGAGTGATACCTTTGTCCTCTGGGGCTTATTCAACTGCTTTAGGAAAGTGATAGCCTGAGCAGTAAAAATAGAACAGTGTTCCATCTGCAGAAAAAAAAAAAAAGAGTTAGAATTAACCTAAAACAGTGAAGCACATTGAAATATTTTTTTGTTTTATTTTGATTTGTTTAAAATTAAAACTATCTTCGGAACATAATCATTTTATTGCAATATTGTTTTCATTATGGAATCTGACTTTTCGCATTGTTCTCATTCTTCCTTACAGAATCTCTTCTATTTATTTGCAGCTCACAACATGGAAAGAACTAGGAAAACGTTAGAATTCTTCTAAATTGCAGAGAATCTGCCTCTACTCACTCACTCATCCACTCCTTGACAACTGCTGTAAAGAAATCCAAGGATAGGAATCAAATAATCTAAGTAGATAACCATATCTTAACCTTCCTCAGTCAAGTATACCAAGGACTTCGAAAGTCTGTGGATAAACAGAACTAAAGTACAAGTTTATTTTGGTGCCAAAAATTTAAGTCCTTTTGTATGTTTTTAATAAGATGCATTTTCCATGAACTTTGAGATGCCCCTTGGATTAGTGTTCATTGATGCATGGGGCATGAAGTTCAAGTGCTTGCAACTTGCCCTTGGAACAAGTGCATTTCAGAATAGTATAAGGACATAATTTTTTTTTTTTTAGAAGTTTTTGCCTTGGGGCGCATGTACTTGCTGGAGAGAAAGACAGAGACAATGAAAAGGAAAGTGAGAGATTGCCCCCAGGGGGAATGGTCATGTTGCAATCCCTTTTTCTCTATTCTCTTCCCAGGAGAATGATATCCAAGCCACCAGTGAGAGACTCAAGCCATAGGTCCAGAGATGTAACCACTATGCCTTCTGCTGGCACCAGGAACATAGCCTTTTCCAAGCTTTTCATTTTACCCATGAGGAAACTTGGAGAAATAATTTTGTTAGAGTTATTAGTAAGTAATTAGAGATAATTTTAAAGTATCTTAGCAAATTGGGAAGTGAGATTACATGACCATGATATCCTTTCAGTTACAGATTTCAGTAGGTTCACGACACAATATACTCTGTGTTCATTGTCAGTAACAGTCTAATTACTCATTTTAATACTACTCATTCTAATAGTACTCATTCTTTTTTCTTTCTTTTTTCTTTTTTTTTGGGAGAGGTTTTTGCTGTAGGGCGTGTGCGCTAGCCAGAAAGACAGAGAGACAGAAAGTGAGAAATCAGCCTCCGGGGGGATGGCCACGCCACAATCCCTTCTCCTCCATTCTCCTCTCGGGATCTTGGGCACGCAAGCACACACGCCCAGCGTGAGTTTAAGCCACCAGGTCCAGGACTCGAACCACGGTCGACTACACGGGAGTCTAGCGACATAGCCATTACACTAACTGCTGGTCCTGGTCATTCTAATATTACTAGGATACAGGCACATGCTTGTCAAGCAAACTGTAGTTTTGAAAAACATGGGTCCTATATGGTTAATAAGGGATAGAGCAAAGTACTCCTTAATACAACACAAAATTTGGTTATCATGAAAAGAATGTACCTTCTAGTCATGACAAAGTCCCCAGAGAAAATTTGGGGGGGGACTTTGGGTACAAAAGCACATTCTTGGAAAATGATATGTGATGATATCTGAAGAAATAAAGTGACCACATTTAAATTATGCTTTCAAGAAATTTATTAAACAAAAAAAAATAGGAGTTTGTGCACTATAATGATGTAAGGTTTCAAGGAGGTTTTGTTTTCATTTTTTTTTCCTAGATGGAAGTGATGAGCATATTTATATTCTAGAAAGAAAAAGCCTGGCAGGTCTCATAGCCTCACTATTAAAGGAGCCAGATCACACATGGCCTACTGGCATTAAAACCCCCAAGCTAGTAACGGAAAACCCTGGGAGTGGTAGGCGTGCTTACCCCATATTCTAACTGGATGAAGAAATGTAGGAGGAGAAATTATGGCATGAATACACCCTATAGGGGAGGGCTTTCCCCCTCCCACCCTTTTTCTGTATCTCTCTGGTGAGTTCATACACTCTCTGGCAATTACAAAAAGAAAAAAGAAAAGCCAAACATAATGAGAGAATAGAGCAAGACCCTTTGGAGATGGGATGCACTGGATTCAGATTTCAGGGAGTTGATTTTTTCTGAATTAGAAAATGAGACAATGAGGACAAAAGAGTGGGAAAGTCACCAGCTAGGAGAGAGCCAGGTCAGCAGGATGTAAGATGAAAGGGCTGGAAGACTGTCCTGGACCTTGGGAGAGCTGGAAAAGAGAAGAGAGAAATGAGAGAAAGAGCTGACTGAGGGAGCTCACTGTTGATTTGTAGGAAGCATCTGAGTCAGAGCATGTGCACTTCTGGTGCCAAGGATTCCTGGGTGTCTACCTTTTCTCTTGAGTTGCTCAGCAGCAATGCAAGGATTGATGAGTTGAGGAGAAGATCGATGCTTTAGACATTGGCAGGTCTGTGGAGAAGAAATACATGAGGTGAAGAATTTAGGAGAGCTGTGGAGAAAGTATGGGATATATGAGCTCAAAATATTCAAAGCACAAATAAGAGAGTCAGATCTTCCTTACAGAATCTCTTCTATTTATTTGCAGCTCACAACATGGAAAGAACTAGGAAAACGTTAGAATTCTTCTAAATTGCAGAGAATCTGCCTCTACTCACTCACTCATCCACTCCTTGACAACTGCTGTAAAGAAATCCAAGGATAGGAATCAAATAATCTAAGTAGATAACCATATCTTAACCTTCCTCAGTCAAGTATACCAAGGACTTCGAAAGTCTGTGGATAAACAGAACTAAAGTACAAGTTTATTTTGGTGCCAAAAATTTAAGTCCTTTTGTATGTTTTTAATAAGATGCATTTTCCATGAACTTTGAGATGCCCCTTGGATTAGTGTTCATTGATGCATGGGGCATGAAGTTCAAGTGCTTGCAACTTGCCCTTGGAACAAGTGCATTTCAGAATAGTATAAGGACATAATTTTTTTTTTTTTAGAAGTTTTTGCCTTGGGGCGCATGTACTTGCTGGAGAGAAAGACAGAGACAATGAAAAGGAAAGTGAGAGATTGCCCCCAGGGGGAATGGTCATGTTGCAATCCCTTTTTCTCTATTCTCTTCCCAGGAGAATGATATCCAAGCCACCAGTGAGAGACTCAAGCCATAGGTCCAGAGATGTAACCACTATGCCTTCTGCTGGCACCAGGAACATAGCCTTTTCCAAGCTTTTCATTTTACCCATGAGGAAACTTGGAGAAATAATTTTGTTAGAGTTATTAGTAAGTAATTAGAGATAATTTTAAAGTATCTTAGCAAATTGGGAAGTGAGATTACATGACCATGATATCCTTTCAGTTACAGATTTCAGTAGGTTCACGACACAATATACTCTGTGTTCATTGTCAGTAACAGTCTAATTACTCATTTTAATACTACTCATTCTAATAGTACTCATTCTTTTTTCTTTCTTTTTTCTTTTTTTTTGGGAGAGGTTTTTGCTGTAGGGCGTGTGCGCTAGCCAGAAAGACAGAGAGACAGAAAGTGAGAAATCAGCCTCCGGGGGGATGGCCACGCCACAATCCCTTCTCCTCCATTCTCCTCTCGGGATCTTGGGCACGCAAGCACACACGCCCAGCGTGAGTTTAAGCCACCAGGTCCAGGACTCGAACCACGGTCGACTACACGGGAGTCTAGCGACATAGCCATTACACTAACTGCTGGTCCTGGTCATTCTAATATTACTAGGATACAGGCACATGCTTGTCAAGCAAACTGTAGTTTTGAAAAACATGGGTCCTATATGGTTAATAAGGGATAGAGCAAAGTACTCCTTAATACAACACAAAATTTGGTTATCATGAAAAGAATGTACCTTCTAGTCATGACAAAGTCCCCAGAGAAAATTTGGGGGGGGACTTTGGGTACAAAAGCACATTCTTGGAAAATGATATGTGATGATATCTGAAGAAATAAAGTGACCACATTTAAATTATGCTTTCAAGAAATTTATTAAACAAAAAAAAATAGGAGTTTGTGCACTATAATGATGTAAGGTTTCAAGGAGGTTTTGTTTTCATTTTTTTTTCCTAGATGGAAGTGATGAGCATATTTATATTCTAGAAAGAAAAAGCCTGGCAGGTCTCATAGCCTCACTATTAAAGGAGCCAGATCACACATGGCCTACTGGCATTAAAACCCCCAAGCTAGTAACGGAAAACCCTGGGAGTGGTAGGCGTGCTTACCCCATATTCTAACTGGATGAAGAAATGTAGGAGGAGAAATTATGGCATGAATACACCCTATAGGGGAGGGCTTTCCCCCTCCCACCCTTTTTCTGTATCTCTCTGGTGAGTTCATACACTCTCTGGCAATTACAAAAAGAAAAAAGAAAAGCCAAACATAATGAGAGAATAGAGCAAGACCCTTTGGAGATGGGATGCACTGGATTCAGATTTCAGGGAGTTGATTTTTTCTGAATTAGAAAATGAGACAATGAGGACAAAAGAGTGGGAAAGTCACCAGCTAGGAGAGAGCCAGGTCAGCAGGATGTAAGATGAAAGGGCTGGAAGACTGTCCTGGACCTTGGGAGAGCTGGAAAAGAGAAGAGAGAAATGAGAGAAAGAGCTGACTGAGGGAGCTCACTGTTGATTTGTAGGAAGCATCTGAGTCAGAGCATGTGCACTTCTGGTGCCAAGGATTCCTGGGTGTCTACCTTTTCTCTTGAGTTGCTCAGCAGCAATGCAAGGATTGATGAGTTGAGGAGAAGATCGATGCTTTAGACATTGGCAGGTCTGTGGAGAAGAAATACATGAGGTGAAGAATTTAGGAGAGCTGTGGAGAAAGTATGGGATATATGAGCTCAAAATATTCAAAGCACAAATAAGAGAGTCAGATCAAAGTTATGGGACTAGAGGTTTCATTCAGACTTGGAAAGCAAGATTGAGAAAGCTAGAAGAGAAAGGGATTAGAAAACTAAGGGGGTTGTTGGATATTACATTTCACAGATTGGGACAATTTCAGATAGTGGCTTCTGGTAAGCTGCTTTGGGAGTGTATATTGAACCAAAGTAGAGATGGACGTGATTCCATTTGTGGATCATAACAAATAGTGTAACCAGGGGGCTGGATAGAATTTCTGCTTGCATACAGAAATCTTCCAGAAAAGCAGAGAAAAATTAAAATGAAATGATGAATATACACTGAGAGACATGCATATCACTGACTATGGAGAAGGATCGATTCGTTAGAAAAATGACAGAAAGGAGGACGTTTCGAGGATGACAAATTTGGATGCTATAAGTTTTAAAAGATGAAGAGGTTTTTCTTGTGTGAATACAGAATAATCTAGATCTAGAACTGGCGAAGGGAATCTAAGAGAATGCTGTAATTGCTTTAAAAATTTGGGGTACAAGACAGTGAATAAGCTTTTTCTTGAAAGACAGTGAAGTCAGGTATTTGGAGGTCAGCCAGTTTGCAGTTGAGGTATAGAGGAGAAATATAGAGAGAAACTGTCATGTGCTCTCATTTGGAATAATACAATATGTGCTTAGGAGTCCAAAGAACACCATTTAAAAGCTTTCCTTTCTTCATTCAAGGTGATTCTTGGGGACAGGAAGTGCCAGTTCACATGCTTACCTCTGTATCCTGTATCAGGTAGACCTCTGTACACCATAAGCTCCTTGAGATGAAGGACTGGTCTTATTTGTTATATCCTGAACATCTAGCATCTACCGATTTAGCAAGTAGTTATGTTTTAATAAATCATTGTGCCCAACGTATTGTAGGTGATCCACGCCAATTTGTAGAAAGACCGTATCATCCTCTATACAGTTAATGCCTTCCTTAAGTTTGCTTCTTGTTTGTTTCGTTTTTCCTTTGAAGAAGGAGCATGAGAGTGAACTTGAGAGTGAACACATTAGGTGAAGTGTTCTGAGCCTATGTATCCAAAACACTTGCTTGAGATTGTCTCTTTAAATAATTAATTCACTATGATATGACACAAGGCACTTCTTTTTTTTTCCCCATTTGAAAATTGGTAGCCATTTTTCCACAGCATGAGAATTTTGTTTCTTTTTATATCATGGTATAATTCATGAATTTTTACTTTAGTGAATAAAAAAGTCCAAAGAAGTGCTGTTATTTTTTTTAAGTCTAAAGAAGTGTTGTTATTTTTTTTTTAAGTCTTGTTTACATAAATGCCTATCATCTGGTCTTACAGTGAACGCTTATTCTCTTATTCTAATAATTTTTTCTGTGTTCTGGTAGATGGACATAATTCAATGTTTACTCTAACTATACCATGATGGTAACTTTTAAAAATTTGCCAAAAATCTTAAAGTCAATGTCATTATCAGTGAGAAGTCCTAATAAATTCTGCAGTTGCATGTGAAGCATTTTGCAGGTTAATTTTAAGGGCTCAAAAAATGTAAATAAATTTAGCTATTGGATTTTTTCTATAACTTGCGTATAAAATATTATCTAATCTTTTCTAGAACATGTATACATTTATTTTCAAAAAATATTATCAATGTTAATTTTACATAAATTTTTAAGCTAAATAAAACTATACTTACATGAATACCTGTTTCCTTAGATTTATATTTTGAAATCAGTTATATATCTGGATTTATTAATTCAACAGATATTTATAGAGTGACTACAATATATAGCATGCTAGATTTTTGCTAGGGCATTGAGATTAAATTCACTTTAGTTACAGAAAGATTGATGTAAATAAGAGATATACCATTTGTATATATAACTATAGAGGTATGTTAAGGAATATTTCAATGGTTTGGTTTTTAATTAAACAAATAATTCTGAGAACTATGTGTGTGTGTATATATATGTATACATATATATATGTAACTATGTGTGTGTGTATATATATACACACATACATACATACATATACTTGTATATACTTGTATACACACATACATGCATACGTATACTTGTATATACTTGTATACACACACATACATACATACATATACTTGTATATACTTGTATATACACACACACATATATATGACATTCTTTTCTTTGAATACAAAGTCGGCTCTTGACAAGATTTGTTTTTTTGGATTTCTCCATTCACTTACTTCACTAAATTGTGTTCTGTTGGGCTATTGTATTCACTTGGACTTGGCAGGATGTTTTATGCAAATAAATCCCTGCTTCTTATGTATCAGCAAGTGATATCTCCAAAATATCTGTGTTAACTTGCTGATTAAAGCTGACCCCAGACAAACAAGAGAGCATGAGGGGCATTTTGTTCTTTCTTTACAAAATTCCTTTACAAATGTGACAGAGTTAAAATATTTTTCATGAGAAAACACTAAAAGTTTAATCCATGTTTTCTTTACCAAAGGTATCTTAAATAAAGCCATCATTGGCTTTTCAGCTTTGGAATGACATCAATTAACTTATTTTTGACAGGTGGCTTTCTTGAAAATAAATTATAGGGCTTCAGGTGGAGTATGGATCAAAGGTAGAAGCAAACAGTTGGAAGGTGTTGGAAAAATGTGGGTGGTTAGTCCATGGTGGGGGTGGGGAGGGTGATGCAATGAGTTTGATTTATGGATATATGTTGATGGTAGAGTTAACAGAATTTGTCTTAGATGTGAGATAAAAAAGACTAAGGGAAATCAAAGCCAATACTAAACTTTTTGGCCTTTTATTTATTTTATTTTTAAGAGAGATTTTTGCTATAGGGCGTGTGTGCTTACTGGAGAGACAGAGAGAGATAGAGACAGAAAGCAAGAAATCATGTCCCCTCCCCCTCCCCATCTCCCAGGGGTATGGCCACACAGCAATTCTTTCTGCTCCATTCTCATCTTGGAATTTTGACAAACACATACATGCATTTGGCATGAGTTAAGCTACTGGGTCCAGGACTCGAACCGTGGTTAACTAGGGGGAGTTCAGCAATGTAACCATTATGCCATCTGCTGGTCCTACTTTTTTGCCTTTTAAACCAAAAGTATGGAGTTATCATACATTTTGATGACAACTAGCACATGGTGTAATGGTTACAACACTGGATTCTCACATGGCTGACCACACATCGAGTCTGGGACCCAGAGGCTTGAAACACATGTCGAGCGCATGTGCATTTGTGCCCAAAATCCTGAGAAGAGGATGGAGGAGAAGGGATTGTGGCATGGCCAGCCCCCCTGGTGGGAGATTTCTCACTTTATTCTCTCTGTCTCTTCAGTGAGTGTACATGTCTTATAGCAAAAAATCTCTCTTAAAAAATAAAATAAATTTTGATAGAAAATTGCAGGAAGAACAGTTTTGGAAGGGAATAGTTGGAACTAAGCATGGTCATGATAAGTTTGAGATGTTTACTGAATACTGAAATGGAGATGGTCAGAAATTAAGAGAGAGATTTAAGTTACAGGTATTAATTTGAGATTCATCAGCCTTTAAATGATATTTTGAAGCATGAGGCTAGATAAAATCATCAGAAGAATAAGTGAAGATAGAGAAAAAGAGAGTATCAGCACTAAGATGTCTGAGAGGAAAGGAAAAACTAAAGAGACTGAGGAGACAAAACCAGGTGAATGTGGCATCCTGAGTGCTAAGTGAAGCAGGAGTTAAAGGAAGAGAGAGACATTTAATTGGATCAATTTCTGTGGAGAAGTGAAGGAAGCTGAGGGTTGAGAAAGGAAAGGACTACAGAATTTAACAATGTGGAGGTTACCATGACCTTGAGAAGAGTAGTTCTGATGGAGGAATGGGAGAAGAATTAAATGAGTGAGTGAGTTAAAAAGAGGACATTTAGAGGGATAGGAGTGTAGAGGATTCTTTCAAAGAGCTTCACTCCAGTTATCAGAAGCTAGAAGAGATAATGAAAACAAGAGAAGCTTTTTTGGGGGGAGTGTCTTTTTTTCTTTTTTTTTTTTTTTGGCTTAAGATGTTTGTATGCTGGTGGTAAGGTGCCTAATAAAGGAACAATCAATGATGCAGGAGAAAAAAGGGATAATTTATCTTTTTGAGGGGGTGGAAGATTATTTTATTGAATTTTATTCATTATTATTATTATTTTAATTTGATCAGAAAGGGGAAACTGAGAAAACAAGCCTCTAAGTCTGGGACTCAAAACATGGGTCAACCAACTTAACCACCCTAACACTTGCCAGTCCCAAGGGATGGGATGATCTTAAGCCAAATGCATGGAGAATTCTGTTATAATAACAGGACAAAAAAAAGAAAAGGGAGACATATACATGAGATAGGTATGAGGTGTGGGGACTGCAGAAGCTCTTCTGATTGCTTCAACATTCTCGTTGAGGTGATTACTCATCTAAGATAAAGAACACGAGCAGGTCAAGGGAAAATCGAGATTTAAGGCACAATAATAATAAAGCCTTCCCACTAGGCTTACTCCACTTAATGTTGTCAACTTACCCTGACAGTTATTTCTAATGACTCCAGTGTGTTTTGAGCAGCAAAGGGGCTTCATCTCTGCAGATGATATTTAAGTACTTCCTGTACATTCATTTGCTGGTGTAGTAAAAGAACCCAGAGCCTCTGACAAAAGAAAAAGAAACTCCACTTCTCTGCCCTTATAAGATAGTTTGTACATCCATACGATTTATTTCCTGCATTATAGATACCCATTAAGATGCTAATTAAGTGTCTGTCAGAAAGAATTATTTGCTCTTCCTCTCCTTATCTGTTTTCCCCTTCATTTGAAATCTAGTCTCCTGCAAAAAAAAATTTCAATTCACAACAAAGATATTCATGGGAAAGTCTTTGGCACTAGCAATTTTGGTACAAAACCCTCCCCTAAACACCATTAAAATTTGATACTTATACTGAAGATGACTGGATTAAATCACCCATGAGGAAGACTAATTTTAAAGCAATGTGTGGCTCTTGGCATCAATATTGGCATGAAGACCTCAGACCTCATTCAGTATTATAAAAAGGGACAACTATAGATCCCGGATGTGTCTTTGTTTTTAGGGGAGCAACACAGGCTAGTTGTTATGTCCTATAACCTAAATTAAGCATTGAGATGAGTAGTTTTTGGGGAAAAGAGTCGCACATTTTCACACATGGAAAACTATTGTGATTTGATTTGAATGACAGTCAACCCAACATTTATCTATGTAGGTAGATAGAGTGAATGATCAGTTATATGTTCTTAACGCTTATTAATTTACAACTTGGTACTTTTTGTTTGTTTATATGTCTGTTTATAGAAAACGTACCGTATTTTAAGTATGTTAGTGTTTACATTAGTGTGATTCTCTTAACACGTATCTATTATGTTCTGTAAGTGTTATCTGCAGGAAGCGTACCTCTAATAATAGAAGCAAGCCTGGAAAATACACACACACATGCAAACATGCATGTGTGGAATCTTCAAAAAAGTTCATGAAAAATGCATATCCTGAAAAAACTGTGTGGATTTCAAACTGCTTTTGCACCAAAATGAACTCATAGTTTACTTGTATTTTCCACAAATTTTTGAAGTCTTATATATAAAAATTGGACACAAAAAATGCACAAACTCAATTATACATGTATGACTTATCAATGTATAATTAGTTATATTATTAAGGTAAATGAATTTGAGAAAAGTACATACATCCATTCATTTGCAAAGTGGTCTATAATTAATATTATAAGAGATTCTAAAATTTGACCTAATATTAATAGATTATAATGCTATCATTAAAATTATACCTAAGGCTTTGTTCTTTCTTTTTCTCTTCAGGATTTTACCATCTACAATTTTGCTTTATTATACTCCATTGAAAGTGTATTTTTTTCGGGGGAGAGGTTTTTCTATAGGGCATGCACGCTCGTCAGAAGGACAGAGAGAGACAGAAAGACAGAAAGCAAGAAATCACCCCCCATGGGGGATGGCCACGCCACCATCCCTTCTCCTTCATTCTCCTCTCAGGATCTTGGGCACGCACTCACATACTCTGCCATGTCTCAGGCAGCCAAGACAGTGCATGATTTTATCATGTGCTTGGAGACATAGATTCCTTGAAACATTACCTTTAGATATATCTGAGAATAATATTATAATTATTTCTTCTCCTTCTGGTGTTGAGCAATCCCAAGAATAATCTAAATGGAAACGAAATGAGGTTATCTGACTTCTAACACAGAACATTCTTCAGACACCCACAGTAGATAGCATTCATAACTTTGCCTCGGCAAATGGTGAGATTTATAGAACAGTGACTTATACCAAGCGTAAATTGCACATTTCTTCAAATCTATACTTACTAGTGTACACTAATTTTGCCATACTCTTAGATAGTTTCATTAAAACACAGTTATTTTTTTCAAGATCAAAGTTTAAGAGAAAAAGAAAAGTACTCACTTAAATATATTTTCCTTGGCAGAGAAGAAAAGGGCATTGCACCCTACACTAAATTCCAGCTAAGAAAAAATTTGCAGTGTGACAGATATTCCATTATTTTTAAGGAACTTGTGCATCACGTTACGAGAAATTCCGTTTTCCATTAAAATGATTTTGAAGAACAGAGAATGCATTTTTAAAACAATAGCTTTTCCTATTTATATAATTTTCTTAATCTCCCTACCCTGATTACAATATTTAAATGGAATTTTTCAAAATAAAACGTTTAGTCCAATAAAAGAAATACATGACTGAGAATTAGGTCTAGCTGTTCTACATTTGCTGTGTGCGTGTCTGGACTAGGAAGTCTTCTGTATTCTCTCAGTAGGTCCCTGACTTCCTCCTAAACCAGAACCCCCTGAGGAGGACACTGGCTTCCAGGCCCCTGAGCAGGGGAAGATCATTTGAGGCCTTACTATGCCTGCATGATATGGGGTATTTGAGGACTTGTTTTCAGCAACCAGGGAATCAATGCTGAGTCACTCATTGGTCTACAGCCCTTACTGGAGTAACTTCAAGTGATTGTTCCACTCATTTGTCCCTCAAAGCATTAAGCTCTCAAGGTATTAACAAAAGACCTAACCATTTGACAGGGGAAACTATTGGGTGGCCATAAAAATCATGACATATTTTTTGTTTTTCTGTGGAAAAAAATAATACCTCATGACTTTTCTGATGACCCAGTGTTATTGTGGAAGTTCCATTAGTGATAGAAATGATAAGAGTCTGGCATTTAAACTGCAGACATTTCTTTTGGCTATTGTCTCCAGTCTCAAAGTGTATAGCTATGTCTTATCCGAAGAGCATTTAGATTCCTCAACCAGTGCACAAATGTATGTGTTTGTGTCATTTTGGAGCCTTTCAAGCTGCACAGGTACTGAGAACATCGCCTTTTTAAGATTGTTTTTTGCTTTAGGGCATGCAGCTGCGAAATCACCTCCAGCAGGGATGGCAACACTGTGATCTCCTCTCCTCCATTCTTCTCCCAGGATTTTGAGCATGCACACACGTACCCAGTGTGATTTTCAAGCCACCAGGACCAGGACTCAAACTGTGGTCAGCCATGTGGGAGTCCAACACCTTAACCATGCACAGACCACATTATTAAAGACATATAAAACTATGTTAAAATATATATGCACCCACCCAGTTATTTTGA
This sequence comes from Tupaia belangeri chinensis, assembly GCF_000334495.1. Taxonomy (NCBI): domain Eukaryota; kingdom Metazoa; phylum Chordata; class Mammalia; order Scandentia; family Tupaiidae; genus Tupaia; species Tupaia belangeri. The sequence goes on from NW_006200423.1 coordinate 833,231, forward strand.
CAGTCAGGTAGATGGGGTACTTACAGAATTACAGCAAAGACCAATGTTCTTAATCAGCATTAATAGTCATGCTTTAATCTAGGAGAGAATTAAAAAAGTGCTATGTTAAATTTAAGATCATGGAATCATGACACTGTAAATTACAGTGACAAAAATGAAATTGGAACCTATGAGACCAAAAAGGGGACTCTGTTAATAAAAATATCTTTAATTTAGACACCCAAGGTCCTGAGGTACTACAAGATTGAGGAAAGGGGTCACAGCATGAAGAGACCCTAATCAGGGTGGTTTCCCTCTAAACCTCGCAACCATAAAACAAAACAAAACTATAATTTATAAAAGTTTACTATATTTTAAATTCTTTACATACACTTTTTTTTAAAGAAGATTTTTGCTATAGGGCATGTACACTCACTGGAGAGACAGAGAAAGACAGAAAGTGATAAATCACCCCCCAGGGGGGATGGCCATGCCACAATCCCTTCTCCTCCATTCTCCTGTTGGGATTTTGGGTGGGAACACATGCACATGCACCCAGCATGAATTTTAAGCTGCCAGGTCTAGAACTTGGACCATGGTCAACTATGTGCAAGTCCAGAGATGTAGCTATTACATCATCTGCTGGTTCTTATATACACTTTTTTTGTTTCAATAAATCGACTTAGGTAATTATATTTGAGTATTGCTTTTTATTTAAGAAAACTGGAAAGTGAAAGTAATTAATCCGCCCAAGGACACAGAGAGCTAGCAAGAAGTCAAGCAGGAATTTAAATAATTGTTTTGAGTTTATACACTTTCCTTTACCCAAGACCTCTCATTCCTGAAGTTAAGTTACATGGACATAATCACTCACGTTCACTCATATAAATAATTTCATTCAACATGTGTTCTGAATGTTTACTAAGCATTATACCCCTTCTCTCTCTCTTTTTCTTTCTTAAACACTTTTTATACTAAAAACAAAAACCCAGCCTAGCCCTGTAGCACAATGGTGAAAGGAACAAGAACACCTTTTGAATTCTGCCTCAGTGGTTTGAGAATATACCAAATGTGTATGCACAAAATCTTGACAGGTAGGAGGAATGGAGAAAAAAGAATTCAGGCATAACCATGCCTCATTGGGAGGGTTCTCTCTGTTTCTTTCTTTCTCTCCTCTCTCTGGTGAGTACACGCATCCTCTGGCAATAAAAGAATTAAAATATGTTTTAACAAATAAAGATTAAAAGAAAAAAACCTCTACAGATTTAAGCAAATTTTTGAAAGTATTGTATTCAAATATTTTATGCATTTCTTAGCTATTTTGACACCACTATACAAACATCTCAAAATTAGTCTAGAGCTTTTCTATTAAATAAGTAGACAAAAAAACAAAAACAAAACAAAACAGAAAAATCATGCTTAGTAACTTAAGTAATTCCTTAGGAACTCACAATAAAAATCAATCCTTCTTTCTCTCTACCTCATCTACCCCATTAAAAAATTCAGGTTTGGGGACTGTTAAGGCATGTCATGGTTGAGGTGTTGGACTCCCACATGACCGACCATGGTTTGAGTCCTGGACCTGGCGGATTTCTTTCTCACTTTCCCTTTCTCTCTCTGTGTGTCTATCTGTGGTCAAATTAAAAATAATAATAATAATAATAAAATTAAATTAAATAATTCTTTGAAAAGGTTAAAGAAAATTCACACTTAACTGTAGTTATCTTACTGTGCTACCATGCTCTAGAACTCGTTCCTTGTATCTACCTGCAATTTTCTGTCTGTGGCCCAGGTTCTCCCTGTCTTCCCTTTCTCACCATGCCCCTCTCTCCTCCCAGCTTCTGTTAACCACCATTCCATCCTCCACTGCTACGCAGTCAAATCTTTTAGTGTCTGCAAATGAATGAGAACATAGGGCATTTGTCTCTCAGCTCATGACTTATTTCACTTAGCATAATCTCCTCCAGGCTCATCCCTGTTGGCTCAAATGACATTTAATAACAATTTATTGTCTATTTCAAAAGCCACAAGAAAGGACTTGAAATGTTCATCACAGAGAGCCATGATAAATGTTCGAGATGATAGATTCATGTATTGTCCTGGTCTGATCCCAGTTCACTGTATGCACGCACTGAAAGATCACACTGTACTCATATATATGTATGCCCGTATATGTCAATACAAATTATTTTTCTAAAAATTCATGGTTAAGTGACCCCAATTGAATACTCTCAGAATTCAATTAAACGCTAGTTGCCATTATGCCTTACAGAAGAGTGTAAGTCAACTCATGCTTTGAAGTAAGAGCTGGCTATCAGAGGGAGGCTTACCTGCTACAGGAAAAGACCTTTAAGAAAAGAGGACTGTAGCTAAAGCAGAAGGCAAAAATACATTTGCTGATTTTCCATTGCAACTATTTTCTAAATGGGAAGATCTGTCTGAAGCATTGTGGTAGTAGGTATTATTATTATTATTAGAAAAAGTAAATATGAATTAGAAAATGATTATTCATTTTGAATGGATATTTTTATTTTTTAGGCATTTTTAATTGAACTTTATTATTATTATTATTTAATTTGAGAGAGAGAGAGAGAATGTGAGAGGGAAAATGAGAAAGCAAGCTACCAGGTCTTAGACTCAAACTGCCCCAGCCATGAGGAAGTCCAGTGCTCTTAACCACCATGCCACCTGTCGGCCTCTGTAATTGAATGATTTTTAAAGAGCAGTCCTGTTGCACTTAGCAATTAAATTTATAAAAATGACTTCTGGGGCCAGCCAGTAGCATGGTGGTTAGAGCAGCAGAGGCTGCAGGGCCAACCAGAGCAGTTTGAGTACCAGATCCAGCAGCTCAAAAACATGCTGGGCATGTGTGCCCAAAATCCTGACAGGAGGGAGAAATGGAGGGGAAGGGATTGCAGCATAGCCATCCCCTGTGAGGAGTGCTTTCTGGCTCTCTCTCTCTCTCTCTCTCTCATCTCTCTCCAAAGATGGTGTGTATGCACACTCTGGGAAATTAAGAAGAAAATATTTATGTGTAACCATATAGATAAATTCTGAGAAGTAGCAGAGAGGCTGGGCTGGGTGAAGGCCCCTTCAGTGCTCTGGCATTGCAACCCGGTAGTGTGACTATTTCACAGCCTCCATTTTCTCATGTGAAACATTAAATCACTACCAACTTGAGAACAATACAAGACTCTATCTACTGCTAAAGAAAAAAATTACTTAGGACACTTATTAAAGATAGTAAGACAGACTATATTAGAGTGGTTGGGGCACGGGGGAGGGGTCCTCGCAATGTATAAGGAGACCACTGCAATGGATGTTGTAACCTCTCCCATTGAGACACTAAAGACGAGTGGGGTTTTATCACCAAGGAGCAGGATGGGTGTCACTGGACAGAAAGTTCTGAGAGGCAACATTAAGATAAGAGGGTTCTGGTTAACCTAACCTGATGTGATTATTGCTGAAGGCAGACCACGGTAACAATCAAGGGTGGGCCCAGTCTGCTCAATCAGTTGCATACTGAACTGCAGTACTAGAAGCCATGTAGCCAATTGCAGCTTCCACTCCCCAGCCCGGGTGACTTGAAAAAGCACCAGGTACACACAAGTATGCCCAAGATCCTGTTAAGCTGGAGGGCAGGGTAAGGATATCATGGCTTGAAAAGACCTTGCCTGGTGTGCCCCCTTTCCATCTTGCATGTGTGCACATGAACTCTCTATCATGAATTTAAAAAAAAAATAGAGAAACATTGAAGGTTATATTCATTTAACTAACTTACCAGGGTTCTTGTTAATCAGGATTCTACAAGACAGGGAGGAAAGCCCAGGACTTTTCTAGCCTAGTCAAGCAGAAGACTCAGATGGGCCTGGCTATGGTTTTGGTCAAAAGAGAATTTGTCACTACTAAAGAAAACAAACTCATAGGTGCAAAAGCCAGAATTTACACTTCCATTCTTTTTTTTTTTTTCCTTCTTATCAACTATCTTAGGTGTGGTACAAGAATTTTTAAGTTAAAATCAATAAAGTATTTCAAAGCTGATCTTATTTCCTGGAAACGAAGCCCCGTCAACTGGTTTGGGATTGATAATCAAGTTTTTTAAACTTCTAGAATTAGTCGGCTATACAATCATTAAAGACTTCTAATATACAAGCAAACCATCCTAAAAAAGATATGTGTCCTGTGCTCTCGGGTACCACAAAGCCAGTCCCTGAGCCATAATGCAGCATTGTGAACACCCCCAGAGCTACATGAAAGCTACAGTGTGCTAAGTCTTTACAAAAACATTCCTAAGGAAGAACAGTGTACGTTGTGTGCAGCTTTCTCAGATTGTAGACTAATTATGGAAATGGTTGTAAATACTTCCAGAATGCCTCCAGCTAGACATTACATTAGTTCTCTCCCCCCTCCCCAAATAACTTGGAAATCCATGGAATCAACTGTTTGTTTGCAGTTGTGTATAATGAACTTGCTTTGGTTTCTTGGCAGGAATTACAACAGATAAACATTATTCACAAGGGAAGAAAGCAAAAAGGAAAGGGAATAAGGCAGAGATGGGTGGTTAGGGAGAGGCAATGAGTGAAGTGAGTGGAAAATAACTGGGAAGAGGAAAATACTATGACTTCAAAAACGTAAAATAGCTAAGAAATGGAATAGAACATCAGAGATTTTTTTTTTCTCTGAAGAGCAAGGGTTTCTAAACGTCACCTCATCTTGGAGCTTGGTATCATGATCAAGAAAGGCAAATGAAGTTTGTGACTTGTTTTTGATAATACAGTGATATTTGTAAAGCAAAAGGCAAAAGATAGACTTTACTTTTTGCAGAATGATTTGTGGTAAAAAGAATTTGGAGATGTCTCCCAGTATTCCATCTCCTAGTCCACGTGCCCTGTAAATCTCTTCATCACTTTATGAGACTGGATTTAATTAACCATCAGACCACCAACTAAAAAGAAGTGAGAGAAGAAAAATGAAAGAGATGGCAGATTCGAAACTCAGTCATAGAAATAACTAGAATAGCATGGGTGAGAAGAAGCCCATGGCCTCTATCTCTGCTGTTGTGTGTCCTTCATGAATCCATGAATGGATGGGGTGGCCAAGTCAGAGGAGAGCTAGCATTTGTGCACCAAGTCATCTTACTTACTTGGCTATTTTGTGATTGAATGTGCTGGACACATGGTCACCTGAGGGTCAGTGGTTAGATATACAGTTCCTTCCTTCCTTCCTTTCTCTCTCTCTCTCTCTCT
>NW_006200423.1:838605-866054 GCF_000334495.1 Tupaia belangeri chinensis
CTTCTTAAAGGTGGGCGTGCACACACACACACACACACACACACACACACACACACACACACAGTGTCTGGCATGAATTTTAAGCTGCCAGGTCCAGGGCTTGAACTGCAATTTACTATGTCGGAGTCCAGCAACATAATCATTATGCCATCTGCTGGTGCCTATATATGCTTTTTCTATTAGGACCAAATGTAATGCTAAGGGATGCTAGTCTTTTGCATAAGTGTGATCTTATCTAAAGCAAAGGACCTTGACTAAAACCTTAGTAGGACTCAAAATCATGACTCTCTACTATAGATTCCTGTTATGTCATGGGATCTGCAGCTTCTATGGCCAAAGTTGTTGGCTTAATCACAGCTTAGATGTATGAAGAACCTTTGTTGCTCTGGAACCCATTCAAAGCTAGTGTTATCAAGATCAGCAGGTGGTGTAATGGTTATGTTGCTGGACTCCTATGTAGTCAACTGCAGTTCAAGTCCCAGACACAGTGGTTTAAACTCACACCGGGCACATGTGCGTGCATGCCCAAGATCCTAAGAGGAGAGTGGAGGAGAAGGGATTGTGGCGTGGCCATCCCCACTGTGGGTGATTTCTCACTTTCTGTCTCTCTCTGTCTTTCTGGAGAGTTCATGCACCCTATAGCAAAAACCTCTCTCAAAAAGAAAGCTAACGTTACCAGAATTCCCAGTTTCATAATATGCTTCCAAAACCCAAAGAGACATTTTGGCACTGTCCATTTTTTTCTTAATGGTAGAAAGTATACAGGTTGCAGTAACTTCTCTGTGATTTTGAAGGGGCAGCTGTGTATGCCCCAGATAAATGGTTTCATAATAACTTTATTATTGTAGACCTAATTTCATGCCCAGATATTTTATATTCTACTGTTCTATTTTCTTTCCTTTCCTTACATTAAATTTCACCTGACTAATTCTACCTTCTCTTTCAGATTTCAGTATAATCAGTATTTCTTTAAGCAGCTAATTTCTAACTAACTTTTTATTTTCATTATATGGTCTCAAAAATACCATGCATTTTCCTTCAGAGCACTTGTCACTCAAAATTCACATTTCTTGTTGTGTTTATGTTTCTCTGACTCACTATATCAAATATATTTCATTCTTCATAATTGCTCCAAATACACTTTAGGCTATAGATAATAGTTGAAGAGGAAGACTTACATGGAGTTTGGGGAGAGGAAGACTAAACAAGAATGGTTCTTGTCATATTGGTAACATATGTTCAAAATTACATATTACAATATGTATCTTTTGTTGTAATAAAGGTTCTGGTCACCAGACTGGTTTACCCTGTTCCAGTTTACTGGACACAATCATTTTTTTGGTAAAGTACAAAATTATTATTGATGTTTAAAAATCCCGATTTGTAATAAGTTACAATAAACTAAAATAAAACAAAACATCTTTAGGAACAATTTGATAAATTACTTGACAGGTAAGCTCTTGGTAACAGAATTAAAATGATCATAACTCTCCTTTTTTCACTATTCTAGTCAGGGACCCAGGATCAAAACCAAGTCTAGTGGGGTTAGATTGCCCTCGTGTGGTCTTTAGGGGAGAAACATTTTGAGTATATTTTGAGACATCTAGTACAGAAAATTATATGCATCAATTGGAAAGAAGGCATCAAATTTGAATACAGGACATTAGTTTTTTGATTAGTGACACCAGTTATCTGAAAATGTAATTAATCCATTTTATCCAAAATTTATAGAATTTTTAGTATGAGAAGAACTTTTTAGTTTTTAATCCTCCATCAGAAGAAAAAATGAACTGGTACCCCCCCCCCAAAAAAAAATAAAAAGAAAAGAGTAAAATAAATTATGGTACATGGTAAGTAAATTGCAAATATTAGTAAAGCAAAATAGGAGAATAAGATAGAAACCATGTTAAGAGAGAAAAACTGAAGTCTCCATCAGGTAGGTTTTTTTTCATGAAGCTAATGAAACTTTAGGGGTTTTCAGATTCCTGTCCTGAATTTTGTGAAGGCAACTTTAATGTGCTTTTCTTAAGAATGGCCTCTGAGAATTCAATAAACTTTATGCTATGCAAAACCTGGGTCTTCTCCATCTCTCTGCCCCTGTTGTCGTATTGAGTAGATTTAGCACATACTAGAACGTTCTCCAGACATTGGGATCACAGACAAACATAGTCCTGGGATCAGAGACAAACACAGATTCAAGAAATCTATGATCAACAAGGTTTCCTAATGGTTGCAATTGGGATAATTAATCTTTAAAATATATATGTGAAGGGGCTAGCAGGTGGTGTGGCGGCTAAGGTGCTGGACTCCCACATGGTTGACCATAGTTCAAGTCCCAAACCTGTGGGCTTTCATTCTTTCTCTCTCTCTCTCTCTTTCTCTCTCTCTCTCTCTCCTGGCATCAAGACCCTAACAGGGTACTGTCTCCTTGTCCTCTATGTCTGTCATCTGTCTTCCTCTCTCTCTCTCTCTCATTGAAGAACACAACAACAAAAAAAGCCTAAACCAAACAAATTAACAAAATACCAAAACAAAGAAACACACACACACACACACACACACACACTCTTAAAATATCTGATAAGGAAAAAATCTAGTCGAGACCTGAGGGTACTAACGTGCACTTGCCCGGGCATCATTTGGGAGTCGTGTTTCGTGAGGAGAGAACCTACAAGAAAGTGTCTTGGATACCTCTGGTGCTGTTGTTCTTGACGGGAAACCCAGACAGAAGCGGTGCAGAGACAGCACGCAGTCGCACCTCAGCATGATCATGCCCATATTGTAGGCAGGAGGAGTCCAAGGGGAAAAGGTGCATCTAAAGAGGAGCCACCCCATACTGATGGAAATAGCTCAGAGGACTCACCAAACACCTGCCTTTACCTCCTTAAACAGAAGAACATCAGCCTAATATTATTACCTGCAAGGTATTGCTGGGAAAGAGAGGCCTTTGCAACCCATTTTGCTGTTCCTCCTGAAAACCTGGTTTATCCAGTTTTATATTCCTTGTTTAGCCAGTTCCTACAAATTATTTATCTGGGAAATCACTATTTTATCTCACTTTCTAAACCTAGTGGCATTACATTTATATTACATGGTCTTACTACTTTCCAAACATTTGTTGTGTTAGAATAATTTTTCTTTCTTTATTCCTAATTTCGATTACTTGTACCTTCTATCTCTTATTCTCTGGGTAGTATCATCAGTAGTTTACCTGTTATAGTTGTCTTGGCAAAGAATTGGTGTCAGAGAGAAATATAGTCTTCATTTTTCATAACCGAATATAAGAATATTCAGGTTAAAGCTAAATGTGCTACTTTTATTTACCAACTTATTTTTAATTATAATTTTAATTATACATATATTATTAGTAAATGCTAATGTATTCATATTAATTATGTTTGTATGAATAATGTTAATATTCATTATAGGGACCAGATGGCATAATGGTTATATCACTATACTCCCACATAGTCAACTTTGGTTCATGTACCAGATACAATGGCTTAAACTCATGCCAGAGCATGCACATCTGTGCCCAAGATCCCGAGAGGAGAATGGAGAAGGGATTGCAATGTGGCCATGCCCCCAGGGTGTGATTTCTTGCTTTCTGTTTCTCTGTCTTTATCTTTCCAGTGAGTGCATGCGCCCTATAGCAAAAAATCTCTCTCTAAAAAAAAATCCATTATAAAATCTTAATTAAAAGGTAAGCATATTATTCATAGAGATTTTATAAAAGACTAAACAAACATTATTAATCAAATGTAAATTGTTAGTACTCTAGGAATCTGTTTCTCCTTGTTTTCCTCCTCCTTATGATTATTATTGGCGTTATAGGAGTTGCAACATTAAAATAAAAAGAAGGTACAGAAATCACAAATGAGCTCTTTGGATTGATATTATAGTAGGAAAGTTAGGGAGAGAGAAACGTACGCTGGCTTGCTCGGTAACGCTCTTATATTAACTGGAGCCAAAGTTGTGACTGGCCTCTCCCCTTTAAAAGAAAAGTAAGGGATTTAATCCCAAAATAAATTCCCTTTTTCCTCTTTCTTTCTTCCTTTTTTTCTCTTTCTCTTTCCTTCTCTCTCTCTCTCTCTCTTTTATTTTTTATTTTTATTTATTTATTTTTGTAGAGGGCACATGCACTCTCTAGAGAAAGACAGAGAGAGGGAGAGGAGAAGGGACCCCTCCTCCCCTTTCAGTGAGGCATAGTCACTTCTCCATCTCTTCTTACTTCGGTGCTTTGGGGATTTGGGGCGCACACACACACACCCACACACACACATGCCCCTCGTGTTTCTCAAGCGGCCATGTCTAGGTCTCAAACCACTCCGTCAAGTCACGTGGGATCCTGCTGTTTTAATCACCAGGCTACAGTGAGCCCTCCACCTCCATCTTCAAAAGCATTCCAAATACATGTTATATCACTTAGCCTCAGTGGCTGGGCTTGGAACAGAAATTCATTCCACTTTTCTTAGCTTCATAATTGTCTTATCCGTACCATAAACCTTTAAAAATAGATCTCATTGCCTAAGAGTAGCATTAATTAAATAAAAAGTATGTGTGTGTGTGAGTGAGAGAGACTAGAGAGGACAGAGTCAGAGAGAGAGACAGAGAGAAATTTACACAAAGTGTGTGACAATACATTGCCCTGTTTTGTCTGCATCTTCTCATTTCAGAAGTTGTGGTTTATTAGAAAAGGCCAGATATAAAGAAAATAATGGATAGATAGATGACAGATAGAGATAGGGGTAAGTTTTCCAGAATGCTGAAGCTACGACATGATATTCAGTCTTATATCTAATCCCTAATGCAGAGAAATACATTTCTGCAGGCACAGAATATTATCAAATATCTGTTTTGTTCTCTACCAAACCATGGCCTAAACCAACCAACTAAACAAAATCTTGTAGAAACATTTTTTTCCCCTTTTTTTCATGCCCAGAGAACCTAAGAAGAAATACCATGAAAAGCATTAGGCTGTCCATGGAGACATCTAAAATTTTTTCTTTTCATTTCACTTTTCCACAACAGAGGATTTGGGCTTTATCTTGAGAGTAATGTCTCCCACAGCGACACTCTCCGGAACCTTTTAAAACCACCACTTGAATTGAACATAATGGATTTAATACCTCAGGCACGCTGGGAGTTGGGAGGGGGGAGATCCTTGCTTTTCCAAGAGTTATCTTCTGTCAGATAACTACATAACTATAGAAACCTTATATAAAATTAAAAGTGTGAAGGGAAATGTCATTTAAAGCCAGGACTTAGATCAAGTCTTGGACCTGGGGGCTTGAAAAAGCACACACGGGACCTGTCCCCAAAATCCCTAGAGGAGAATGGAGGAGAAGGGATTGTGGCTTAACCATCCCCACTGAGGAGTGCTTTCTCACGTTTTCTCTTCTCTCTCTCTCTCCCTTTTCTCCCTCTCCCTCTTTCTCTGGTGAGTGCATGTTCTATCACAGGGAGCAGAAAAGTAAAGTAAGAGCTCCTAAGGTCCTAACTGTCCCATAAATTGTTTCAGACACTTGATTACGACCTACTATGCATCAGTGCTATCTACTGATGCCCTTTCTTTATAAAAATGTTGTAACCAACCCTCTCTATTTCTGCAGGTGCTTCCGATTTTACAGTCCATCTGTAATACCATTTTTGGAGGGTCTGTGCTAAATTAAGCCAGACAATAATTTTTCACCTAGAATACATGCTGGTATGAGTTTTCACTTCATGGTTCCTCTGTTTTTCTTAGGGTCACAAGTTCAAAATTCCTATGAAATTCCCAAGAAGGATTCCATGATTAAAAATGAGTTTGGAAACTGATATATTAGCTGGCTTTCTCTTTGATATATTTAAATATCTAGCCATTATATTTTATCTTTTTCTTTTCTTTTTTGGTAAGACTTTAATATAATGTACCTAGGCAAGTGCTAAGTTTGGTCACAATGTGAGTAATTAATTCTACTATCTTATCTCCAAGATACTAATCTTATTTTTAATACTGCTTTCCTGATCCCCAGGGATGTGAGCTTTGAGTACTGACATTGCACGTTGCTTTCTTATAATACAGAAAAATCAGTGTCCCTGAATGTCTTAGCACTGTAGACCTTACTAAAAGTAGACTAAATTTCTAATATGCTACTCTTTCAACAGGCACTTTGATGAAGAAAACCTTTCTCTCATCTTCAAAATGGAATCCATGGGGAAGTGAACTGAGATTCTAGCCAGATGATATTTCATGTTAACTTTGATATGTGTTTGAACACGTATATGGTTTTTCAGGGACTGGAGTCATGATTTTTCTTAGTTTCACAGTGGAGTCCAAGGAGAAGAGGAGGATCCAAGAGGTTAATGACTATTTGCATTGAGAAAAGGGCACTAAAATAAGACTCAAGGCATGGCAGCCGGATAGTGGTACAGGGGTAAAATGCCCACATGGGAAGGTTCCAGGTTCATATCTGGAGATCTCTCCAAGTATACCAGGCAGGCATGTTCCTATAATTCACAGCTGGCTGAAGCTGGGGGTGGATTGCAGCATCAAGACTCTATTGAGGGTGCTATTTCTCTGTCTGTCTCGGTAGTTCATGGAAGAAATAAAGAAACTTTAAAAAAAAAAAGGAAGAAAGAAACATCTAAAGTTTGTGCCATTTACTATCTATGTGATTAGGTCACTCACTACCTCTGAGGAATCAGTGATTTAAGGCCCTGAAGAGCATGAAAATTCTGTGATTCTCAAGCCAGAAGCCTTTCTCGAATGCTGTCTTCTCCAATAAATCTGTAACGACGGCTCACAGCTATTTCTTCCCTATTATTCTCATTACACAGTGCAGTAACCCAATTTTTCTAGAGTCAGAATTGTGACCATCTGAGTGCAAAGCTATAAAGTACTCTTAGTCCTAGACCTAAAGGGCATCGAAGATCTAGTGTGCAAAGATTCTAACTCATGAAGTCACTGTTTTTTATGACATTTAGATTAAGCTTTCTAGGCCAGAGTTAAAAGAGGAACTCTTAATTCAGAAGGGATACTGCTACAGACAGTATTATCAAGTCCACACAGAAAAAGATTGGTTGTCCTCTGGTTAGGGTGTGTGTGTGTGTGTGTGTGTGTGTGTGTGTGTGTGTGTATTCAGGTTAGAAGTTAAGAAAGAAATTACTCAAAGAAGATTTTTAGCAGCCAGTCATTCCCCCAATGCAAGTTTATTTATGTATTTATTTTAATTGCTTAAGGACTGAACCGATAAAAACCATAGTATTCATGCCAGCAAGGTGATGAGGGGCTAGGGTGGCCAGATCCCACATGGCCTGCTGCACAGTTCAAAGTCCAGACCCAGTAGTTTAAAAAACCCTCAGGAACAGTGTACACGCATGTCTGACACGGAGAGAGAAGAGTGGAGCAGAAGGGATTGTAGTGTAGTCATCTCCCTGGAGAATGCTTTCTCACTTTCTCTCTCTCTTCCCCTCTCTCTTGCTCTCTGTCTCTCTCTGATAAGTGTATGTGTCCTATAGCAAAACATACAAAAAGAAAAGCATAGGATTCTATAGACAGCAACAAGATATAACTTATAACTTAGAGTCAAGAAAGAAGGCTATTCTTTACAGTAGTGGTTTCAGACTGAATTCCTTGCAACTCTACCTTAATAAGGTCACTTTCTTTGGCAGATGAGAGTCAAATAAGCCTTGAGCACCCTTTTTTTAATCAGAATTTTATTTTTTATGTATTAACATTGCTTGTAAGATTTTGAATGAGAAATAAAATTCTAGCTATAAACTAGATAAATTAATGAACAAATGAATAATTCATTTGAAAATTGTAACTATAGGGCAAAATAAATTTTGAAAATCCCTGGAAGAGTTCTCTGTTAAGAAGGACTTACCCCTTTCCTACACGGTTGTGGGAATGCAAATTGGTCCAACCACTGTGGAAAACAATATGGAGGTTCCTCAAAGATTTACAAATAGAACTACCATATTATACAGCATTTCCATTTCTGGGTATCTACCCAAAGACAGGAAAATAGTCAGAAAAGTGCTTGCACATCAATGTTTATTGAGACATTATTCACAATTGCTAAGACATGGAACCAACCCAAGTGTCCACAAACAAATGAATGGATTGAAAAAGTGTGGCAAATATATAGTATGAAATATGACTTAGCCATAAAAAAAAGACCCTGGAATTTGATAGAAAGTGGACAAATATGGAAGATTTACTGCCAAGTGAAGCAAGCCAGGCTACAAAGGAGAGACATTGTATGTCTCCAGTAAATATATACCAACTGGCCACACTCTATGGCAGAAACTGATAGATTAGAGGATACAGAATCATGGAAAATGGTTATGCGTACTGAAGACAGTGTGGGAAGAGGGTGGAAAAAGGGAAAATGTATGAAGAAAGGAATCAAGGAGAAAAAGAGGCAAGATATTTATAGGACACAAAAATGGATTGATTATCAGTTTATGATAATGTATATAGTATCTTCAACTAGACTGGTAAAAGTATATTCATGTTGAGTAAATTTACTGTATAAGCTGTAGTGATGTATAGTGATCGAATATATAAATTAAAATTTAAAAAAAGTAAAAATGAGTTACCCTTTTAGTGTACATGTGATCTGATAAAAGTCTGGCTTAGTCAGAGAAAAGATAGACCAGACACTCCTCTCATTTTTCTTGGCAAAGACAAGACTGCTACAGATGCTATCGTGAACTTTGAATAACTTACTCTGCAGATGAATAGACAATGTAAAGTATATTGACTTGTTAAACACATTTGGCTAGAAGGCTCTGCTCTGCTGGGCTCTACCACTTTTACCAGTAGAATCATATGCCTGCCAAGAACTAGTTGCACTTGTCCCAGGACTCATTACGTAATTGCAATTGCCATTGTACTTACATAATTTAATTGAATATTGCATAAACAAATGAATATACAAAGGAAGAGTGGTGTTTCCTTGAATGCTTTAGAAATGTTCCTTAACAGCAATTTGTTTAAAAAGCTGCTGCATAATAAGGTGGACAAGGCAATTGTTAAAAGATCAGAAAATTTATGAAACATAAGAATTTCTGAATTATACTCCTTCTCACTTTGCTTTTGTAAAACTTAAACTGGATGCATCTTGTGCATGAGAGACTGACAGGGACCCCACATTCAAAGGAAAAGACTTCTCTCCAAATTGATTAATATATGCACATTTTATGTTTTAATTAACGTAAATGTTTAGATGGCACAGCAGTAAAACGCTACACTCTGTAATGCAATCTTACATGGAAAGGTTCCCGGTTCAAGTCCAGAGTCCTTCCTAAAAACTCCAGGCACTGGCTTGCCCATGATCCTGGGCTGGCTGAAAGCCTGGGGGTGCATTATAGTGTCAGGACCCTGTTAAGGCTTCTGGGTTCTGCTTTTTCCTCTTTCTCTGTCTTTCTTGCTCATGGAAGAAACAAATGAATAAACTTTTAAAAAATAAAATGTTTAATAACAGATTCACTCAAAAGCCAGAAAGGGAATGGTTTTAAGCAGGAATTTCTTGGCATTTGAAATGGTAAATGAAAGGAAAATTTCCATTTTTGAAAAATAGCAGACCAACTGCAGTGGTACAGCAGTAATGCAACACATATAATGCTGAAGACACATGAGAATGTCCCAGATTTGTGTCTTGGGACCTGCCTGTGCACACCTGGTGCACTGTGTGTCCATCATTTTGGACAGATAAAGATGAGGGTAGGTTGTGGTAAAAAGACCCTGTTTAGAGTCTTTCTCTCTCTGTGTGTGTCTGTTTCTGTCTCTTTCATTCATAAAATAGATAAATTAAAACAATTTTTAACTCTTTAAAAAAGCAGAAGTCCTACAAAATGACACTTGCTACTACAATGGGATATATATTGATACCACCTTAGTGTTTGTAAAGCAAGTGTAAAAACTGAATCCAGAACGCATAAGTAGTTGAGACTGCATTTCAGTAATATCTTTGTAACAGAGCATACCAAAGAACAGAAATTAAGGAGTACTTATTTCATGCACCTGACCATAAGCTTCTCTAGAGAATATAAGCTGAGTGTTATTGGTGACCTGCCCGTGTCCGCTTGCCTACTTACGCAGCACCTAAATCTTGGAGGTCCTGTGGTCTTCTGAGAAGAATTAGCCTCAGCTGAATGGAAGCCAAGTAGTTCAGGAGCTATGGTACTATTGCTGCAGACCACAGTCAATGACTAACCAACAGCAGAGTATAAAATCAGGCTCTATGTGTTGGCATGAATGCGAAGATAATATTTTGGTGTTGACTTTAAACTGTTGGATCAAGGCAGGAGCTGGATAGAGGAGAATATGTCATTACGGGGAGTTAAAATTTTGGACAGGTATTGATTCTAATATACTACAGAGATGGCTCTTGAAAGCAAAGACCCACAGTAAATCAAATAGAGATACCAGACTGTAGAGAACCTGCAGAAGAAGGAATATAAAGGACAAAAGCATGTGTCCATGTGAATGAGGTGACTCAATAAAGATGGGCATAATGTCAGCTGTCCACATTCTTCCAAAGGACTTGTACTTGATCTCCACTCTGGATGTGTCCACCAACTCACACGGAAGAATAGGCAAAGGGTTCAAGCCTCAAGGATCAAATCATTGGCTAATAATTAAGCTATGAATACAGGGGCTGGTAGGTGGCATGGTGGTTGGGGTGCTGGACTCCCATGTGGTTGATCACAGTTTGAGTCTCAGACCTGGTGGCTTGCTTCCTCACTTTCTCTTTCTCTCTCTATCACTCTCTTGAGTGCATATGCCCTATAGGAAATTTAAAGACAAATATAATTATTTTAAAGAAATAAAATTAAATAAATAATTCTTTAAAATAATAAAAGCAGTGAATACACAGGATCAACCCCAAGGAATCATGGGTGAAAAATCAAAACAAAACAAAAGAAAAACCAAAAACTGAGCAGATGCATTAGTAATGCCTGTGAAAGATATAAGGAGATAGGATGACTCAGCCAGTTAATGTCAGCCCAATGCTTGTGAGGGTTCACAGAGTAGATATGGAGGCACTGATGCCATGCATGAGCCCTTCATGGACTCCATCTCCCCAAGGTTGATGCTTGTATAGCCCAAGTTTCTGCTTTACAGAGATACAGGGACCAACATCAATGCCCTCAAATTTTTCACTCACCAATGAGACCAATAAGTCAGTTGTTGGCAAACTGATTATATCAGACCCCTTCTACTCTAGAAATTTCAGAAACAATTTATGCTGACCCATATTGATACATAGTATGTGTATGAATCTGCTTTTCCTGCTCAGTATTTCAGCCAACAACACTCTCCAAGATTATGAAGAAGAGAGCCTATAAAATATGACTATGGACCAAGAGACCAGCTTCCAACAAAGAGACCAAATTCCAACTGCTGAAATGAAAATCCAGATTCAGTTCCCTGGGTCCCTACTACGCAGGGTAGGTACAAGTGCTCAGGTGTTGCATTACAGATAGACTTCTTTCATTTTCCTATATTTAGATACAGGTGTGTCTTAGCACTTCTGGAGTATTTTCTAGAGTGTGGTTAAATTCTTCTCATAACCTTCTTGTTGTCGTAATGTACGAATACTTAAAAGAAGCTGGTATTGATGGTGAATATGTATCTACTTCAGTAAAACTTCAAAGCCGCATCCGCACAAAGGTAGTCACCATTCATCATGCCATTCTCAACCCTTTCCCTGGCAATTCTTAGCTGATCATAATCATCTCTTGTATTTTTAGCTTTGTATTCAAATAAAAAAGAACTAGGACACAGCAATTCTTGGAGAAGATATTGACAAAGAGAAATAGGCTGATAAAATTACTGAAAATTTTACAGCATCTTGGTGTGTCCTTACTAACTGATAGGGTTCTGCTTTGATCTGAATCAGCACCTTCTACCAATCCATGTGGAGGGAACTTTCAGGGCAGGATAGAGTTCCAGTGGGCTCATAGAGCTCTGAGTTGAGATGGAACCCAATGATCTACAAGTCCCAGCTAGCCCCAGGCCAGCCCCAGGCTAGGGCCATATTCCATTTTGAAGACTTCCCTAAGCATTCCTCATCTGGCCAACAGACATGAGTTATTATCTGGGAATATACAGAGATTAGGTGAGTGTACTCATTAGCAACAAAAACTGTGAAAACTTTGGAATTTAAATGGATCCTTTGTCTTGATGCCTCACCTACCTTCCTGAAGGCTGGGCTCAGAGTTTCTGGAGTCTCACTGACTTGTCTCTATAACTTGATGCTGAGTCAACACTCCTGTCAACCTATTTGGCTTTGAAAATCTGCTGTGTTCTTAGTTCTCTTTCACTCAAGTGGAATTAATTGCTTTAGATGAGACATTTAAAACGGCGTTCCAGTTAATTTTGTACTTAATGTTGATTTACCGATCCTGGCAATAAAAACTTACTCACAAACAATTCTTTGAATAACACTGGTTTTCAGGTCAAGCCCGGGATTCCCCGTGCACTGTGTAAATTTTTATAAACTTCATTACTTAGTTAAAAATCTTTAAACCCTCTATCATGATGGGTGATGAAGACACATGTGCATACGAATCCTCAGTGTAATCCAAAGACTAACTTTAAAACAGTCATACACCAAGATTGAAATGTCCTCCACTTTCAACTCAAATACTACATTGAGAGGAATGCTCTGGAAACTCTCTAGAACTTATGTCTTGCTTCTCAGTTTTTATTCTTAAAACATTTGCCTGGGACATCTTGCATCATTCAGAATTGTTGTACTCAGACTTCTGCCTCTCTTCAGAAATGCACAAGCACTTTAGCTTTTGGTACCTGGGATAACAAATAAGACAGCGTTTCTCACTGTGCTATAGCCAGGTGATTTCGAGTGGTCTGCCGTGTGTACATAGCATGACCTCTTAGCCCCTTCTCCTTAGGCCCATCTACTTCTCCATCATGATACTCATGGGAATAGATTTTTTTTTTCCAGAAGCAATTCATCTTTCTTCATGAATTTTTTAAGAGTCCCTGCCAACAACGTGGACTTTCAAAACACTATGCACAGGTGATATCTCCTGTGGGAGGCTTTGGAAGGAAACCAACAAAGTAAACTTCCAGCATAGCATAATTCTGATTGCTTGGTTGAAGTGCTTAGCTCAAATATCATTCTCATAAAATGACTCTAGCTGTGAAATCATTTCTATGCCCACTATGCTCTTCTTTACTTGAAAATATTTTCTAAACTAAATTACAATTTATGCTTCCAATTTTTTCTCTTTAGCACCATTTTATTTGCTACTTATTTATTTATTGACAGAGAAAGCGAGAGCAAGAGAGAGAATGAGTATAGAAGGGAGAGAGAGAGAGATCCATATTTTTTCTTTTTAAGAGAGATTTTTGCTATAGCATGTGTGCTCTTGCCAGAGAGAAAGAAAATGAGAAATTGTCCCTCTCCCAGGGGGAATGGCCACACCACAATCCATTCTCCTCCATTTTCCTCTCAGAATTTTGGGCAAAAATGCACACATCTGGTGTGAGTTTTAAGTCACCCAGTACAGTACTTGAACCATGGTTGGCTATGTAGGAGTTCAGCAACATAACCATTGTGCCATCTGCTGGTCCCATCAAGAGATCTGTATTTTGACTGTGTTTTATCACCTGGCAGTCAGGATACTCCTGTCCCAGCTTCCTATTTAACCTGGGTGGCAGGAGCACACCACCATGCCTGGCCCATGGTGGAAGTAAACCTGAGCCTCCTGTGTGGTCTCAGCCATTGCTCCCACTTGTGCCACCATGATCATACCCCTGTTAAAAATTTAGATAATATTATGGGACACTCTTTTCCTCAGAATAATTAAAATTTAGATGGAGACAGAGATTGAAATCATGCTTGACAGTCTTAGGAAGTAGCATCTGCTTCCCTGCCCTATATAATTCTTCCATTTTGTCCCTATTGAGGAAAGAAGAGAATAAAAGTCCATGATCATATGATCAAATCAGTAGAAGAAACTGAAATGTACAAATAGACCTTTACTTTGTGTTTGGGTCTGCAAAGGGGTAGAAATATGAAAATTGGTTTCTACTTGATTAAAGTCTATTCAAAATATATATGGGTCCAGTTTTAAATGCTTGGTTTTACGTTTTATTATTTTTTATATTCAATTACTGTATATATTTACAACACCAAAAATGAATTTTACCAGTATGAATACCCTGTATGCTATTCTAGTCAAAGAAATTACCATACACATTGTCATCAAAAGATAATTTTCCAATTTTAGTCCAATGAATATTTTGCTTTTTATGTTTTCCCCTAGATTCTCTCTCTTCTCCCCCCTCACCTCCATTTCCTGCCATCCTCTCATACTATCTCTGGTATCCACAGTTGCTTTCTATGTTTTTATGCCTTCCAATCTTTTAGTTCCTGCCATGGAATGCAGACATTCAGTATATATTAAGTGGGGACATACAATGCCTCTCTTTCATAGCCTGGTTTACTTTGCTTAGAAATAAATCTTCCATATTCATCCCCTCCCATTAACAAAAGGCAGGAACTTCCTATGGAGATTTTTCCACAACATCTGATTCTTTTAACCAATTTGATTCTTCTCATTGAATCTTCTATTAGGTGTGTTTAGGGTTATTGATTTTTTATCTCTGTCTAGCTCTGTTACTGGATAGGGTCCAAAGTCTGTGCACTTCTGTGTGTGTGTGTTTGAGGAGTTGGGATGGCAATGGTGGAGATGATTACATGCTACCCTGGAGCAGTTGAGATAGGAGAAAGTTTCAGGAGGATCTGTCCTCAGGGTCTGTATGTAAAAGTCCTTTACACTGGCAAGATTAAGTCCTGTATGAATATATTTCCTGTTTAGACTTATGCTAAAGTAACTTTTACACATAGTGTTGTAATATAAAAAAGTCTTTCCTTGGTTGGATGTTATCTTCCATATTACATATTACATTGACTTTTGCCTTTCAGAATGATGAAAGAGCATCCTTGATCTGCCATTCAAGAGCTGCTCTTCTTGGGTGACTCTGTCACAAACAGTGATGACAAACTCCTGCTTACTCAATCTATGCCTTATCTTTGCTTTCCAGGAGACTGATCACCTTGGGGATACTGGGACAGATTTGTTGTACATAGAAGAGGCTATAAATTATGAATAGAGCATCAGTAGAGCTTAGTATTATACTCAAATCTAATATCGATTCAAAATTTTCAGTTATGTTTATTTAACAGAATGATTACTTTATTCTACTTAGTAATTAGTTAATAATCTTTTTATATAAAAGATTTATTTATTAAATGTTATTAATCTTTTAATTTTATAACCTCTGTACTTCCGAAGTTTGCTACAAGACTCAACTCTAATCCCTATTCTCAAGTGCTCGCTTCCTATAGTCCCTCTGACTTGGGGATCGTAGAATTTTTCTGCAGCCACTAATTGGACCTGCTTTACTACCTTACATTCAGCTTCTTGTCTCTCGCATCATTTGTCACTGAATTCTTAGGTTAATGTTCCTCTAGCTTAGCATCTGAAATGCTTTATTTTCAAGGTAGACCTAGTATTAGTTTTCTATTGCTGTGAGCTAAATTATTCAAACTTAGCAGCTCATTAAATAACATTGAATGACTATAATTATGACAATAAATACACATTTTAGTATCTCACAGTTCTGTAGGTCAAAAACCTCATGTGGGTGCCACCGGGTTTCCTGCTTAGGCCCTCACAGGAAGGAGTAAACAATCCAGCTGGTGTTGGGTTCTTATCCAGGAGCTCTGGAGAAGAATCTGCTTCAAAAATGACTCAGGTTGCTGCCAGAACTCAGTTGTTTGCAGCTATGGGTCTGGTTCCTTGCCAGCTTCAGCTTGGGGCTGCCTTGAGCTCTAAAGGTGGCCAATTTCCCTTGCCACAAGGTCTCTCAGTATCAACAAGGATGCGTATTCCTCATGTCAAGTCCCTCCCATGCTGAAAGTCTCTACAGCCTCCACTGCCCCACAGCTGGGGGGACTTATCCTCCTGTAAAGGGCACATGTAACCAAACTAGATCACCTGGAAAAGATGCAGCCCATTTTAAGGTCAACTGATTAGTGACATTAATTACATCTGCAAAATCCCTTGTGCCACCCAAGGTGTAGTAATCCTGGGAGCAAGGCCAGGAAGAGATCACGGTAGAATTCTGCCTCCCACGGCCCTCAGGTGGCCCATCACTTCTGCTGCAGGCCAGGTTTGTGTCCTTGGGCTAATCACTTAACCTCTGAAGACTTTAGATTCTGCATGTATAAAATATTTATAGATAAGAAGTTGGACATACTGGTGGCTAATGTTCTAGCTCTCTGATTCTATCATCTCGTGACCCGAGACATTATTTGGGCTAGCCAGCACAACTGCGTAGGGCATTGCTCTTCTTTCTTGTGCATGCCTCCTTCTACTGGGGAACATTTGGAAAAGGAGAAAATTAGAAACCTTTCTTTCTCTTTTTTTAAAATAGATTTTTGGTATAGGGTACGTGCACTCACCAGAGAGACAGAGAGATACAGAGAGACAGAAAGTGAGAAATCACCCCCCAGGGGGGATGGCCATGCTGCAATCCCTTCCTCTCCATTCTCCTCTTGGGATCTTGGGCATGAACACACACGTCTAGTATGTTTTAGCCTGCCACGTCTGGGACTCAAATCACAGTCGACTATGTGGGCCACGTCTGGGACTCAAATCACAGTGGACTACGTGGGGGTTCAGCGACATAACCATTGTGCCATCTGCTGGTCACACTACAAACATTTCTTAAGTGCAGTCACAATGAAAATGTTTGTTTAGATGGCATTAACCTCACGAAAAGGAGCAAGTTCTTGTGGGTATAGCTGGTGCTGCTGGAAGTTTTGTTTGTTTTTTAAGAGAAGTTTTTACGTTAGGGAGCATGCGCTCACTAGAGAGACAGAGAGAAACAGACAGAAAGTAAGAAATCACTCCCCAGGGAGGATGGCCATGCCACAATCCCTTCTCCTCCAGTCCCCTCTCGGAATTTTGGGCATGCACGTACACGCACCCTGCGTGAGTTTTTAAGCTGCCAGGTCCGGGACTCGAACCACAGTTGACTCTGTGGGAGTACAGAGATGTTACCACTATGCTATCTGCTGGTCCCACTGCTGGAAGTTTTGACATGAGTCAGTAAGTCCCACCTGTGGCACTCAGGTGCTGCTCTAATGGGAGGGGAGATGAATATATTCCAAGAGTTGATCTCAGAGGGTAACTTCAGATGTATCATTCTTAGAATGAAATCAGAGAGGAGGTTTTTAGGGTTCTTCACATTGTAATGATGAATGATTCTCCTTCATCTTAAACCCTTGGCTGTAATAAAACATAGCTATCATGTGTATAATGAAATCATGAGTTTGTTAAATTCTCAAGTAGGAAAAACACTAAGTGCTTCAGGAAAGCATTTGAAAAATTATTTTCATTAAAAGATTTCAGTGAAAAAAAATTCAATTTGAAATAAAAGGAAAAAAAATACAGTGTATAGTTTTTGGATGCTATGGTTCATTACCATAAACTACTTTTTTATTTTTTAATTTTTTTGGTGTTTGCCCTAGGGTGTACATGCTCACCTGAGAGAAAGAGAGAAGGAAAGTGAGAAATCATCCCACCCCCACGGTTGGCCATGTGGGAACCCTGAGCCTTAACCGTGATACCACCTGCGGGCCTCCTCAAGCCACTTTCAATAATCACAGATCAATTACTTTTTTTTTTTTTAAACTAACTGTACCAGCGCACCATCATTTGACAGTCATATAGTGCCCTCTTCTGTCTAAAGATTTAATTATACCCTTTTCTTGTGCTCTGGGATTTTTTTGGCAAAACTTTTTCTATACATTTACTTTGTAGTATCTGTTTCAACAATTTTTTTTTTGAAATACAAGTCTTTTGTTTAAATGAAAATAAACAAAAAGAAATACTTCAGGTGTTGTTTTATAATTATTGACATGTACCAAACTTTGTATTAAAAGGGACATTCTCTTGATATAAAAACATTACATTACATTTATATATTTTTAATAATTGGGCATTTTATTTTAGCATCAACAATGCTATCTTGATAAGCAAACAAATTCCACTATGTAGGGACTGGTTAGATGTGAACAAAACAAGGGTAGCCTTTAAAGATGAAAAAAGACACAGGTTTTCACAATTTGTCCCTGTGCTGTAAGGCCAGTGGAGGTAGAAAATAATTACACATTAGCCAAAGTGGGCCAGGAGAGACCAAAATAGGCTAGTTCAAAACGACAAGACACAAGCTGTTTTACAGCACCCACCTACATTCGTTACACTTGATGAGGCATCTGGATTACATCTTATTACCAACCTCTTTGGTCCTATAAAAGAATAAACCTAGGAATGGCTTGGGACTGCAGCTATCTCCATCAGAGACATTCAGACCACTTTTAATGTTTAGACCTTATAAATTTAGAAAAAAAATATATTTATTGTTGATGTAGGTATTCACCTACTTAACAACATAGTTTAATAAATATAAAAAGCCTAAAATGTTCTTTTTGCAAAATTTCAGAACTTATCTCATTGGAATACCTTTTAATGGAAACAATCAGTCTATCATATCTTAAGTTGAATTTTTAATAAGGACAAAGTTCTTTTAAAAAGGCAAAGTGAATATCGATGGCTTCTGTGCACGTGTACCCAAAATCCCTAGAGGAGAATGGATGAAAAGGGATTGCCATGTAACCATTGCACCAGAGAGGTGATTTCTCATTTTTATCTCCCACTGGATCTCTCTAGCAAGTGCACACACCTTGTGGCAAAATAAATAGATAGATGGATAGATGGATGGATGGATAGATAGATGGATGGATGGATGGATAGATAAATAGGTAGATAGATAGATAGATAGATAGGTAGATAGATAGATAGATAGATAGATAGATAGATAGATAGATAGATAGATAGATAGATAGATAGATAGATAGATAGATAGATAGATAGATAGATAGATAGATAGATAGATAGATAGATAGATAGATAGATAGATAGATAGATAGATAGATAGATAGATAGATAGATAGATAGATAGATAGATCGATCGATCAAACAATGTGCAGTACCAGAGATCCTATCTCCATGTGCTTCTGTTCTGGTGTAAGGCCCTCCAATTGAGTGCTGCCTGTCACTCATTTCTAACTAGTTAATGGGGGGGGGGGGGGAAAAAAAAAAAACAAAATGGGAAAAGTGATGGGTTGTCACTTCTGAAAATAAGTTGAGAAAAGACTAACTTCCATTATATTCTTCTGCCCTTACTCCTTCTGTCTGTCTTGGATCCTCGTTTTGAGAGAAGAGAGATGCCGTGTTACACACAGCCATATGCAGGGACCCACGTGGCAAGGGACTGATACTTCTGGCCAAATGGCAGTGAGAACCTGAGGATGGACTATTGCCATGTCCACTAGCAAATGGGTCGTTTTTAATTTTCCAAAAGAGTCAAAACATAAGGAGTAGAAAAAGGTGATTTCTTCAGTTTCCATACCCCAAATAAGCCAGTCTACTTCTGCTCATAAAAAAAAGTCAATAGAATTTCTAGAATTTCCTAATTTCAGCCACAATAGTGCATGCTGGAGGATGCTCTTTGACAGGTGGAGGCCATGAGGGAGGCCTGGGTTGGGTTCCTGACCAACCCTAAAAAGCTGAGCACTGAGGCACACTCGTGGTACCATCTACTCAGGAGGTTGGTAGGGGAGGGTAGCGACACAGAAGACTGTGTCTGAAACACCACACAGCCAACCACACTCATGCTCACACGAACACCACACACACTTAAGAAAAAAAAATTTCAAATTATAAATATTGGGTTGTCAGAAAAGTCATGAAAAATACAAAAAAGCATGTCATGACTTTTCCCACAGTCCAATAGCTCAGATTGTGCTCCAAAAAGAGGATATGTTAGATATAAATCATTGATGGAAATTCTAGTATAGAAATTAAAGTAGATAATATTGCTACTTTGAGACTCAGAATATGATCTTAAAAAGTCGTCTCAGCTGTGCCACGTGGGGGAGCTCTAATGCCAGAAAACACTTAAAACCTGTTCTGTTTATTTGGGAGGAACATTTTCCAAAAAATGGAGATAAAATGTAAAACGCTAATCGTGTTTTCAAAAAGACTAATAAACTAGTGTTTACTTTCCACCCTCTCCAAGCAATTTCTGAAATCTGTCAAAGATAAGCTTTATATAATCTTGGACTATTAGTGGAGGGTAATTGGCTTATTTTTATTTTTAATATAGAAAATTTGAGAAGTATGTCTTTGGGAAATACATGCATTTGATCAATTTAAAAACATAAGTATGAGTAGTATGTCTTCTAGGTGTCTGTGCGTGGCTATTACGAGAAGGAAATGTGATCTTCCTAAAGACCAAGGCCTAGGAAGGACCTCTGAGCCACAGCAAGGGGACAGGGAGTCTGACTTTTCAAGGAGGAGAAGACAGAAAAGGTAAAAGCTTTGGTTACAGGCAAACATAAAAGATTCGTGTTCTCATCCTTATGGATTGATTCTATGCCATTAGAACTAGTCTATTTGACAAACACGGATCCATAATCCTCTATCTGAACACTTTGAGGCCAACCATGCTTTGGAATCAGGAATTTTCAGGTGTGTATAAAGAATCTGTATTTATACCATGAAGTATGTACCATTGCCAGCCATGTCTGAAGCAGAACTCTTTCTTCTCCTTTTCTCTCTCTCTTTTTTATTTTTAGATTTTTGTCACAGGATCTGTACAGTGGCCAGAGAAAGAGAGAGAGAGAGAGAGAGAGGGAGGGACGGACGGAAGGGGAGAGAGACACAGAGAGAGAGAGAAATTACCCACAATCCCTTCTTCTCAATAATCCTCTCGAGATTTTGGGCACACACACACACGCCTAGTGTAATTTACAAGCCACTGAATCCAGCACTCAAATTGCGGTTGGCCATGTAGGATCCAACACCTTAACCATCTCACCACCTACTGCCCCAGCACGCTTTCAGTAAACAGGCTAGATCCCATAAACAACAGGGAAGGGTATTTATAAGGTATTTATAAGGACGTGCTCTTGGGACTAACACCTGGAAAAGAATTGGAAGAGGCAAGGTTGGGCAGAGGAGAAGTTGGTCCAGTTCCAACAGCGGCTTCAGGCAACCCTGAGAAGTTCTCAACTCAATACAGTCTTGCACCCATGTTTGGCTTAGAGCAGTGCCTAAACTGGGGTGAGGAACATAGGCCTCCATGCCCCATGAGATCAGTCACTGGATGTGGGCTGCAACTGACAGAAAGGATAAAGTTAGAGGTACAGTTTTCTTCAGCTGAAAAAGGACTGATCTTTGGTGGCTTCTTCAGGCAGCCCTCTCAGCTACTGAGGGAATAGATGTTTGATTCCAAAAAAAGGGAATAGATGTTTGATTCCTGCTGTGTGACCAACACCACCATTGCCAAGTGTTTCAAGCTTCAGGTCACCAAGACATCCTCAGGAAAAAGTTACCGCATTTGTGGATTGACCAACACAGTTTGGTAAGGAGCTATACACTGGTTTGTATGTGTTCCTTCTGAAATTAATATTGTAATGTAACCTCCATTGTGATGGTAGTAAGAGATGGGGCTTTTGGGGACATAATTAAGGCATGAGAGCCCTGCCTGCATGAATGGAGTATGCCTTCTCAAAGGGCTGGAGGGACGAGTTAGGCTGGCCCTTCTATATTTTGCCATAGGAGGATGCAGTGAGAGGTGCTATCTTGAAAGGAGAGACATGTCCTACCCAGACAGGAAAGCTCCTGGTACCTGGTGCCCTTTGATCTTGGATTTCCAGACTACAGAACTGTGCGGAAGTAAATTTCTATCTTTTGTAAATTACCCAGTCTGTGATATTTTGTTACAGCAGAAAAAACAAAGACAAGATACCAAGAGGTATCCAAAATATCAGTTGAAAATAAAACCTATTCCTATTCCTCCCTGTTCCTATTTGTATTCATCCTTTTCAGTGGAAAAAAATATCATTACTCTTAACAATATGAAAAACGCACTTCTTGCCTTCTGGTCACCTCTAAGAGGAACATGAAGTCTCTAAGAGGCAATCATTAGCTAATACAGTATAAAAAGGGCTCTTTCTGTGTACTCTGAAGGCATATTCCTCCTCTGGGGAGAACAGAGTCCCGAACTGCAGAGATGAAAAGCAAAACTTCACCAAATGAGTCACTCAGAGTGATGACGGAGTGGGGAGGAGTTCATCTTGCCTCTACACTATGGCTCCTGGACTTGGCACAGGAACACTTATTAGACACACAGCATCAATTAAAGCTCTTTTAATGAAAGTGGGCCCTATGTCCTGGAGAAATGATGTCCCTGTGAAGTATCTCCTCAGAACTGGGCCTTTGGCTCTGCCTCCCACAGGCCTTTGCACTGTCTGTTGCAGCCTCTGAACACCTCAGTATGAGATGCGACCAGGTGCCAACCTCCTTTGCTGTAAAGCGGGTCCTTCCATCTGACACACCATTTATTATGTGGAGTCAGGTAGTAATGGATGTTGTGTTTTACAGACCCCAGCACCATGGTGCTACTTAGTGCTACTTAGACAGAAAACATAACCCCCAAACCATAACATATGTCTATTTTTATCAAAGGAAATCACTCACCTTCAAAAAGAAAGGTGCTGCATGTATCCGGCTGGCCATTGAGTGACTAGCTGGTCTCCAGGGATGGGACCCTACAAGGGCTCAGCCACGGTCTCTGTTGCTACAGGTCGGATAGGTCCTGACTCTGCTGAGTTGGCCCAGGCAAAGTCTCCATCTCTATCTTCAAGGATGCCTCTGTGTGTCCGAGATGGCTGATGTCAGAGGCTGGCTGTGTCAACTGGACAATCCTGTGCTGTCTGCCTGAGTGCTTAGAACCTCTTCCACGGGGGACAATTTCGGGTGGCCATTGACATGTGATATGAAGGCATATTTTCTAGTATGGAACCTTTCTCTATATCTACCCACATGCTTTCCCCCCATACTTCCTCGAACCTAATCTTACCTTTCTTTCAGACTTCTGCTAAGACAAACTCATGACTTCAAATATGAACTAAGCTTGGGCTTAGAAACGGACGTGGGTGTTGACTGTGAATTACAGGGGCAGGGCTAGAGGCAGGGCTTCTGGGATCTCACGTCCCAGCAGATAACTAACAACCCATCACTTACCATCCTGGACTGATCTGGGCCAGGAGGAAGAACACAACGTTAGCAGGAAGTTAGAGAACATCACATTTACTCTGATGGTCACCGGCTAATAGCACTAATACTGGTTCAGTGATGACACTGATCCAAACATGAGTTTGGTCATTTCAAAATATTGATCAGAGATGTGGTAAGAAAAAAACAGTATTTCAGCATTTCTACGAACGCTTCAGTGCTCATGCACGTATTGGGTCATTGGATTGTACATTTTCTGTGTAAACATGTGCCATGACTTTTCTGACATTCCAACAGAAAGTCTCCTTAAACTCAATTTATTTCAAATCAGACAAAGTGAATTTTGGCACAAACGAATGCGCAGCATGCAACATTTATACTTCTAGCACTGGCCCGTTTTCTCAGTCTCAAACTTTGGGATCATCTCTTCACTTCTTTGGATTCTACATGCAACGAATTTCTAACATCCTTCCTTTAAAAGGCAGCTGATATTTCTTAATTGAGCTCTGTTTCCATCTCTGACTTCTCATTACAAACTCTTGATTTGCTTTTTGATTATTGGAACAACATCTTAACTAAGCTTGTCTTGTTTAAACAAGCCTGCCTAACCACTGTCAGATGAATTTTCCTAACAACCTATTTTTAATACCTCATTATAGGGCCAAAAACTAAAAAAAAAAAAAAAAATTGCAAAGAATCTGCTTATTAAATGCCCTTAGCCATATTTTAAAAAACCTCCAAACCGAGAAAGTATATTCCAGCATGTCTGGGGATGAGTGTTTAAAGTGGCTACTATATAAGAGATGCATGCAGCTCAGTAAACAAAAGACTCCAAAGAAAAATGGAAAAAACATTAAATGGAGTAGGAAATAATTATTAAAATAAATGTACATGGGGACAGCAGGTGGTTTGGCAGTACCCACATGGCTGCCTCTGTGGTTAGAATTCCAGATACAGAAGCTTGAAAAACATTTGCATTAAGTGCCCCAAATCCTGAGAAGAGATTGGAGGAGAAGGGGTTGCTGCAGGACCATCTTCCTGGGTGGGTGGTGGTGGTGGTGGGGGGGACTTTGTCACTTTTCCTCTTTCTCTCTCTCTCTCTCTTCAGTAAGTGCACACATGCCATGACAAAAATGTACAAAGAAAAAGTACATAAATACATAAATAGAAAAAGACTCAAAAAATATATATCCCAAATGTAGTTCTCTCTGGTGTTAGAACTATGAATGAGCTTTCTTTTCCAGTAATAAAGGATCTCCCCAAATATGGAATAGTTTAGATAAAATTAATTCATTTTTAATGTAAAACTAATTGACTGCTCCATGCCAAAGAGAATGTTGTAGGACTACAAACTCCATAGATTTCACACTCTCTGCATGGCCTCTATTTCCCTTTCCTCCCTCAAAAATAACCTGGATTATTTTTAAATAATTATTTATTTAATTCCATTTGTTATTATCATTCTTTAATTTTTGACTAGATAGAGACAGAGAGAGAGAAAGGGAAAATGAGAAGGCAAGCCTTCAGGTCCAGGATTCAAACCATCATCAGCCTTTGTGGAAATCCAGCGCCTTTAACCACCATGCCACCTGCCAGCCCCTAACCTGGATTGTTAATAAGCAAAAGTCACATGCCCTGGAGGCTCTAGCCGGGAGGACAGTTATTTTAACCTGATTATGTAGTTCTTCAATGGTTGGACCCATGGCCCTCTTTAACATGTAACTTCAGGGAAAAAATGCCCAGCGTCAACCAGATAGTCCAAACGCCAAATCGATCCAGACATAGAGCAGGGTGACAGACTCTGCAGTCAGAGCTCTCTCATAGTCCACTTCAGTTCTACGTAAGGCTATCATTTTTTTTTTTTTTTGTGAACCAAAATGTGAAACATGCATGAATAAAAGTATACTTATGAAAAGAGTAAAACAGCATATTTTAAATTGGGGTTGCCTCAGATAATCTAAATACATGATGGCTTAGACACATTTTTAGACACTTGTAGAAAAATTGCTTTTCTTCTCATATTCATTACCAAACCCAATCATGCAGATATAATGAGAAAAACTAGGGTAAGCAGTTCTTAAGAACTTAAGGGCACTGTATGAAAAAAAAAATACTGTTTTTTTAAAGGAAGCTAATGTATTAACATTTTCACAGTGAAATTCTCGGGACTGAAAGGATGTGACTTCTTTTATCATACTCACCATATGCTAGGTGCATTCTTATATGTTAATTCCCTTGCAGCTGTACATCCACTCCATAGGATGTGCAGATATAGAAACAGGTTAGTCTCGCTAATTTAGCAGAAATAATGAAGGAAATTAAATATCTCCTAGAATCTCTGGGAGGGCTGGAGAGTAAGACTTGGATTCTGCACTGAGAGGAAGAGTGCAGGAAAGAAAATCCCAAAATAGCCCTACATTGTTCTGAGAAGTTGAAAAACATAAAGGAAATTATTACTAATGGCATCATGAGAAACTATAAACACATTTGAAAACAGATTCAATATCTTCTCTCAACTTTCACATGTGGTCTTCAATCAAGTTCACAGCCATTGTAGGTCCTAAAAACAATGTGTGTCCTTCCTCCCGCTGACATTAATTTTTGTGCTAATGATGTGAAAAACTTCTCAGGGTTGCAATGGGGAAATACAAACCATGAAGGTTGGTCTACTAGAAGATAGTGTGTAGTGTCTATAACCCTTTCTGTAGAATATATGAACCTCTCTGGAGAATTTCTTGGACTGCCTGTGATCATAGATTTTGTTCATCATCATCAGTTTTGGATACAAAATAAACTGAACGTAGAATTCAGAAGTGATGCTAACTAGTATGACCCTGCTTTGAAACAAGAGTAAAATGTCTATGAACTAAATGCGAAGATTGCTGGGCATGCTCAAATATAACTCATCATTTTTTAAATTTTCTCTAAATTATTAACCCTCAGATAAGAGAGCATAGGTACTTTATATCCAATTTTTTTTTTTTTTTGGAGAGGTTTTTGCTATAGGGCGTGTGCGCTCGCCAGACAGACAGAGAGAGACATAGAGACAGAAAGCGAGAAATCACCCCCCCAGGGGGTATGGTCATGCCGCAATCCCTTCTCCTCCATTCTCCTCTCAGGATCTTGGGCACGCACGCACATGCGCCCAGCATGAGTTTTAAGCCACCGGGTCTGGGACACGAACCGCAGTTGACTACGTGGGAGTCCAGCAACATAGCCATTACGCTAACTGCTGGTTCCCCTATATCCAAATTCTTACAAAGTCTTACATATTGCTGGGCCTCTCTCAGTTTAACTTAATTTTGACTCAAGCGAAACATTTTGCATGTGAGGAACACACATTAGCCTGAAAACGTATCTGCCAATGCTAGTACCGAGAGTTTGATTGAATTTGTGATAAAGCAAAGAAAAACTTTAATATGAATTTCTTTATTCCTCTCATGATTCAATTCCACAATAGCAAGTGTTGAGTTATAAGTAACCTTTCAAATTTTACTTAAAAGGCAAAACAACAAATGATTATATGGGGGGGGGGAATCATGCATGTATGTCCATTAGACTATGTAAAAATATCAGTCTTAGTAACGTTTTGGGATTGTATACCTCCAGGACAAATTTTCCAGTGAGGCCATCATATACAGCTTCTGATTTAATAAGTAATGGGTGAGATTTAAAATGTTGCATTTTGAGCAACTTCCGAATTGTGGTTGCTGCTCTGGTGATCACACTTTAAGAAGTAACAATTTCGTGGAACCTGAAGGTAGAGATTTGAAAAACTGTCATCTAGAAAAACGCGTTACTTCCTATTTTCAACCTATCCTTTGCTATTACCTTACAATGGTTGATAAATTCAATCTTTATGACCCATCTAATACCTTAAATTTCTTTACTCAAACCTACATCTCTATTGTATTTCAGCAATTCAATCATAGAACTACTTCATAAATTTTTTCAGCACCCAGAACAGTTCCATTTTATAGAGTCAAACCCCCTCTTAGGGAGCTATACAGGAACACAGGCTAAGCACTCCCGCAATGAGATCCTCTTTCTCGGATTTTCATCCCTCTAAATAACACTGCCATTTGCCCAGGCTATCTAAACTATTATGTCCCACAGCTATCTTTGATACTTTTTTCTCTTTTACCTTATATCCAGTATGTCAACAAGTTCTACCAATCACTTCTCCAAAACCACTCTCAACCACATCTCATCTCCTCCCCATTATCAGAGCCATCACCTCAGTCTTTCTCCTCTTAGATTATCGTCTCTTT
>NW_006200423.1:866085-903882 GCF_000334495.1 Tupaia belangeri chinensis
TCCCTGTCCTTTCCATGTCCAGTCAAGCAAACTAAACTGCTAAAATACAAAGTGCTTGTCAACCACAAATCTTGTTCTCATACGTAAAAATGCTAATTTTTCTTCATTACGCATAAAATAAAGTCCAAAGTCAATACAACATTCAGAATATTACCCAATGTTCTTTCTAAAATTACCTTTGTAGGGAACCAGCAGTTAGCGTAATGGCTATGTTGCTGGACTCCCATGTAGTCGACTGCGGTTCGCATCCCGGACCTGGTGGCTTAAAACTCATGCCAGGCACGTGTGCGTGCGTGCCCAAGATCCCTAGAGGAGAATGGAGGAGAAAGGACTGCGGTGTGACCATCCCCCCTGAGGGGTGATTTCTCACTTTCTGTCTCTCTGTCTCTCTCTGTCTGTCTGGCAAGCGCACGCGCCCTATAGCAAAAACCTCTCCATAAATAAATAAATAAAAATAAATAAATACATAAATAATAAAAATAAAATTACCTTTATAGTCTATCTCCGACAGCTTCTTTTCAAAAACCTACTGAAGGGGCCAGCAGGTGGTATGGTGGTTAGGGTGCTGGCCTCCCCCACGGCCAACCACACGTTGAGTCCTAGACCTGTTGGCGTTCTTTTCTCACTATCCCTTTCTCTCTCTCTGGTCAAATTTAAAAAATAATAAGAAACTAAATAAATAAATAATTCTTAAAAATTTTCTTTTAAAAAAACATATCAAATTTCCAAATGCAACAAATTTCTCAAGATTTTAAATATATGAACATGCTATTTATTTGCATTCCTATTCAAATATATGCAACAAGAATATGTATTATATATAATGTATACATACATACACACATATATGTTCTTTGTGGTTCTACATAGTTCCATAACATATAACTAGAAAAACTTTTCTTCACTGTTCCTCTCCTTTCAAAATCCAACTAAAATTCAAGATTCCTATTTCATATTCTCTCAATTTCAGTCTTCTTCAAGGGAGCCAGCAGATGGCATGGTGGTTAAGGCACTGGACTCCCAGATGGCAGAAGGCATTGTGAGTAAGACCTGGCAGCTCATTTTAATACTTTCCCTCTTTCTTTCTCTGGTGAACACACATGCCCTATAGCAAATAATAATAATAAATAAAATCAAATAAATAATTCTTTGAAAAAAAATCTCCCTCAATACCCTGAAGTAGAATGAATAAGTCAGTCTATTTCACTATTTAACGTTTTCCTACTCTTAGTTTTATAGCAACATGTCTTGCATTGCTCATTGTAGTGTACTCACTAGCAATATGATGAGGATAATAGGCAGACAGTGCCCCTGTGTCCTGGTGGGTAATCATTGAGCATGAGTGGCAATGCTGGGCAGTGTGGAGAGTTGCAGAGAGGTGAAGACAACGTGAAGAAGCACCTGTCACTTGATTTGCCTCAACACAGGCATAAAACATAGTTTTTTCATTGCTACATATCCCAGAGACATATGAGCCTTAATAGAAGAATGATGAGTTATGATTTGAATTATGATAAATACAGTTTATGATTACTGTCAATTTCATTAACCGCACTTACGCCATTTTCTTGAGTTGCTCATGATCATTTCATAAGTCTGAGATTGCTCTAAAGTGCTCGTATTTTTAGCGAATACTTTATGCACCAATATGGTCATAGAGTACATAAAAGCAAAGGCCTCGGGCTCTCTGGCAGTGTCTGCTACCTGGATCCAGGCTGCCTTTAACCACTCACATACACATACACATAAACCCACACGGACTTCAGAGTGAGGGAATGTGTGTTTGGCTGTCAAGCACTTTCCTATTATCAAATCTCGGACATCTAGATACTTGGTCTAGATTTTCCTTATCTGTGAAAGGCATATATCATATTCTTCCCAAGAAAATTATGGTAATAAATATGAAATATCTAAGGTGTGTTACTGTACATTAGAGATACATTTTAAGATGAGTATTTCTCTCTGGGAGCTTTTATAAAACCCATTAGAAAAGTACAACCAGGGTACTATTCATCATTGGCTAGGATAGATTGAAGGGCAAAATTTTAAAGTCAGAACACAAAGGTTAGTTCTCTACTGGGAATCAGAAAATGGAATGAGATTGAAATTAATCAACCTAAACATTTTGGCATGGGTATGTCTCCTTCTGGACTAAATTTTAAAATAGACTTTAAATACTGTAGCCACCATCTGTATGTGGGCATTTACATATAAACTGAAATAAACTGTAATGAAATATAATTTAAAAATGTATTCCTCAATCACATTAGCCACCTCTGTGGTGCTCTATAGCCACATACGGTAGCAGTGTCCATTTCCATCACCTCACAAGTTTTATTGGCTTAGACTGATGAATACTTTCCCTTCTCTCTCTCTCTTTGTATTTTTTTTTGTTCTATTTCTGCATTGCCAAGGTCACACATCAAAATGTCACACATTACTGTGCCATTTGGTAACAGCATATTATACTATCTGGCTGCCTAAAATAGATGAAAGTTTAGTGACATGACTACTTACTTTTTTTTAAATCACCTTTCTTGGACTTAATTTACAATTCTTTTACTCTTTATTCAGTCCTCATGTACACCTAAGTTATGACCACACCTGTGAGAAAGAGAGACCTAGTGGCTTATTTTTTCTCACCTGCTGGTATAGTAGTTCTTGGTGTCACAGAGATTCAGGGAATGGTAACACACAACGTGAGAAATAACACACAATGCGAGAAATGACACATAATTAAAAGCTCACCCCTTCCCCTGCTAAGGAGCCCCCAAATCACAGAGACCTACATGGAAGTCTCAAAATCTTTCCAAGAATTATAGATCCTTACACTGAGCTCAGGCCCAGTCTGTGAATTCCCAGTGGATGTTAAATCTAAATACCTCCCCACTTCTCATCATATGGCTATCAGGACAAACATAAGATCTTGGTTGGTATCATTTCTCTCTTCCTGGGTCATTGTCCTTGAAAATGTAATCAAGATGAGGAATTGCCTTTATTTGGGCAGAAATGTGATTTAGTTAAGTAGAAAACCTACTTAGTACAACGAGTTAAAACAAGTTCTATGTATTTGAAGATGAAATATCTACTCGCTGATCAGAAACATCATCACGCATGTACTGATCAGAGGCCAGGAAGGCTCTAATTCGAGTGCCAACCTGTTCTAGGTACAGGGCAGGGGAGTTGTTTTGGAGTCCAGAGTGAGCAGCTCTTTGCAGAATGTCAGTGAGCTACTTAAACAGACAAATATCCCGGAGGCTTAGCTGTGAATTATTGTGCCTTTAGCACTCAGCAGTTAGAACCAGGATTTGGATGAGATTTGAACAGGGTCGTCTGATAGGAATGTGAGTTACTGGCATGGGTCATGGTGGCCCCGCCATTGACTTCTTGGTGACCTTGATTTCTTGGTTTAATCCTCTGCCCCCTCCACAGGAGGATTCTAGGTGCAATTGTGTATTAAATATCAAGAGGGCTTAATTTCTTTCTATCTGACATTCGAATATATATGTAAATGCAGCCTAAAAGAGTTTCTTCTTCAATCCCAATGGATTGCTTTGCATACTTGCTGGGAAGGGCTCTCTCTAGTTTGGCCTCTTGGAATTCAGGATACATGCGAACTGGCCCTCCAGCCAATCTCCTCTAGAAGCTAATCCCTCCATGCTTCATATCTAGAGCACGCATTTCTCGGGGGTGGTATATTGGAAGAAGATGTCTGCATTTATAGAATTACTCATTTTATCACAGTTACTGAAAGAGTTTTATAACACAAGGAATGAAAATATTCCTGTTGGTTGTTCCGTAATGTATTTTTCTTATTGTAAATGAAAAACTTCTACTAAATATTGCACTTGATCTGGCGGCTTAAAACTCATGCCATGTGTAAGCGCGTGTGTGACTAAAATCCTAACAGGAGAATGGAGGAGAAGGGATTGTTGTGTGGCCACCCCCCTGGGGGGGGGTGCAATTTCTCGCTTTCTGTCTCTCTGTCTCTGTCTTTCTGGCAAGAGCATGTGCCGCATAGCAAAAAAATCTCAAAAAAAATTGCACACTTAATTGAACTCATCTTTCTCCTCTACACTTTTTTTTAACCATTAGCAACCTACTGTGGTCACTTGGTACTCAAGATAATAACACGTGTACTGTTGTTCAGGTTTCACTAAGGACTTTTCAAGCTTCTATGGCTGGCCTGGGAATCAAGTTCTCTTTAGCAATTTTGTTTTTAAGGATGAATATTTCCAGGGTTTTAACTGACCAACAAATAAATGTTTTGGAAGAAAATTAATTTGTAAATGAGGAATTTCTTGCGCAATTAAATTGTAGAAATTTTAAAGAACAAAAATTTATATGATCACAGGAATGACATAGGGAGGAGCTTCCTTCTGAGAGTAAGAGAAAGTAGTTAATAATCTTCCATCTTGGATGCAGATAACTAACAAAGTCAGAATTGAATGGCAGACAAAAACCGACATTTCCAAATAAAAGATTCTATAAGGTCAATACTGGATTATAATTAAATCTTCGTTATTATAGTTGGAGAGTAGTTTTAGACTTAGTATAATACAAAAATAAATGAAAAACATATTTTTGAAAGAGAAGTTAGAGAATCAAGCCATGTAAATAACATTCCTCCTAAATGTTTTATTTTATGTAATTTAATAGGATTCCTTGCCATTTAAAATCTCCTCAATCTTTTTATTGAGAATAATTGAATAAAAGGTTTGAAAGTAAAGGTTTGAAATCAGAACTCCATTCAAATCTCAGTTTCTACTACTTGCCAGTGGTTGACTTTTTTTTTTGAAGATTTATTTAATTTTATTTATTTATTATTATTATTATTATTATTATTATCATCATTATTATTTGAATTATTTATTTTCTTTTTGAACTTGGTTGACTTTTGACAAGCCCCTTGCCCTTACAGCATCTTTGTCTCTCTACCTGTAAAATGGAGGTACGAACATATCCTTCCAATGGCCATTTTCAGAACTAAACCAGAAATTCATTTAAAGCACTTGTCAAAACACATGGCATATAGTAAGTGTCTGACACAGTGTTCTCCATAAACTTTTGTGTTTCCTGTGGGCTTAATACTATCACTACCTTTATTTATAGCGAAGGAATATGAAAGATTCACCTTGGAAATGCATTCTACTTTTTGATATTTAGGTTATTTTATTCACCAATAGGGAAATAACCCTCCATAAAACATAGTGAAAATCTCTACTTCATTCATAGAACTGGATAAACAATCCACTCAATAAACAGAAGTTGCTGTAAATCCAATGTAATACTTAATCATGCCTTTCATGAAGTTGATGTAGTTGAAAAAGATGCACAAGAGAGATAGTAACACGCCCATTTTTTTTTCCCAAAAAGGTATTACATTTAGTTGTGAGATAACATCTCACAGGAAAGCCACTGCTGTTGCTCCCTTTGTTTTCATTGTTCCTCTGTGAAATATGTAAAACGTTTAAGGTGTAAAATATTTTCATTTTAAAATCCGCACTATCTATAAAAAATTGGGAGGAAAAGGAAAGCCTCTGTGTTTGAGCTCAGCTTATAGGTGGCAAGTGTGGTGAAACAGAGGAGAAAGGGACAAGATGGGACATAGGGGTTGCTGTGTAAATTCAAAAAGCTAGTTGGTGATTGATAGAGAACAAGATCATGTTCACAATGGTGTCAAGAGTGATGACAAGAGTCACTTCTCAGATGAGTGTCCCAGTATGATTACTGCTCTTCTGGGACACCCAGTTCTACCCACCAGATATTAATTCATCTCTACACTCTCTTACAAGTTTTCTTCTGGTCACTGAAACCACCCAACACAACAGTGACTGTCTTTTTCCCTCCTCATGTCCCTTGGTTTTTCTTTTAATCAACAGGAGAGTTCTTGCTCTTCTCTTAGTAATGAGAAATCTGCACAATGATTTTATGGGTTACTTTATTTCGATTTTCAAAATTAGAAAGATTTAGAGGTTACCAAGGTAAGGTCAGTGTAGGGAAGACTGAACACAGAAATGTGTCGTTCACATGGGATGACGGGATCTGCTATGACCAGGGTGATGTCTTTACCCTTATACAAGCCATCTGTGGTTTCTAGGGAAGCCTTATCCAAGGTGGTAGAAGAAGTTTCTTACATTCCTTGGATGGTACAATGAAACCTGAAATGTTTGTTTCTGACCCAAGAAGAATGATCTCTCATATTCAGTGCACTCCCATGACCCTTTTCATGAAATAATTCAGAGCCACTTAAAATGTTTGGAGCAGTCAGTGATGACTGGAAAGTTGGCTGAGTGATACTTTCAATGAAAAGTCTACTGTGGGCACCAAATGCAATGGTAGATCTCCGGTTTCTCTTCTACTTCTACCACCTTCTTTTTTGTTTTCCACCAAAAAGTTGCCGTTTAGCAAAAACAACCATTTCCTCAATTTGAAGTGACCCTGAAAATTCAAATTTAGCCACTCTGAAAATATCCAATAGTGTTATTGTTTACCAAATAGCTATGTTCTATACATCACACTACTATATGCTATGATCGTCATATTGCAGTCATAGTGAGATGATCCCAAATGTTTACCAGGTCAGATGTTTTCTATTTAATCTGGTCAAACTGCAAAATATCATTTTCTTTCTTCCTTCCTTTCTTTTTCTCTCTCTTTCATTTCTTTCTTTCTTCCTTCCTTCCTTCCTTCCTATTTTCTTTCCTTCCTTTCTTATTCTCTTT
This sequence comes from Tupaia belangeri chinensis, assembly GCF_000334495.1. NCBI lineage: Eukaryota > Metazoa > Chordata > Mammalia > Scandentia > Tupaiidae > Tupaia > Tupaia belangeri. The sequence continues at coordinate 872,811 of NW_006200423.1, forward strand.
CTTTTTCTGTCTTCTTTCTCTTTCCTTTTTAGAGAGTTTATTTTTTTGTTGTTGTTGTTTGTTTGTTTTTTGTTGTTGTTGTTGTTGCTATAGGGTATGTGCACTCACTGGAGAGACAGAGAGATACAGAAAATGAGAAATCAACCCCCATGGGGGATGATCACATTGCAATCCCTTCTACTCCATTCTCCTCTTGGTATTTTGGGCATGCATACACACATTTCTGATGTGAGTTTTAAGCCATCAGGTCCGTGATTTGAACTGTGGTCAACTACATGGTAGTCCAGTGACATAACCATTACACCATCTGCTGGTCCCTCTTTTTTTATTTCTTTTTTTTTTCTATAGGACAAGAGAGAGACTGAGAGACAGAAAGCGAGATTTATTTTTTATATTTTTTCTATAGGACGAGAGAGAGACTGAGAGACAGAAAGCGAGAAATCAGCGCCTAGAGGGGATGGCTGCGCCGCAGTCCCTTCTCCTCCATTCTCCTCTCAGGATCTTGGACACACACGCACAGGCGCCTGGCATGAGTTTAAGCCACCAGGTCCAGGACTTGAACCACAGTCAACTACATGGGAGTTCAGTGACATAGCCATTACACTAACTGCTGGTCCCTTTCTTTCTTTCTTTTTAACAGATTTTATTTTCTTATTCATGATAGAGAACATACACATACGAGAGAGAGAAAGAGAGGAAAAAAACCTTCCACAGGGTTTGGTCTCACTGAAATCTCCTTCTCCTTCCAACTCATGAAGACTCACATGTGCCCAGTGTGGTTTCAGGCAGTTCTTGCCAGGGACTCAAACCACGGTCAGCCTATGACTTTCTAGCTCTATAGTCTGGTGAGATACCAGCTGTGCTGTGGATGCTGAGCCCTAAATACCATGTTCATCTGGAGAGATTCTAGTGCTGGTGCTCAGTCAAGGCAGCAGTCGGGAAAGCCAATTCAGTAAGCTCTGTGTTTGTAAGGCGTGCCTCATACATCCAGGAAAAGTAATAACAAATTATAGGGAAACACACAGTATTCCTGTTTCTAACCGAAACAGGTCTTAGTAGTTTTATTTTATTCCTCAAATAGAATGTGTCTGTGTGTACCGGGGAGAGGGGAGAGAGCAGCATCTTGGATGTGGATGTGTCTCTCCATGACCTCTTTGTCCAGGCCACCAGCTAGTCAAGATCTAGGGCACACATCCACATTTGGCATGTTTTCCAGCCAGCCTGGGGATCTGATCCCTCAATGGTCATTAACCATGTGGCTTCCAACATTCGATTTAGTTTGCCACTGACTGTGCCACCAGGCAAAGATTCCATCTGAAATATTACACAACTCTGCTTAGAGTATATCCCATGAAGTCGAGATGGGAAGGCTCTAGGTATAGGAATTTCTTTCCTAACAGTAACATTTAGAGATTCATCTGAGAGTATTTCCTCTTAGGCCTCAGAAGAATTAGTGAAATACATTCATTCACTAGATACATGAATATGTATCTATTCCTCTCTGATAAATAATGGGGCACTTGTACCCTGTGGAAAACGATCTTTCACTAAGCTATTCAGAATCCTTTGAGATTTCATTCAACTAATTCAATAGATAGCGAGTTCCAGTGGCACATGGTAATATTTATGTAAAGGGATCCCTAAAATGAGTCATTATGTATAACTTGGGATGCTGCTTCTCTGAGCAGAGGGTATGAACTCTCTTTCTACAATTTTTTATAAGGGAAATTATGGACTCTTTAAAATGAACACATATATGCAAGGGCGAATGAGAGACACACGAATAATTACGTGAATGTCTGTAGCTAAACAGTATTGACAACCGCCCTGGGCTATTAGGGAGAAATAATCATGGTGAGGAACAGAGATGGCTCATTTCCCTCTGTATTGATTTCAGTTGTTGCTATAGGATTATCATTTGCTCATATCTTTAACAGGCAATTCATGGCATTTATTCCGCATGTTCAAAGTTTTTTTTTTTTTTTAAATCTCCCATTCTTAATCAATGTAAGTATTTTCTAATCCTATCTCCAAAAAATAACCTCCACTTCAAAAGGGTTATGTTTCCATGTTCTTGGCTCTCACTGACATACTTGATTATTTGTGCAGAGGTCTAGCAACTTGATATTTCTTTCTTAAATTTCTCTTCCTTTTCAGTAGCAAAGAAATCACAGATATATCCCCATAATTATTTTAACATGTCTCTCTTAAGGAAAAAGTTGGTATCCATTTGCTACAAATATTACTCAGAACTTTGGATGGGTTTTTATAGTGGTTTTAACACTAGTGTCTTTCAAGTTGAAAGGAAAAATATTTTCCGTTAATTGCCCTCAGTTGGATTTGTAGAGCTAACTATTTGACTCTCAGGAAATATTCAGGTAAAATCCTATACATGTATTAAATTAGGGGAACAATTTCCAACACGGTGATTTAATTTAATTTACCCACTATTAATTTACAAAGCAGCATATTCATTTACTTAAGTTTATTTTTGTATTATTTTATTTCTTTTGGAGTTAGAAAAACTAGTGAACTGATCATTTTAAGACAAGGCATAGAATTTTCTTTTCACTTTTAAAAGATTTAAGCAGGGGTCCTTAACTTCTGTAAGTTTTGAAATTAATTTTTACATTTTTTTGTGATGCAGGTTTCTCTTACATGCAAGCCATCAATTTTTTTCCTTTTTACAAATAAAACTTAAATTTCATTTTTATCTGTGTATTTTGAAAATATCTTGAAATTAAGAAAATTCCTTGAATATTTATATATTTAATTTTATCACATACTTTAATTGCACGGCAATATTTCTGAATTCTTTGTCATGTCATGCCTTATTTTTTTTTCTTTTCTCTTTTACTTCTCAGGCAGACTGCAATCATCTGACAATGTCTTCTACACTAAAGTGAGAGAGAGGGCAAGAGAGGAGGAAAGTACACCCAATGGGGTATGGTCATGCTGCAAACCCTTCTCTTGCATTGCTCCATCCTAACCATGACTTGATTCCCTGGTTTTATTGGCCTGAAAATATACCAGGTATGCTTGTGTTTGCCCAGGATCCTGTGGGCTGAAGGACGGGAGGAAAGGAACTGCAAAGTGAGCAAGCCCAGTAGAAAGTGCTTCTCTCTCCTTCTCTCTCTCATGCATGCATGTGTGCTCTATCATGAATAACTTCTTTCTTTTTGCCATACCACCCTGAATGTGCCCAATCTCATCTGAATAACTTTTTAAATTGACTAAACATTTGATTGTCCATCAATCTGATAAGCGTAGAATGATATCATCAATCAGGGAGAGAACCCTCCAATTTATTTTTGATAGTAAAAGCACTGTTATTATTTGGGTTTAATTTTTTTTTTTCTTGGCTTCTGCTGGGAATATGCTCTATTTGGCAATCACCTCACACTTAGTCCCCTACTCTTTTCACCTGCTGACTACTCAAATATTCTATCTTATGGGAATAATCTAAAATTCAGAGATTTACACGAAGTCTTACGAAAGAATGGCAGTTTTTGTGTTTTTCATTTCTCAGTCTCTAGGTTGCACAAAATAGACAAAGTGGTTTCTGGAGTTAATATCGTGCCCAGAAGTTCCTGGTTTCTACTCGCTACAAAAAGTGATGCCTCAAAGAGGGATTCACCACAATAAAGAACAGGTAAAATAATGAGCCTAAACATCTATCAGCAATAACCATATGAGTTACTTACGAATTAGCAAACAATAGATCTGTTTAATTTTCTCTTTCTGTTTTGCCCTCTGATGCTCTCCCCAACATTTGAGTTTAAATATCATATCTAGGAATGGATTATTAATATTAACTATAGATAACTGAACTCTGGCCATATTTTCTCTGATTCTAAATTCCTCCCTAAGAGACCTGGGGGGAGTCATACCTACATGCCATCAATCTTACTTAACAGGTCACCTTGACTCAGAAACTGTGGCTTACTACTCACATCCTGTTCTGGCATAACATTATGTGAAGATTAGTGAACTTTTTTGTCTGTATTAATGTTAAGCCTAAATCTTCCTTTTTGCTGACTCCAAGTTTTAAACAAAGCCTTATTCTCTTAGCCAATAGCAAGCTAAAAAGACTCTGTGAATCTACCTATGACCTGTAAGCCACCAATTCAAGATATTCTACCTTCTCAGGCCAATCCAATGAATGGATAACCTGTGTATTGATTTACAACTTTGATCATAACTTCTTCTTCCCTGAAATGTATAAAAGATCTGCAGTACCTTGGTCACATGAAAGACATTTTCTTAAGGTTTCTTGAGATTATGTTTACCTAGGTCTCTGTCATTCGAATTGTCATAGAATAACTTTCCTTCAATATTTTACTATTTAATTGTTTTTCTTTAACAGTATGTTTTGGTTTCTATAAACTTTAAGTTTCTGTGACATTCCTTTATTAAGAAAGTACATGCATGGGACCAGCAGATGACATAGTGGTCTTATCTCTGGACTCCCACATGGCTGACCATGGTTCAAGTCCTGGACCTGGTGGCTTGAAAATCATTCCAGGCGCATGTGCATGCGTGCCAAGATCCCAAGAGGAGAATGGAGAAGGGGTTGTGGTGTGGCCATCCCCCCAGGGGGTGATTTCTCACTTTCCCTCTCACTGTCTCTCTCTGTACACAGGCCTTAAGGCAAAAAACCTCTAAGGGAAAAAAAAATGCATACATGCCTGAAGTAAGACTTTCCTTATTTGGGTAAGCAAAAATAAATTGTCTGCTTTTTGCACTGTAAAGATTTCAAACACATTAGCCCAGCTCTAATTCCTAGAGAAGACTTTTTCTTGTGCTATATATATTAACTAAATATTCATAAAAAATAAATAACATTGGAACTTTACATGTTAAAAGAGTAGGCCTACTTCTTCAGGCAAAATTATCTTACCCAGGACAATCTAATTGGATCTCTATTCATTTATAAATGAGATTTTTATTCTTTATTCTTACTAGTAATGATTACAGGATCTTTTTTAAAGCTAGGAACAAATATATTTGTTAGATGATTGGAAAGCTAATATTGCTTGAGGCAGAGATAGAAATTTTTAAATTACTGACTTTTTAAAAAATATTTCAGACTAGAAATATGTTTCTACCTTCAAGCTCCCCTCAGATCATCAAATATTAACAACTTTTATCCCTCTGGCTCACCTAGACATCCATTTATCAAAGAATTAATAACTTTTTTTCTAAGTGGTCTTTTGAAATAAGTCCAGGCTGGAGAAAAAAATATTTTATTAAACCTTCTCTGCTTTTGAAAATGGTTGAGACTCACTAGAAAGCATCTACCTGGGAGTCAGGACATTTGATTCAGGGCAGCAAACCCTTGTGGATGGATTTTAAACAAGGCAGGACCTTGCCCACAGGTCATTTCCATCACTTGTCACATTCTGTAGGTGAAGGATGAGCTATTTTTCATAACAAACGGTGTTCTGAGACCTCATTAGGATTTGGAGTTAAATAAGTGTTTGTGGCTAGTTACCAATTCACACTTACTGACGTATTTACAGTCACTGTATTGTGGAGAATCAGCACTAACACATTAATATATAAATATATGTTTGTTTGTTTGTTTTTCAATTTCACCAACTGTGCTATCTCTAATGTGTTTTCATAGTCAACAAATTGGTTACTGGAAATCTTTAGGAAGCACATATATCCCAGAGACTGGACTCTCTAGGAAGATAAACTCCTCCTTTTGTTTTGCAGCCATCTTGCTGCTCAGTTCAGAAAATACTGGCTGAAGGGTAATTACTTAGAGGATGCTGAAGGAAGGATTCCCATGTATCCCACAGCTTCCTCACAATAAGAAACAGAATCCCTCAATATAGACTGATGTCTCTAGAGCAAAGAAGAATTTATGAGAAACCAAAATGTTTCTGCAATAGCTCTGATGATTAACGGTGTATTAGGAAGTGTCTCTGATAGAAACACTCGTAACCCAGAAGCCATGGCCAAAATTAGGCTTCAAGAGAAGTCTATGAATCCCTGGGATTGTGGGGACTGTTTCATACATGAGTATATACGTATAGACCAGTCTCAGGCATTCGAATAATTCTCATTAACAAACTAAGAATCAATGAAGCAAAGAAAGAGGAAGATCAGCACAAAATCCTTTGTTCTGCAGTAGAGGATGCGTATTCTGTGAGGACATGCCCCTTTTCTTACCCTAATCATTTCAAAAGCACCGACTAAGATTAAGAACTCTGGAAAATACTTAGAGAATAACTCTTTTTAAGTTACAAATGAAAAACAGATCCCTACACTTGTACAGTCAGAGGGACTCCAGAGTATCCCTCCCATAGCATAGGTGGCCCCTGGAAGGTCACCCCCACTTCAATCTGAAGCTAAATTCAATCAGAGGTATCTTCCAGAATATAATGGCAGGGGCTGGCATCATCTCTAAAACTCGGATTAACGCACACTAATCCGACCATTATCTTTCATTACAAATTTGAGGGCATGGACCCAAGTATCATGGCCAAGAACCTTGCAAAGGGTATCTTGCACAAACCCAATGGAAGAGAAAAGTGGTATAAAAATACTTCAACATTACAGGGGCGAGGGGAAGGAGGGATGAGTATAGAGGAGTACAGCAGGAGAATAAATAGAGAAGCATGACATTAGTAGACACAGGAATGGCTTATTACCTGTTGATGATAACATGTATAGTATTCTCAACTGGACTGGTCTGAGAAGTATTTCATGTTGGGTAAATTCTCCTTACAAGCCAAATGATATATAGGGATTGAATATTTAAAAATTAGAAAAGTATCTTTTCTAAATGAAAATTAAAACACAGTGTTATAATTTGTAGAACACAGATCAGGCACTGCTTAGAGAGAAATAAATAGAACTAAATGCCTTCATTAGAAAAAAAAAGAAATATTTGAACTCAATTACTTTTGTCTTAAAAGCCTAGGAAAAGAAGAGCAAATTAAATCTAAAACAAAACTGCAAGGTAAATAACAATGAGTGGAAATCAATAAAACACAGCATGGAAAAGAATAGAGAATATTAATGAAATAAAATCTAGTTCTTGGAGAAGCTAAATTACATTGATTAATAGATAAATAGCTAATCAAATTTAAAAGTCAGACCAAAACAACAGAAAAAAAGCAGATATACTGTAATATTTCATTCATATAAATGTAGAAGGTGCATTTACTATACTAGTCTAAGTATCAGAAAGCAGAGTTGTGTTTTATCCAGAGTGAGGTGTGACACAGGGAGGAGCAGGAGGGAGAGATTACAAAGGGGCATGGGAAAACTTTCAGTAGTGATTAGTATTATCTTGACTGTGGTGGTGAATTCATAATTGTATCCTGGGGACCAGCAGATGGTTTAATAATTATGTCGCTGGACTCCTAAATAGTTGACTGCAGTTCAAGTCCTGGACCCAGAGGCTTAAAACTCACACTGGGCACCTGTGTGTACATGCCCCAAATCCTGAGAGAAATGGAGAAGAGATTGCAGTGTGGTCATCTGCCCCCTCTGGGTGGGGATGATTTCTCACTTTCTGTCTGTCTGTCTCTGTCTCTCTGGTGAGTGCATGTACCCTGTAGCAAAAATCTCTCATTAAAAAAAGGCAGCAGATGAGGTAGTTCTTCAATCTTATTTCTATATATTGGGCCATACAGCATTTACGGGATGCTTTTTCCTATTCTTCAAAAACCTGCGGATCATATATCCTTTCTCAACTTCTGTAAGTAAAGACAACTTTCATTATTTTCCCCCTTGTTATGTTCTCTTTCCTTCAGTACCATAGCCTTTTCTTTTTCACTTCAAGGAAATTCTTTCACTACTGCTAGATAGCATCTTTCAGGTCATTAGGCCCTCCCTTTTGTACATCTCTTTGTTATAGTGGTGTTAACTTCAATAAGAATACTAAACTGAAATGTTTTAATCATACAAACTAATTAAAAATATTTTAGCAATTAAAAAGCCAACAAAAGCTTGCATTGATTACCTTCTATGAAAAACTGCTAAGAAAAAGCACTTTCTGTTGCAGACAAAATTCAGTTAAAGTACTGTAGCTGTAATAGGCACAACCAAAAGAATGGCACCAGACTAGAGGCAGATGTATAACTAATGGTCATATAATAATACAGTGCGGATGTTGTGGAATTAGCAAATTTACAACCAATGCTTGTGCAACCCCAGATTCTGAAAAATAGCTGTTGACCTAGTTTCCTGTTTAAATAGTTAAACTGAGTCTTTGGAGCCTGACAAGATGGAGGCCAAGCATGGCCCTTGGTTTTCTCATACAATCAGCCTCAGAGGGATTACAAAAGCAAGAAGAAAACATGGAGTCCAGGAAACAACAATGTGAGAACCCCCTGGGGAGACCTAAGGCTGCACTCAGTCGATACGTGTTTGGATAGTGAGTGACCGAAAACTGGCACAGGAGGTAAAGGTCGTGGTGCAAAAATAAATTAAAAAACTTTTCAAATTTGTGTTTTTGACTTTTTGCCTGCTTTTTATTACTGGAAATTGGCAGCAACGTCCCAGCAGACTGCTGATGTTGGTGCTGATGAAATGATCAGGGAGAGAAAAAAAAAAAGTGCTGCAGCGATGGGAACATGCACAGATGACCTAGGCTTTCCTCCTGTACTACTTTCCCTTCCGGATCACAGGGTTGAGATTTAATTCTCCCTCAAAGTTCAAAGATGAAATTCTTACCTGAGGGAACCAGCAGTTAGCGTAATGGCTATGTCGCTGGACTCCCACGTAGTTGACCGTGGTTCACATCCCGGACCCGGTGGCTTAAAACTCATGCCAGGTGCGTGTGCGTGCATGCCCAAGATCCCAAGAGGAGAATGGAGGAGAAGGGATTGCGGCGTGACCATCCCCCTGGGGGGTGATTTCTCGCTTTCTGTCTCTCTGTCTCTCTCTGTCTGTCTGGCAAGCGCACACATCCTATAGCAAAAAAAAATCTCTCCAAAAAAAAAAAAATTCTTATCTGAAAATTTGCCTGGTATTGAGCAAAAATAAAACAAAGTAATTTAAGATTTTCAGATTGGATTAAGAAACAAATTCATTCATATGTTCTTAAAAAGATCCACTTAACGGGCCAGCAGGTGGCATGGTGGTTAAGGGTACTGGACTCCCACATGGCCAACCACGGTTTGCGTCCCGGATCTGGTGGCTTGCTTTCTCACTTTCTCTCTTATTCTATCCCTCTCTGGTCAAATTAAAATAAATGGATAAATAATGTTAAATAAAAACCATTATTTTAAAAATCCATTAAAAAATATCTGAACAGTGTGAAAATAAAAAGTTGGAGAGAAATATACCAGAGACATATGAACTTAGAAGAAAGCTAAGGAAAGAGTAGTAATATTCGATAAGATAGATTTTCATGTAATGCACGTGTTGCCCGTGTAAACTATACAGTAGAGCGGGATGATGTGTCTAGTTTGGGCATATGCCCATCTAATTATATGGCCCCTAAATGTATCAAAATGGCAACAAACTCAACATCAGGAAGAAAGGAATTCTAGAATGTCTTTCTCAAAAACTGATAGAAGTAGACCACACATAAACAGACTTTTTCACCGTCATGGTCACAGTTAGTTTCCAACCCAGCATGTGTTCCTCCTTCCTCTTCATAATGGCAACATTTTATGGGATGTATCTGTGTGCCCACAGGCCACGTCCTTCAGGTGAAGTTGGCCCACTCCTAGTTCCAGGAAAAGAGCTGATTGAAAAGGAGGGTCCCACTCCTTTTGACATGGCTCCATGCCTATGAAGCAGCACTCTGCATTTTCTCTGCCTACCTGAGGAAACAGCTCAGTGATTGATTTCAGACTCACTCTCTGTGCTCAGAGGATACAAGTGAAGCACGCTGGGCTTCTGGAAAGGTTTTCACCTTTGTATTCCCTCATGGCCAGAAACCATCCCACTTTGCAGTTTGAGATGACCTGGTCTAAAGTGTACTCACACCTGGAAGAGCTGCAGATATTTCCCCCTTCACTGGAGAGCCGGCGATAGAAGAGGATGTTGCTTGGTCACCAAAACCTGTTTTCTGTTCCTCCTGGGGTCAAAAAGACTTTTTCTATACCTTTTGTACTTGGAGATGTCACATATCCCTGTGGCTAAAGCCTGACAACTGCAATAGAAACTGACGTGTGTGTGTCACCTCTGGGCAAAGTGACAAGAAGTTGACAGGAAGTAGGTAAACCTCCTCAACACTCTTTTTTTTGCAATGTTTCAGCTGAATGAAGACACCTGAGGCTTTTGAGTGGCATCACAAGTTCAGATAATCTCAAGTGCCTACATGGCAACACACAGGGATGTTCAGTCAGAGATATTCACGTTGGACGATGGTGTGAGAAGGAAGGTACCTTCCACTGTGCAAAGCCTCCAAGAATTCAGGATTTATCTGTTGTAGCTACAAGCTGAACTCCTTGCCTGAGAATGAATTAGGCTGACACAGCACAGAGGGAAGCTAGCAAAGCTACTCTGTCCCGGTAAGAACCTGAACTGCTGAAACAAACGAGCCCTGAAACTCAGAGGGTCCCAAATTTTCCAGTAATGGAACAAATAAATCTCCGTGACTGTTTAAATAGTTTGAGTTCGGTTTTCTGTTACTTTTAATGAAAAGCTAATTTCATGAAGAATAAGACAAACCAACAAATCAATGCACGCGGGTTACAAGGTTAAGCCGTGTCAAAGAGAACAGGACAAAGTGAGATACTGAACAGAAGTAGGAGGCAGGATGTACAGGGTTCCGGCAATGAAGCAATAAAGCCAGTTTCACTCTGACCTTTCAAACTATGAATTTATGGATCTTTGTATCTGCTATGCCCCCGAGCCAAAAATCACCCGGTACATTGGGCATCTGGTGGAGAGTATATGAACCCAGGTGCAGTGGAAGCTGGATTAGGTAAGGAGAAACCAACTTCCCATTACATCAGACAAACATGTCAAGAGCCAGCAGAACCACAGCAGACAGATGTCTATTCTACAATAACTAGCTGATAAGAATAGAACACCCTTTCTGTTTTTTTTTTTTCTTTTAAGTTGCATGTGCTCACTGGAGAGAGAAGGAGATGGACAGAGAGAGGGGGGGAGAACAGTGAGAGGGAAAGTGAGAAATCATCTCCAAGTGGGGATGGCCATGATACAATCTCTTCTCCTACATTCTCCTCCTGAGATCTTGGTCGTGCACACACAACGCACCCAGAATGAGTTTCAAGCTACCAGGCCCAGGACTTGAACTGCAGTTGACCATGTGGGAATTCAGCGAAGTAACCGCTATGCCATCTGCTGGTCCCAAATATCCTTTCTAATGCCTTTCTGCACTAACAAATAACTAACTTATAGGTTCCTGTCTGTCTGATCCCTTTGATCTTTCTCCTTACCGTCTGTATATCCTTTGGTGTATCAGTAATAGTAAATATTTCTTTCTCCTTTTCTCTCTTTTTCTGATATTTCATTTATATTTTCTGAGACACTAGATTCTGTTCATTAGTACAGTACTATCTTTTATTATTTAATCCCTTCTATGATATACTGGAATACATAGCTCTATTTTCTCTATCATTTTGGCCTCGTATAATGTTACCTATGAGAAACCACATCTTTGCAATAAATCCTTTTCATTGTTAAAAATGTAATGATACTGTTATAGCGGGATCTTTCACTAACAATGAAGATATCTTGGTTATTTCAAGTAATTTCTATGAATAATACTTTCTGCATATTTGAGGAGAATGGATTACAGTAAGATAGCCACTAAGTGGTTACTGGATCAATAAGCAACATCTATTTGAAAGAAATAGACCATATTCTCAATCCTATTCTAAATCCCAATAGAAGTAGCTTAACTCATTTTGAGTTTATTGTTTTGCTGTAAAATATAATGAATTTTAGGTTATGTTATCTGTGATTTTGATAACTCAGTTTATCTTGACAGTCATAGCTTCAGGCCATCCACATGGGAGCATTTGACTAAGGTCCCAAGACTAGCAAGTATTCAGATTTAAACTTTTTCTAATTTAATCATGGATCATAACTGACTTAGAATGAGGAGATAACAAAACTTTTATTCTACAAATAAAAAAAAATCTGAAGCCTAATAAGGTAGGATGTTACACAGTCTTCTAACTTTGTTTAATAGAATTGAAGACATAAAAATATAGTTGGAACAATAGCCCAGACTACTTTTGATTCAATCAAAGAATATACTTTGAGGATTTTGCAGAAAACAGTTCTGTTCTTGGACCTCTAGTACACTAATAGACATTAGATGCAAACGTCCTCATGAGGCTTTTGTTTTAATTTGCCAAAGGGCAGGTGAATTTGCTGAAGAGAGACAGAGGAAGAGCAAGTGAGAAAGCATTCCATACCCCCACATCCCCTCTGGGGGATGGTCACACCACAATCCTTTCTCCTTTATTTTTTCCTCTTCTAGGGGATTTGGGGCAAGCATGCACACATACCCAGCATATTTTTCAAGTCACCAATCAGGTTCTCAGACCATGCCCTAGCCTATGTGGGATCCTGACTGCCTAACTGAAAGAGAAAAATTCAAGTTTTTACAAGAAATTATTTCAAAAATGATGGTATCATCTAGAGCTTCAACTGTAACTGGCTTACAGGAAAATTAAAAAAATATACTGTTCAGAGTTTTCAGGTGGTGTGGTTCTTGGGGTATTGGACTCCTACATGGCTGACCATGGTTCAAGTCCCAGACCCAGCAGATTGAAAATCACATTGTGCGTGTGTGCATGCAGGCCCAAAATCCCAGGAGGAGAATGGAAAAGAAGGGATTGTGTGATGACTATCTCCCCAGGGGTAATTTCTCACTTTTCTTCTCTGTCTCTCTATTGAGCATATGCAACCTGTAACAAAAACCTGAAGAAAAAGAAAAAAGAGAGAGAGAGAGAGAAGAAAAAAAGAAAGAAAGAAAGAAAGAAAGAAAGAAAGAAAGAAAGAAAGAAAGAAAGGAAGAAAGAAGGAAAGAAAGGAAGAGAAAGAAAGAAAAATAAAATACACTGTCTCCTGTAGCAGAGCAGCTTATGATGCCCCGGATCTTCTCAAGCTATGTGAAGCATCGTTTTCCCTGCCTTTGCCCTGTGTTGTCTCTGGGGCCCTGCATTCTTCCATGCAGGCCTCTTTCACAGCCAAATCTTTCATCATGGGAGTCCTCAGCGCTTCAAGTTTTCATAATTCTTCAACATAACATTTCCAACAGAAAAAAAAAATGCACTGCACCATGGTTCGAATGTGTCTCTTCACCAAATCCATGAACTGAAATTTGGTTGTGGTGAGATTAAGAAAGTGAGAACTTAACCTGTTAATGGTATTAAAAGATGGAGCCTTGAGTTGGTCATGGGGATTGGATGAGGCCATCAGGGTGGAGCCCCCATGATTGGCTCCTGGTCACGTCACAAGAAGAGCAGACACATGAACACTCTCTTGCCATGTGATGCTCTGTGTCCTAGTAGTCTACAGAGAATCCTCACCACCACCAAGACCTTCACCAGATGGGGCTCTTTGATCCTGGACCTCTAAAAACTTGAAGTATACGAACCTCTTTGTTCTGTATAAATCACCCAGAACCCATTTGTTATTCAGTTACTAAACAATAGAGTAGGCTGTTGGGCAAAACATTCTTCCTTAACGTTAATAAAAATATTCTAAGACTCAAGAGCAGCAGATGGCATAATGGCTACATCGCTGGACTCCGACATACTTGATGGTTCAAGTTTCAGACCTGGTGGCTTAAAACTCATGCCAGGCATGTATGTGTGTGCATGCCTAAAATCCTGAGATGAGAATAAAGGAGAAGGGATTATGGTGTGGCCATTCCCCATGGGGGATGATTTCTTGCTTTCTGTTTCTCTGTCTCTCTGGCAAGTGCACAAGTCCTATAGCAAAAATCTCTCTTGAAAAAGAAAAATATCCTAGAAGTTAGTCTCATAGGACTGACACAGCAGAGTAGCACATGCACATCAAAGAACAGAGAAGAGGTATGATGTTTTCTGTAAAATAAAAGGACAAGGAAAAGATAGAGGAGGAAATCTTGGTTTATTGTCCAGAGAATCAATCCACACATTCTAGTTGTTCAGAGTTTATAACATGAACTCAATCTTGGGGGGAAATTCTTTTAATTTTACTGATACCTGCTTTACCCCATGCCCAGTAGAATCCAAAGCCTTTGTATCCCTGTGCTTTTGCCATTGGTCTGTCATGATCTCTGCTTCCAGCAGCTTAGGAAGAGTCACTCTGGCCTCTGCCACGGGTTTTTCTATCAAATCTCTCAGCAATCAAAGCCCTTTGCTAAAGCTCAGAGCTTCTGTGGTTGGCATTTATGGAAGCCCATATGTGAGAAGCCAAATTCAGTCAAACAATTAGAACTTGAAATTTAGAAAAATGTTATGGGATAAATTTATAAAGAAAAGAGTTGACAGTTAAGAGCAAAATCGAATTTATTGCCATAGTAACTAGATTTTTACACAGGCACTAATAATGCTTCTGGGACAAATAACCAACATTTAATGGATAGAAATACTTACATTTAAAAGAAGATATGTAACTTTAATGGTGTATATGATGCAATGCCAATAAAACAAACAATATTCACAAAAAAGTTTTTTCTCTTTTCTACCCTTTTATTCTTGCCCAGTTAAATAACCAGAGAGCTGACAGTGGCAATACACTGTCATAACAAAGAAAAATTGCAAGATTCTGCCTACTTGATTGCCTACTATATTTTTGTTTATTGTTTGTTTTTTATTTTGCTGTAGGGCATGTGTACTCTCTAGAGAGAGAGAGACAGAGAGGAAGAGAGAAGGAAAGGGAGAAATCACTCCCCAGGAGAGATGTCCATACCACAATCCCTTCTCCTTCATTCTCCTGTCAGGATTTTGGGCACACACACACATGTACCTGGCATGATTTTCAAGCTGCTGGGTTTAAGACTCAAAAAGTGGTAGGTCATATGGTTTCCAACTACCTTAACCTCCATGCCACCTGCTGGCCTGTCTACTATTCCTTATTTCCCTCAAATCCAAGAGTGGATACAAATTATGGAAAAGATTAGCATTTGAATTAAATCACTCCTAGAATCAAGAGGAAACATCCTGAAACTTTATTATGCTCTAGGCAACATTTAAATGCTTTACCTATAGTAGGAGAAAGTTGTGGAGCCCTGGGGAGAGTTGGAAAATCCCAAGGGCAACTGAGAAGAAAGAGTTTGAAGGTAACTGTTGCATGGCTAAGGTGACTATAAATAAATAATCCTATTAAGTTAGGTCAGGGATTCCCCATACTTCATCTTGAGAAACAGCTACAGGAAATGTTAATAAAAAACCTTACAATGAAACCTCCTAAATGTTGAGATAGGCTTCAAACGGAACTAATTATGTGACAGTGTTTATTTGGCACATAAATTATCCAAGCACATAGACCATTTCACAGAACCTCCTATTTGTATGATCTTTGGCAAATCACTTACACTGTCTAGTTATCAGTTTATTTATCTGAAAGCAACAAGTTTCTATGGGAACTAAAAGTTCTAACATCCTATGATTTCATGGGGACTTTTTAGTTTTGTTTACTTGAACCCTTCCCACACCACCAACTATTTATTTTCCTTACGAAGAAGTATGGTCATATGTCTGTTTACTAAATCAAGCATTTGACTTTGTACCAATACTGAAGGAATTCACTTTTATTCATATTTAAATATTAAAACGAAGAGTGCAACTCTCATGAAACTAAAAATCATATAAAACTGTTTACATTTTTCCTACTTTAAAAAGTAAATATGTCACTCTGAATTTTGCTTTTCTTTAAACAACGAGCAGCATGGAAACAGAATAACAATGTCATCTGTACTGTATTGTTTCCCGAGAAAATGGAGGTCACTTCGAACTAAGGAACGCTGTCCGTGCCAGGTGGGAGTCTTTGAATCATTAAAAACCAGAAGTGTGTTGAAGTGTGTTACATTCAAAGGTGTTGATAAACACAACAAATGAAAATGCCACAGAATTGAGAATTAGCACCGATCTTTAGTGTACTTCATCGAACAATAATTTAAGAAAACAGAAATGCAGCTGGCTATTCTTAATCATAATGAAAGAGCATGAGAACACCAACTAGTGGGTTGTTGGATTTGATTCAGAAGACACTTTATATGCATTGAACCTCTTAATTTACCATACTGTGAATTTAGTCATGAAATGGTTTTATGAGATGGTCAATAAAATATTTACCAGTGAAAGCTTAATTTGCCTTAAGAGTACGGAACTCTCTTGGGACTGGTTTTCCCTCATCCTAAAATGTAGTTCAAAGCTCATTTAATTACACATGGTGGTTCAATTAAGTCAGAAATGCTCTTTTTGTCTCCCTGATACATTGACCTATATCACAATTAAATGAAGATTTAGAGATAGTCAAGAATTACTAAAAATATTTTGAATACTTACTTTGAGGTCATTCTATCTTTTGATTAGATACACGTTATCCAAAAATGCTTGGAAGGAAAGTATTTTTCCTTCCAATAGTTTTCAGATATTTGTTAGTAAATGTTTATCAAATTCCAGATAGGAACTCATTTCAAGTTATTCCAATATCATTGCATATTAATTTGGGCTGCTTAGTAGATAATAACACATTTTCCTGAACAATAAACATAGTTGGTTTACAGCAAATAATAACATGTTCTGAAACCCCTCCTATTTTCCAAAGAAAGCCTATTAGTATTCTATAGAGTTAACATTCTTAGGATCATACTATAAATAATGCCAAGTAAGTTACAGTAACAAGATCACAGGATCTTCTATATGTTATCAAAAAGCCCACCACTGTTCATTTCTGTCTCTCCCATGACTTCATAATATGCTGTACTATTAATAGCAAGAGTAGTCTTTGAAGCATCCCTTTCTATACTGAGACCACAACAATGTTCCAGGAGATGAGATTGCCTCTAGAATAATGCCTTATATCACCATCATCTTTCAGTATGAGGTCCATTCTGTTGTAAAGCAGGGGGAAAGATATAGAGAAAGATGTCTAAAGGCAATGTAGTTGCACTGTTCCAGTCTCCTCTCCATCCTCTGCCTCTTGGGTTGCTAAGCAACAGAAGAAAATTATTCCTTGAGGGGTGACCAAGTATGGGATTAGATAAGCAGTCTAGCCCAGCTGCCAGTGAGTGGTGGTACCATTCTGGCTAGTGCACAGACTATCTCTGTTGTTTTATTGCTCCCTTATTCTGAGGCAGTTAGAGATACAGACTAAGTATTGGCACACACATGGCATACATTTTATCATATAGATTCAGTTATGACTATGCAGGAGGTTAATGGTTGCTGTAAATGACAAAAACGGCAAAGGAAAAATGAATGAGATGAATGCCAAAGTCAAGACACAATGCTTCTGTTCTATTTTCTATTCTCTGTCTTGATGCTCTCCCCTACCAAATGGTAGAAAGGGGAAGTTAGAGAGATCAGAAGAGGGAAATGGGGTCAGCAGGTAGCACAGTGGTTAAGGTGCTGGACTCCCATATGGTTAACTGCAGTTTGAATCCTGGACCCAGAGGCTTGAAACTTACACTGGGCATGTGTGTGTGTGTGTGCCCAAAATTCCAGGAAGAGAATGGAGGAGAAGGGATTGTGGTGTGGTCATTCTCCTTGGAAGGTGATTTCTTGCTTTCTTTCTCTGTCTGGTGAGGGCATGCAGCCTGAAGCAAAGAAAAGAAAAAGGAAGAAAGAAAGAAGAAAGGGAAAGAAAGAAAGAGAAGACAGACAAAAAGAAAGAATGAAAGAGAAGGAATAAAGAAAAAGAAAGAGGAAAAAAAGAAAAGAAAGAAAAGAAAAGAAGAGAAGAGAAGAAAAGAGAAGAGAAGAGAAGAGAAGAGAAGAGAAGAGAAAAGAAAAATAAAAAAAAGAAAAAGAAAAGAAAAAAATAGAAATGAGGGTAAGTGTGGAAAAAGGACCAGACCAAGAACTAAACTCTGGAACAGATATATGTTTACTCCCTCCCCCAACCAGTTTTATTTCTGAAAAAAAAAAAAATCCAAGAATATATTAAGCACGTAAATGAATGAATGAATAAAGAATTCAATCCCCAAGTTATAGCTATAAAAACGATAATGCATCTCACCCAAATAATTAATAAGACATTGTCAAGTAACAAATGAAGCATTAACAGAATATCCTCATTTTATATTCTCACATTTTACATTCTTTACAACATATTCTTATCTATCCCAGAAACAAAAGAAGAACTCATGGTGCTAAATTTCTTCGAACCGATGTTTAATTCTCAAGATGATTAAGTTTAAAGTAAATGTGCTAGTTATTGTAAAACTCAAACTTAGCACCTTTTATTTTTCAACATATACCCTTTTAAAAATGAGTAACAACCCAAGAATTTTAGAAACATGATTTTTCATGATTCTGAATCAGAAAGTGCCCTGTAAATCCGTGTGTGGTTTTGATGTATATTTATGATTATTTACTCATGCAGCTTAAATTAGATTTTTCCTGATTAAATTGTATTTGCTTTACTTAGCTTGGTTTTATGCTTGTTCTATGAATACATTTTAGAATTAACACTTCATAAAACTCCAAATGCAGTTGTAACTAATGATTTGGTTACATGTAATATTGTACAAATCCCACCATATTTTCTGCCTAAACCCTACCAATAAACATTCCCTTAAGAGTGAAACTATATTCCAACAAGTCATGCTATAAAACAATGTTTTCCAGTGATAAATAGCTTTCTATCCCAGGAGAATGTCTACCAGGATTTGTGGAGTAATTTTCTCTTAGGGCCAGTCAGAAATGGAGCTGGTGGTCTGGATTACTAATGAAAGCCTTCAACTAAGATGATGGAAGCTCTCCTTAGATTGCACCCAATACTTGGTGGGATATCAGAAGCTTTGAGTCATTCTCTGCTCCCATTTCTTTGGTTGTGTGTTTGGTTTTGTTTTTGATTTTTCTATAGCATGGGTGCACTCACCAGATGAGAGAGAGAGAGAGAGAGAGAGAGAGAGAGAGAGAGAGAGAGAGAGAGAGAGAGAGAGAGAGAGAGAGAGAGAGAGAGAGAGAGAGAGAGAGAGAGAGAGAGAGAGAGAGAGAGAGAGAGAGAGAGAGAGAGAGAGAGAGAGAGAGAGAGAGAGAGAGAGAGAGAGAGAGAGAGAGAGAGAGAGAGAGAAAGAAGAGAAGAGAAGAGAAGAGAAGAGAAGAGGAGTGAGAAATCACCCCCTGGGAAAGATGGCCATGGCACAATCCTTTTATCCTCTCAGAATTTTGGACATACACACACACACCTGGCGTGTTTTTCAAGCCACTGAGTCTGCAACTCAAACTACAAGGTCTGCCATGCGGAAACCAACTGTCTTAACCACCTTGCAGCCAGCTGGCTCCTTGCTTCCATTCTGTATCCTTTCTTTTTATTTCCCCTTCTGTATTCAGACATCCCTGTAAAGACTTCCACAGCAAGTGTACGATCTAAATTCAGCTTTGAAATTTTATGTTTTGGCTTTATTTCATTGAAACCAATTTAAGTAAGTGTAAATAGTTGCGAAGAAATATATTTTGTAGCCATTCTTTCCGTAGTGCCCTGAGGACCAATAGGGAATGCAGTAGAACTTCAGATAAAATATTTTTTTATGAAAGTCTGAAAAGGCACCTGAGAGAAGTTTGGCCCTGGTGTATTTTTTATCAGCTGTATTAAGATATAATTTGTATACCATAAAATTCTCCTGCCATAAATGTACACTTCAATGATTTTTAATAAACTTTATAGAGATGTGCAACAAAACAGCAGCTTTTCTTTATTATAGCATCATTTTCTCCTTACTCTGTTGTGCTATTATAATATATATTACATTTCTATTAATCACCATGCCAACAATATAGTTTAATAATTATTATTGGGGCCAGCAAATGGTGTAATGGTTATGTTGCTGGACTCCCACAGAGTCAACAGCTGTTTAAGTCCAGGGTCTGGTAGCTTAAAACTCACAGGGATTGTGGCATGGCCATTTCCCTGAGGGGTGATTTCTCTCTTTCTGTCTCTCTGGTGAGTGCATGCATCCTAGAGCAAAAATCTCTCTAAAAAATTATTATTAATATTTTATGAAAGTATCTTTTAAACTAAGTAAAAGATGGAAATATATACATAAGTACAGATAAAGAAATGTTACTTTTTTTACATGAGGAGGCTTTCAAAAAGGTAATATAAAATGCATATTATTAAAAAAACTAGGCATGAATTTCAAAATATTTCCCACCAAAATAAACCTGTACTTTAATTCTATTTTTCCACAATTTTTTTTTTTTTTGGAGAGATTTTCGCTATAGGGCGTGTGCGCTCGCCAGACAGGCAGAGAGAGACATAGAGACAGAAAGCGAGAAATCACCCCCCAGGGGGGATGGTCATGCCGTAATCCCTTCTCCTCCATTCTCCTCTCGGGATCTTGGGCACGCACGCACACGCGCCCAGTGTGAGTTTTTTAAGTCACTGGGTCCAGGACGCGAACCGCGGTCAACTATGTGGGAGTCCAGCAACATAGCCATTACGCTAACTGCTGGTTCCCTATTTTTCCACAAATTTTTTGAAGTCCTCTCATACTATCTTTGCCATGAACATTATTTTTTTGCATGTTTTTGAGTTAACCATTTGCTAGCTTTTTATTCAGTGTGAAAGACTTCTTTTTATATATAGTACAAGGTAGCCAGTCACAAGATCTCTTAGTCTTTGTTTACTTGGAAATGTCTTTATTTCATCTGCATTTATGAAGGATAGTTTTGCTGAATATAAAAATCATGGTTGACATGTTTTCTTTCTCTAATTTAAATATGTCATCCTTCTGACTTATGACTTCTCCTGTTTGTGAAGCACTCTTAATTTTATCAAGATTATCCTGTATATTAAATCATTCTTGTCTTGTTGCTTCCAACATTATCTTTTAGTTTTTACTTTTCAACAGTTTCACCATTAATGTGTCTGGGGATAGAACTTTTTGAGTATAGCCTACTTGGAATTTTTATATGCTTAGATGAAGATTCTCAATCACATTTGAAAACTTTGGACCTTATTTCCTTTTTTTTTTTTTTTCCTGCTCTTTTACTTCTCCTTCTGGGACTCCTATTATATACACGTCTCAATGATGTCCCACAGTTCTCTGAGACTGTGTTCATTTTTCTTCACTTTTCTTTCTCTAGTTCTTCAGGTTAGACAATTTCTATTGAACTATCTTCAAATACTCTCCTTTCTGTCAGTTCAAAGTAGCTTTGAGACTCTCTGGTGAATTTTATTTTAGTTCTGTTACTATACTTTTCAACCTCAGAAAATTCTTTTAAAAATTCTGTCTATTTGTTTTTATTCTTTCTTTGATGAATAATTGTTGTTATACTTGCCTTAAATTTTTTAAAACATAATTTCATTTAATTCTTTGAACACATGTATGATCACTGTTTTGACATCACTGTCTGTTAAATACAACTTCCAACACCTTTAGAATCAATTTCTATTGACTTCTCTCTTTCTGATATGGGTCACATTTCTGTTTCTTTTTATGTAACAGAGTATTTTTTGTTGAAATTGCACATTTTATGTAGTATATTATATCAAATGTTGATCATTACAGAATTCTAAAATGTCTCTTATAATTCCTACTGTCTATGACCATGTCCTGAATAATCTCCTTGACTTTGTGAAGAACCTACAAATGTGAATGATGATATCACTATGATTAATTTATGGTATTTAGTATAGATAAAATAATTTTTGCAAATGGATTGAAGGTTTACAACTAATTAACACTGAGCTCATCAAAATGAGATTATTTAGGATAGATTGTTGATCTACTGTGGAAGTCCATCAAAATATATTTCAGACTTCCAGGAATCAAAGTATGAGAGGTCTATCTCTGGATCTGGTTGATCCTGAATAAGCAAGCTGCTGTGAGTTCTACAGATGCAAGAAAATAAATTCTGCCAATAATCACTTAAGCATGGAAGACCCAAGCCTCAAATGAGATAGCAGCCCAGCTTACAGCTAACTGTAGCTTTGTGAGATCCTGAGCAGAAAATGCAGCGAAGCTGTGCCCAGACTCCTTACCCATACAAACTTGGTGAATATATGTACATTGTTTTAAGTCACTAAGCTATAGCGATAGACCACAGAAAATAACCTTTTCCCTAAATAATTATTGCTGCTGTTTGTGTGAAGTTTTAGTCTACACAGTTTATCTTGCATAAATATGAAGATCATAATATGAAGATCATATATTTCTACTCAGTTTTGTTATATTTTCATTTTCATTTTCATTTGAAATCTGACAGACCGGGGATTTCACCTTGGTGAACATATCTTCATAGTAACTTAATGACTTGTGTGAGAGGTTATGCCCAAATATTGTGAGCAGATAAGTCTTTATTCTTAGGTGATCGATCTGTATGTGGTGGGGAAAACATTCAAAGTAGAGGTAGTTTTCAAATCTTCCCCAGTAATTACTTTTGCCAAGTCTTGTCATCACTCCTCTCCATACTAAATGTCAGTGCACATGTGAAGGACGTAGAAATCTCATACATTGCTGGTGAGAGTGCAAAAATGACTCAACCATTTTGAAAATAGTTTCGCAATGTCTTAAAAAGTTAGATATGCACCTACCCCTTGATCCAGCGATTCCTCTCCTAGATAGTAACACAAGAGAAGGAAAAGCTTTTAAGGGGACTTCAGAATGTTTGTAGAGAAATGAAATTAAAGTATTATTTTGGTGCAAAAGAAAATTTCGAACCTATGCATTGTTATTTATAATACACATTTTCCACGAACTTTTTGAAGACCTCTCTCATCTATCCACACAAATTCTTACATGTGAATGTTTGGACAGCTCTATCTGTAATACTCCCAACTGGAAAGAACCCACGTGTCCATCTACAGGTGAAAGAGCATAATACTACTGAGCAAATGAGAGACTTGAAGGTGTCACATGGTAGTAATTTTGCAGAGGAAAGAAAGTCAATAAAAAAGAAAGCATACATATACATTGGATAGTAGGAAACAGATTGTTGGTTACCTGGTGATTGGAAAGGGTCTTACTGGGAGTAGCAGAGGAGAGGGGTTGCAAAGGAGCAGGACATTCGTTTTGGAGTGATTGATCTGCCTACAATCTTTATTACAGTGGTCAGCTCACAGTTACACACCAAGTCTGGAATAATGCGGTGAAAGAGATACTAATCTTGGGCACAAAATTTAAGTGTATGGATTGGGAGGCAAACAGTAGTCAAATTAAATACTATTTTAATATAATTTTTTAAGTCCAAATTATTTTTAAAAGTACAAGGAGGCCTGTTCAGTGGCTTGGTAACTGAGGCAGCCAGATTCCATATGGTCAACGGCACAGTTCAAATTCTAGACCCAGCGGGTTGAGAGACGCTTTAGGTGTGTGTGTGTGTGTGTGTGTGTGTGTGTGTGCACCCTCAGTCTCAATAGGAGGGAGAGGCAAAGGAGAAGGAATTGCTGTGTGACCATACTCCATGGGGAGTACTTTTTCCTCTCCTCTGGCTCTGTCTCTCTCTGGTAAGTGCATATATCCTTGGGCAAAAAAAAAAAATAAAAAATAATGAACCAAACATGAAAATTTTAAGTAAGGACAAGATTCAACTTTGTACTTCCAAGGTTTACACTCACTCCTACTCCAAGTTCTGACTCTAAAATAAAGCTTTATTTACAAAAATAAATAAATGAATGGTCCACAGGTTGTACGTGGTCAATAGGATTCTTTAAAGCAATGCTATGTATCTTGTTAACTGTTTTTTGGTGTCTCCTTAATAACACATCCAGAATAAATGTCTTACTCACCTTACTCGATGTAGTTGTCTATTCATTGGGATTAGGTTTATCTGTGAATGACAGAATAATAGCACTGGGTTAAAAAAAAAAAAAAGGGAAGTAATTTGTGTTTATTTAAACCAGAGTCAGTGGTAAGCTCCATTCTTGAATGGTAGAACACAAGGCAGTTCTGTCCCTAAATTCATCAGGGATCCAGGCAGTTTCAGCATTCCTGGCTACAGCCTTCATTCTTTGGCCTAAATGGGTGGCCACAGAGCTCCAGGCAGCAAAATAAGAAGAAAATAAAGAAGCGGGCAAAAGGAACATTCCAGTTGTCCCTTTGGGAAGGTTTCTGGAAGCTACTACCACATAATTCTACTCCAGAATTTAGTCATATGAACACACACGATCACAAGAAGACCCAAAAATGACGTCCTTCTTCTGGGTGGCCATACACACATTTAAACATTTTATTATTGTGGAATTAGCACTTGCCTCCTCTCTAAAATAAGATAATTTACTTCATGACCTTGGTGTTTTTCTGGGGTTTAATATGACACATTTTAATTCAATCGGAAACAATGGTGGATTTAGTTTGGGATCAAGGGAAAGAAGAGGCATAACAATGAAAATATACGTTATTAAAAAGGGTTTTGCTTGGGGCATAATAATGCATAGAAAAGCAGGTTTCAAAGAGAAGTTACATTGAATGGCTAAAATGTCTATTTAAAATCTATATTTAGGTAGTTTAAACTAGGTGTAATTGCCAAAGCAGCTATTGTAATAACGTTTGTCGCTTAAGTTTTAAAACATGCTTCCACTTCATTTTGCTCCTGAATGAAGGCATCCATTCTATGCATTCTCTTATTAAACACTCTTAAGGCTAACTA
This sequence comes from Tupaia belangeri chinensis, assembly GCF_000334495.1. Taxonomy (NCBI): domain Eukaryota; kingdom Metazoa; phylum Chordata; class Mammalia; order Scandentia; family Tupaiidae; genus Tupaia; species Tupaia belangeri. The sequence goes on from NW_006200423.1 coordinate 897,515, forward strand.
AAATGTGCACGATAAATCAGAAATTGAATTTGTCATTTTTAGAAGATTTAGTGACCATAAGTCATCTGTTCAAATGTCCTGTTAGAAGGCAACAGTCAGCATTTAAGGATATGACTGTAAGATTTTATAATAACTTAACCAAAAGTAGCTAAAAGAAAGCATGAAGGTGAGGATACTCACAATTTTAAAATCACTGTAAAGACCTATGACCAGTAGAAATTAATAGGGGTGGGACCAGCAGTTAGCGTAATGGCTATGTTGCTGCACTCCCTTCTCCAACCACGGTTCGAGTCCCAGACCCGGTGGCTTAAAACTCATGCTGGGCACGTGTGCGTGCATGCCCAAGATCCCAAGAGGAGAATGGAGGAGAAGGGATTGCAGTGTGGCCATCCCCTCGGGGGGGAGGGGGGGGAGATGTGATTTCTCACTTTCTGTCTCTCTGCCTGTCTGGTGAGTGCATGCGCCCTATGGCAAAAACCTCTCAAAAAAAAAAAAAAAAAAAAAAAAAAAGAAAAGAAAAGAAATTAATAGGGGTCAAAAAAGTTCAGTGGTTTTGAGGAAACACTTAGGAATTGGACACAACTGAGTTAGTTAGAATCCCAGCTCTGCTTCTCACTAGGTGGGAGACTGGGAAAAGTGACTTAACTTCTCTTTCTAAATATATTTTCCTTTTATTTATGATAGTGTATGCATGAGAGAGAGAGAGACAGAGAAACAGAGAGACAGAAAGGTGCACCCTCGGCAGGAACTCATCCCACTGTCATCCATTTCTTATCCCCAGCCCTTCCGCTCTTCAAGATCCTGGCCACCGAGGCAAGCATACCTGGTACGTTTCAGTTCAGCTGAATTGGGGACCTGAACCCATAGTTGGCCATGTTCAGTATGCCACCAACGATGCCACCAAGGCTGAGCTAACAAACTTTCTGAACCTCAGTTTCCTCATCTAACACACAGGGTTAAAACTCTTAGTTACAATGTTTCTTAAAAACCCATGGGCTTACGGTGTTTACTTAGAGCCTGACAAATGGGGACTAGTCATTAAAAGACAGTTGCTATCATTGCTAAAATATTAGAAAACAGGGAAATAAAGCAAGAAAGACAGACTCACTATGAGGAAACCAGGAGATTATTATGCTCAGGAACAGTAACATGAGTGAGATAGAAAACATGTTAGAATCATAAGCAAATGACTTTAGGAAAAGCCATGATGCCCTGTCCTGGTACAATGGCAACAAACATAGACAAGAGCACAATGTTTTGTTTGTTTTTTAGTTCTTTTTTTTTATTTTTTGGAGAGGTTTTTTTGCTATAGGGTGCATGCGCTCGCCAGACAGACAGAGAGAGACATAGAGACAGAAAGTGAGAAATCACCCCCCGGGGGGGATGGTCATGCTGCAATCCCTTCTCCTCCATTCTCCTCTCGGGATCTTGGGCATGCACACACATGCGCCCGGCATGAGTTTTAAGCCACCGGGTCTGGGACACGAACCACGGTCGACTACGTGGGAGACCAGCGACATAACCATTACGCTAACTGCTGGTTCCCAAGAGCACATGGTTTTGGAGCAAGTTCATCACACACGACCTTTGCACTATGCGTTTCAAACCGAGGGAGGTTTTTGGAAGCATGAAACCCTTCTGACATGTTGTTTTAGCTAGAAGAACCTGGACTACCTTACTGTGGAAAACATAAGATAGATAAAGTTCCAAAACGAAACTTTCTGGAGCTCACCAAGTCTATTGTTTTTATTTATTTCTTCCTTTCATAAGAGAAAAAGAGAGATGCATCCCAACAGGGTCTTTACCCACATCCACCTGACCCACCCCTATTCTCAGCTGGCCTAGCTCATGGGCATACTTTCACATACCTGGCAGGCTGGAAGAGGTCTCAGAATATGAACCCAGGACCTTCTCATGTGGATCCAGTTGGATTACTGAGGCACTACAGCCTGGTTCCTTTTTTTTTTTCTTTTAAAGATTTTTGTCTTAGGACACATGTACTCACCAGAGAGAGACAGACCTTTTAAAGATTTTTGTCTTAGACACATGTACTCACCAGAGAGAGAGACAGAGACAGAGACAGTGAGTGGGAAAGTGAGGAATTACCCACCAAGGGGATACCACACCACAATCTCTTCTTCTCTGTTCTTCTCCCAGGATCTTGGGCACACACACACACACACACGTGCCCAGAATGATTTTTAAGTTACCAGGTCCAGGACTTGAACTGTGGGAGTCCAGTGACATAACCACTATGCCATCTGCTGGCCCCCCACCTTGTTCCTTACATAGTCCATGAATAAGCAGCATGTCTCCATTGACTGTAATTCATGTGGGTTTTGGTTTTAGAGGATGACAAGAAATCCAGGATGCCACAGTCTGGTCTCTAACATCAGACAAAATCCAAAATGTCCACAGTATGTGTTACCCTGTATTTATAGTGCATTATTATGAACTTAATTATAAAAATTCACTATTTCTTTTTTAAAATCAATAAAACCCAGGAAAGGAGGAAGAGGAAAGGGAATGTTAATTAGTTGAATCTCAGGGAGCATTACAGTAACCCAGTGTCCTGCTGGTCCTTCTAATTACATGGTAGAAACTCAGCTAGTCACTTCCGTAGTGATCAGTTCATGGCTATGGATTCGAGACCTCTTGGTGAGGACAAAAATCAGTCTAATTGACCAGTATTAGCAGTAAGGATTCCTGATTTTCATACAAAGATCAAAGGTTTTGTATACGAATAGTTTTGAGCATCCAAAATCCCCAGTGGAAGCCCTCTACATGTACGTTCATAGCTATACTAAAGTGGCCCAGTTATTTCTATTTATGGTGAACAAGTATTTAAGAAAATGACCATTATTATGCCATTAACTTTTTCTAAAGATTTTTTTTCCAGTGGTCAACTAATGACATTTTTATTGGACTATCATGTCTACATGCAGAATGACAAAAATGTACTACTCAGATTTCTATTCCTCTCACACATGATATCGCATAAAAAGTAGAATTCAAGAGCTATACATTATAGTACCCCAAAGACCAAGCCGATAGAGAATGAAAAGTACAGATATTCCATAACTGGCTCTTCTGGTTTTATGCTACTTCTTTTCTATACATACACATTGTAGATATTTTTATAAATGGCTTTTTTGTTTGGTAAAAATACTTTTTTAAGTCCAAAGAATTGAAGTAGCATTTCGAAAATACTAGGAATTATTTAAAACCATTTTGTTTTCTTGTCAAATACTCAGATTTTACATACATTTACCAATTCCAACTCCTTAATGGTTGGTTTAGCTGGCTTCTTTAGTTTCCTCAATCATTGGCTTAAGCAGTATAAATACAACATGTTTAGATCAAGCTTTTATCATTTTCATTAACACATAGTTGTATGAGATCAAAATTCATCTGTTTTTAGGGGCCAGCCAGGTGGCGTGGTGGTTAAGATGTCTAGATCCCAAATGGCTGACTCTGCGGTTCCAGTCCCAGACCACAGGCTTGAAAAGCATGCAAGGTGCACGTGTGTGCACACCCAAAGCCCCAAGAGAAAGTGAAGGAGAAGGGATGGTCATCCTCCATGGGGAGTGGGGGGATGATTTCTAACTCTCTTCTCTCTTGCTCTCTAATCCTCCCAGTGAGCACATATGCCCTATACAAATTAAAAATGAAACACAATTTTTTTTTAGAAAAATGATAGAGTGGTTTATCTGGTGCCTATGTTTTGATCAGAGTAATTAGATGTATACTATTGATTAAAGAGAATAATTTACAGCAGAATAATTAAGTTAGAAAATGGAATCATTAAAATAAGGTTTAGCAACTAGAGAAAATAACCTAATCTTAGGGCTTTTTATTTATTTTTTATTTTTTATTTTTTATTTTTTTTTTACAAAGGTTTTTTCTATAGGGTGCATGCTCTTGCCAGAAAGACAGAGAGACAGAAAGTGAGAAATCTCCTCCTAGGAGGAATTGCCACACTGCAATCCCTTCTCTATCCTTTTCTCTAGATTTTGGGCACACATGCACACACTCTCAGCATCAGTTTTAAGCTGCATGTCTGGGACTGTAACAATGTCTATTACATGCAGTCCAGTGATGTAACCATCGTGCCATCTGCTGGTCCGAGTATTATCTTTATTATAACACCTTAACAGTGGGAGGTGGCAGTAAGTTTCTGGAATAGGAATGTACATGTCCATAAGCCTAGAGGAAATCATCGCATTGTCCATTATGGGCTGTCTGTATAGGCCCTGTCTGATAGCCTGGATCTGCCTGATAGCCTCATTATCCCACTGTTATTTTACCAATCTGTTTCCAATCTGTTTCCAGAATAAAAGAGTGTTATTCTGAATATGCCCAGGAACACTACTTTTTAAAAACTATAGTTTCAGGCATGTACTTCCTTGTAAGTGACAGAAGTACAAATATAAATACTTTTAAATAGGAATTTCCAGAAAAGTGACATTAGAAAAATCGTCAAATAGAAGGTCCTAGGTGATCAACTAGTAACTACCTACAGATAAGAATACCTTGATGAAAACCTCCAAACTTGGAAATAAGTCTGATACAATGACATGGACCACAGAACTGAGTAAAATCTAACTTTGAAGGATAAGAGCAAGTCTCATGTTAACTAGTTTTCCCTTCCTTGTTCCCCAAGTTGGCATAGTCCCATGCACAGATGATTCCTAGGGCCCACAGATTCTACGGGGAATGAGAACTGGAGGCAGACATGCAGCTCCCCTAGCATTACAACAGTCCCCTCAGGAAGCCTCTGATACCACTTCACAGGGAACAAGGGATAACAGTACATAGTTCAACTTCTGGAGTCCAGTAAAACTGTAGAGAGGTGTTTCTCAGACCTCTGTGTTATTGCCAGCAGAGGCACTCACTCAGAGGTACCAGACAACAGCACACCTACAACACTGAACAGTTGTTCTCAGAGCAAAATGGAAAGTTCAGTCTGACTTGAATCCCTAGACTGCTACTTCCCATGCTCATCCCAGATCACACCCCAAAGCCTGGCCCAGAGATGCAGAGACCTGAGACAAAGTAATCTGACAAAGAACAGGGTTGAGGCTTGCGCCACTCAGGCACTCAAATAGCAGTTCAGTTCAGTCTCAAAGACAACCCTAGGTTCCACCCAGGCAAGAAGGAAAACCTCAATCATGCTTTTCTATTGATCATAGCAACTGGTCCCAACCATTCCGAGCAATGACTCCACCTAACCCAATCTACAATGTTGCCCAAATCATAGACCTCAAATAGTAGTACCACCTAGCCTGCAAATACACCCTTTGTCCTGGCCCAACCGTAGGTGATTTTAGTACTCAGCCAGAAGCTCTGCCTGCTATAGTATGTGAGTGGTCTCATCAGACAGCAGAACCTAGTCAGCAACCTTATCTAATCTTAGAGCAAAATCAGTGGCCTAGCAAACTAGAGAATCTGGCAAAGCACAGCCTGTCTGGTGTTGCTGTCAGCTGACCCAGGTAGAATCACAGGCTAGACTGAGAAGTGAAGGTGTATTTATATCAAAGAATGCCCACAAGAGCTGGAAGATGTGGCTGTTTCCTCAGATGTGCAGATAACAGCGCAAGGACAGAAGGATGATAAAGAATCAGGGAATCATTAAACCTTCAAAACAAATTGAAAAAGTTCTGACAACGAACCCTAAAGAGATGGAGATCCAGGACATGACTAACAAATCTTTCAGATTAGCCCTCTTAAAGATGCCAGTGAACATAAAATATATTGATAGAATGTTAAATGAAATTGAAAAACAATAAAGAAACAAAACAAGGAATTTGGCAAAAAAATTAAAACAACAAAAAATAGAAATCCTAGAGATGAGGAACAAAATAATTGAATAAAAGTTTCAATAGAAAGCTTCAACAACAGGCTGTTGAACTTTGTAGATATGATTAAGGCTAAATACCTTGAGATAGAGAGATTATTTTATATTTAACTAAGCCAGAGAGATGCAACTTCAGAATGGGTTGACTCACTGTTCTGACTTTGAAGATGAAGGAAGAGAGTCAGAATGCAGGTAGCAATCAAAACTAGAGATGACATGGAAAAATATTTTTATCCTAGTCTCCAGAAAGGAATCAGCCCTGCCAGCAACTAGCCCAGTGAGATGCATTTTGGAAATCAGATGTATATAACTGCAAGTAATAAATCTGTGCTGTTATGAAAAATAGTTTACACTTTAAAAAAGGTTTAAATTTTCATTCTTTGTAATTATTTCAGATCTCAGAAAAAAGATTTTTTTCTTTTTTTCACAAAATAGATAACTTACATAAATTGATAGTGAGGTCCCAAAAATTAGAGATAAAATGTGACTCTTTGTTTGGATTCAACAGGAA
>NW_006200423.1:903947-936573 GCF_000334495.1 Tupaia belangeri chinensis
GAGTGCCATGATCAATTAGAGGTGTACATTAGGATTACAGGGAAAAAAAATTTTTTTTGCATGCTCATTTTGGATTTTGCCAGGGCTGATATTCAGTCAATATGTACAGGTGATAAAACACAGAATGCATTGAACTATGTCAACTATTCAATTTGATAAAAAATAGTCCCATAATCCCTTAGTGCCTCATTGCTATTTTGGCCACTTGGCTTCTACCCTGGTGTCTGAATTATCCCCAGTTCAGCAACCGTAGGACTAATGTGTGGTGCAGTAGTTACACTGGTTGTTATATATTTTGAATATTATTCTGGATATTATATTGAATAAAAGTGGCATAATATACTAAGTAATTTTTCACATTATATTTGAATCCAATGTTTGTGCAATGCCTAGAAAAAAATGAAGTACATGTATTTGGTTAAAAGAATATACTGATTTACATTTTAAAATATAATTTATTTGGGATGAAGTAGAGAAGGAGCTGTATTACATTTATTTTTCAGGAAAAGCCCACTAATTACCAGCATGGGAAAGTTCTTGGAGTAAGCACTTCATAAAATGCTTAGCCATGACCTCACAACAGTAGCAGGAATTGGCAAATGCATGCCATTGAGCTTTCTCAGGCCAAGTAGAACAGTTTCTTGGCATCCTTTGAAAAAAATTCTAAAAATGGTATTTTCTATGTACAAAGCAATGGAAATGGAATGTCTTTCTGTTACCAACATAAATGGAAGGACTCCAGAATTTCTTACAGACACATGAGTTTTGTAGTAGCTAGACACAGCACCAGAATGTGGTATGTAGAGAAGCAGACATTTGGGGTGATCTTACATAAGAGAATTTTTAAAACCTTTCTGTCAGCAGTCATGTTGGGAGAATGTGTGACTATACCTCTGTCATGACCATACAAAAGCAATTAAATAAGGGACCTGCACCATATCCAGGAACAGCTGCTGTTCTCATCTGTGCTTTTATCTGTGAGGTCATGGCTGACTTGTTGAACTAGCCAAAACTCCACATAGTCTGTAAAAAGCGGACAGGTTACCAAAATTATATTTCATTTTATGATTCCCTCTTTGTCTCCCAAGCCTATGGAAAATTTCCATAGGGTTTACCAAGTTTTCATCCAGATTTTCTACTATACCTGAAATCTTGGAGAAATCTGGACAATGAACTCATAGGATAATTCTAGAATCTACCATATAAGCCTTGCTCAGTTTTGAAAAAAATATTTATCAAAATAGAAAAAGTGAGAATGTCCTTGAAATTTATTATTTGATCATACTCCTCCACTAAGGATATATAAATTGCATTTCTGCTGAATCTAGAGATCTGGAATTTTCCTACCCACTTCTTATTAAAGTACTTTTGGGCTAGGAAGTATGGTCAATTTAGAATATAAATGACAAATCAGCACAAAACTTATTCATATAATTTTGAATTCTAAGTTTGGCACCTATCATAGTTTTACTCAATTAGTTGTGCATATGTATATTTTTCTTATGAGGCTGGGGTTATAAATAAAGTATAGTTTATCACTTTTATTTATAAAGCACATAGAATTTTTCTTGGAAGAAGACAGTAAGCTCTCACACAGTCTTTGTTCAATTGAACTAAGTTGAAGTGAATTTCACTTTCAAAGCTTTATGAATCTTTTGGGACAACATTCTGCTTAGATGGTGCCCTGCATTGCTTTGGAAGGGTAATACAGTTGAGCCTAAAGCTTTTGAAGTTATTTTTTTTAGTAAATTCTAGGTAAACCAAAATGTAAGCTCAAAGATATTTTTGTCTGTTGTTACCATAATGTTACCTATAACCTCAAATAAGACAAACAAGATTTGTAATTAAATATGTGGAACTTTTTCTTCCTGCCCTCAGATCTAAATATTCCCTAAACACAGAATAGCACTTAGGTCAAGCCTACTGTTTGTTGCTAATTATTAATTGTTTTGACTTTCAGCTAATTTCTTGAGGCTGAAAATGGCACTGATTTTTTTTTTAAAGGAAAATTGATCTAGATAATGCCTAGTGAAATCCAAAGTTCTTTTATTTTTCTCACATTGTCATTTTGTGTTTAGAAAGTTCAGAAAATATGGTAAGCAGAAGTTAGGCAAGGCCTTCTGTTCCATCTCTAGCATAAGAGAAAGAAATGTATATATTTAGGTCTCATCATTTACCATTGTCCTTTCCTATGCAGTGGGTATAGGCAGATACTGTGATCTCACTTCCTAGGGCAGACAAATAGAAGTACAGAGATAGGAAGAGGATTAAATAATGTTATTTATCAGCAGTAGAAATAGGATTCGATCTTTTATTTGATTGGCAACGTATCTGCACAAATATGGACTTATTTTTTTCTCATGGTTCTATAGTCTCTCCAATTTTATCTGACATAGTTTTACTTCTCTTTCATAAAGTTTTGCTTCTTGTACTTTTTCCCCCTTTAGAATTCTTTTTATCTTTTAAAATGTTTTCCATTTGCTTTTTTTGAGATTACAAAATGAGCATGGAAGAACTGTGAAAGGCAGCCCTATCTAGTTGTTTTAGGCTTCTAACAATAATCAGGATGGTAAAAGCTAAAGAACATAGGCCTTTGATGCCTTATTTAACACCATCCAATAAAGGCTACATTTTAATAGACCTTGAACTATGCAGAAATACATAAATTCTTTCTTTTCTTTTTTTTTCTCTATCAATTGTAAATTATTACTTCAAGTGATTTAATCAGGGCTGAGATGATACATTTTTTCCAAGTGCTTAGGTGCTAATTACTAATCTATTCACCAATTAAATATAACCTTTTGAGATAGGAATTCATGCTGAGTGCTTAAATTAGTTGCACTAAACTTTTAGTAGTGGCCATATCAAATGGAAAATGAAACATACATGGCTGACATAACAGAGAAGAGAGAAGACAAAAGGAGAATGAGCAGAATGCAGGTCAAGAAACAGTATGGCATAACTCCAATACACCCTTTTTCTTTTTTTTTTTTTGGAGAGATTTTCACTGTAGGGCGCGTGTGCTCGCCAGACAGACAGAGAGAGACATAGAGACAGAAAGCGAGAAATCACCCCCCAGGGGGGATGGTCACGCCGCAATCCCTTCTCCTCCATTCTCCTCTCGGGATCTTGGGCACGCATGCACAAGCGCCCAGCGTGAGTTTTAAGCCACCGGGTCCGGGATACGAACCGTGGTCGACTACGTGGGAGTCCAGCGACATAGCCATTACGCTAACTGCTGGTTCCTAATACACCTTTTTTTTCAGTTCTGGGAAATTGTTTCTTTTCTGATCCCCATAATTTAAGAAAGTTTCAATTTTAAGAGAGTCATAATAACCCAAAAGATGAGTTAAAATACATATTATTGCCCCGTGCCCGAGTTTCTGATTCAATAGTTCTAAAATGAAGCCTGAGAATTTAAAGTTCTGATTGGCTCCTAGATGATGTAGGTACAGCTGGTGAGAGACGACAGTATTAACTCATTGACGGAGCCAACAGATGCTCCCATGTGACTGTGGTTTGAGTTCTGTACCCAGCAGCTTGAAAAATGCCAGGTGTCTGGTGACCAGCAGTTAGCATAATGGCTATGTCACTGGACTGCCATGTATTATGTGATAACTACCTTCTATAGCATTACCATGTAACTTGAAAATGGCTCACTATCCAACTTTAAAATATATTACAGAACTATATGGTACTGGAACAAAAATAGACACACATTGCAATGGAACTGAATAGAGAATCCAGAAATAAACCCTGAATCATATAGCCAACTGATCTTTGAAAAAGGGTGCAAGACATTCCATTGAAGGAAAGAAAGTCTTTTCAGCAAATGATGCTGTAAGAACTGGATATCCACCTGCAAAGAAATGAAACTGGACCTCTATCTCTTACTATTAACAAGAATCAACTCAAAATCTATCAGTGATTTAAATATAAAGCCTCAGGGACCAGCAGTTGGCGTAATGACTATGTCACTGGACTCCTATGTAGTTGACTGCAGTTCAAGTCCTGGACCCAGTGGCTTAAACTCAAGCAGAGCACATGTGCGTGTGTGCCCAAGATCTTGATAGAAGACTGGAGTAGAAGGGATTGTGGCATAGTCATCCCTCTTGGGGGGTGATTTCTCACTTTCTGTCTCTCTGTCTCTCTCTCTCTTTCTGGTGCATGCATGTGCCCTATAGCAAAAACCTCTAAAAAATACATAGATAAATAAATAGCCTCAAACTATAAAACTACCAGTAGAAAATGTAGAAAAACTTTTGACAATATTGGTGTAGGCAAATATTTCTTAAATAAGACCTTTAAAGCACAGGTAGTAATCCCCAAAGTAGACAAGTGGGATTATATCAAGCAAAAATTGCCTCCTCACAGCAAAGAAAACAATAATTACAGTGAAAAGACAACCCTTGAAATGGTGAAAAATTTTTGCAAATTATTCCTCAGAGAAGGAAGTAATATTCAGAATATACATATATGGAACTTAAGCACCCCACCCATTTAAAAGTGAATAATCCAATTTAAAAATGGGCAAATGAATTGAATAGATGACTTTCCAAGGAAGACTTACCAATAGCCAAAAAGCATATGAGAAAATGTTCAAAATCTCTTGTCATATGGGAAATGCAAATAAAAAAAACAATGAAATATATTTAACTCCTTAGAATGGCTAGGATAGTAAAAATGGCAAGTTCTTGCAAGGCTTGTGGTTACATTGTTGGTGGGAATGAAAATTAGTTCAACCTCTATAGAAAACAATATGAAGTTTTCTCAAACACCTACAAATAGAACTTCCATATGATCCAGTAATCCCACTCCTTGGTATTTATCCAACAGGTAGGAAAACGCTCAATTGAAAAGCATTTGCACATTCATGTTTATTGAAGCATTATTCACAATTGCTAAAACATGAAACCATATATACATACATACATACACTATGGGATATTATACAGCTATAAGAAACAATGAGATCATATCATTTCACTCAAAATGGATGGATATAGAAGATTCACTGTAGAGCAAACTGAGCCAGACTTTGAAAGCTACACATTGTATATCCCCACTCAATTTGCACTGAGGCTCTGGAGAAAAAAAAAATTAACTTGGTTACTGTTGTTCAGGAGTTTACAATCTATATTTCTATTGCTTCGGGTTACAGTATTTAATTCTTTTTAGAGCAAGACATGAACTATCAATAAACTATTTTCACATTGGAAAAATAAATAAATAAAATCATGCCATAAAGAAAAAAGGAAGTATCTCAAGAGGGTGTAATATTAAATCATAATGTTATAGTGGTGACATGCAGGTGGATGATATGTCAAGGCAGGTGTTCATTACATTCAGTAAAATTGGAACAATTAGTTACACTAATAAAAAGGAAAACAATAATGAAAAAGGAAAATAATTACTCGTATAATCTTACTATGACACCATTTATATTAGAAGAATTCCTTGAATTATTTATTTGGAATTTTTTACATTCAGAGCTCTTACTTTATTTGCAGTAGACAAGCTTAGTGCACTCAAAGTTAATTAATGATTATAGCTCTTGAACTATTTGAGATGTTATCTCCCAAATCATTACTTTAGAAAGTGCTCTTTTTCAAAATGCCAAGTTTATGATGACTCGATTCAAAATATAAAATTTTTTTAGCTTTTAGAAATTAAAAAAATGGCATAATTCCACTGTCAATGGTAACAGAAGTGGATTAGAGAAAACGGTTTTTATGTACATGAGAGAAATACTACAATAATCAAATACTCTCTTTCTGCCTTTTTCTTTCAACCACCCATTTTAGTTGCTTAAAATAGAAGACGGGATCAGCAGTTAGCGTAATGGCTTATGTCGCTGGACTCCCATGTAGTCGACCGCAGTTCGCGTCCCGGACCTGGTGACTTAAAACTCACGCTGGGAGCATGTGCATGTGTGCCCAAGATCCCGAGAGGAGAATGGAGAAGGAATTGCCATGTGGCCATCCCCTTGGCGGGTGATTTCTCGCTTTCTGTCTCTCTCTGACTGTCTGGCAAGCGCACATGCCCTATAGCAAAAAAAAAACAAAAAACAAAAAACAAAACAAAAAAAAAAAAACCTCTCCAAAAAAAAAAAAAAGAAAGAAATAGAAAACAACTACATAGTCTTGTAACATTATGTATCTAAGTTTAGTACTAAACAGTACCATTTCTGTATTGGATTTAAGTCATGGTTTTCTTTACAAGTTACTAGCATAGTTTTTCCATTGTTAATGATTGTGGGCAAGCTAGATTTCTACAAACAGGCGTGGGACAGCTACTTTTAGTTTTCACATCTAAACAGCTTAGAAACTGGCACTCTTGTCATTATAATAAAAAAAAATAGTTGGACAAACTGAAAAATTAATGGCTCTTCTCACATTCATGAAAGAACTACGATTGCAAAGCAAACTACCCTTTTGAGATCTGGGACAACAGATGCACCAGAGAGGTTGTGGCGATCAAGACCTGCTTGCCTGGAGCAGAAGAAAATTAAATGGTAATTTCAATGAATTGCTGAGCATAGACTATTTTAAGAGGGAGAAACACATTCTTATAAGTGCCCCACATTTTTAAGGGCTTTACCTCCAGGAATTCCACCTGGCTGAGCAAGACTTTTGGTTTCCAAAGTGGAAAGGAAAACTCATAGTTATGAAATAAAACCCCACAGCATTCTCCATAACAAAGGCATACTCCACTGGAGAAAAGGCCATCCCAGAGCCCTATCCCAGTTGGCTGAAGGCATTTTTTCTACTCCAGCCCTTCCGGCCCTCCCCTGTCAATTAAGCGGAAACAACATAGTCAAGGGCATCCGAGTTCAGTGGACTATATTGAGAGCATTGCAGTTAGGGAAGAGAGTGGGGTTCTGGGGAAAATAATCTGTATCACCAAGAAACACTGAGGATCACAGCCCAGGGATACAGACCTGCAAAAAGATAGATTCAGGTGAAGAGTACATAATGCTCTGTCTTGCCCTCACCTTCCCCACCCAAATACAACTCCACAGTAGTAGCAGTGGATTTCAGCAGGAAGAGCTACAATGCAGACTCTCTGTGAGAAGTACTTTAGGAAGCCCAGCGTGAGAGACAAAAACAAGGACATTAGATTGATGTGAAACATCTGGATCCGATAGCGATCACAAACATTAAATACAGCATAATTCCTAACCTATTACCAGATTACCACAAATCCACATACTAAGGGCCTACTTACTTTAATTCCTATGACCGGATACGCCTGGCTTTCAAACAAAAAAACATAAGATATGTCAAAAGGCAATAAAAAGCCATCCAAGGACACAACATTATCAGACTCAGACTTGGGTATGTCAGCAGTATTGGAATGATCACACAGATCATTGAAAAGAAGTATGGTTAATATGACAGGGGCTATAATGGAAACAGTAGACACTATACAAGAACAAGTAGGCAATGAAAGTGGAGATATGGATGTGCTCTACTAGAAAGAACTGAAAGGAAATGCTAGAAGTCAAAACCATAGTAACAGAAATGAAGAAGTCAACACAGCCATGGGAAGAAAGAGTGAGCTTGAAGGCACATCCACAGAAACTGCCCAAACTGAAATGGAAACAGAACAAAAATTATAGAAAGAGAAACAGAACAGAATACCGAAGAACTATGAGATTATAATATAAAAAGTTATTTTATATATATATATATATATATATATATATATATATATATATATATATATATATATATATATATATATATATATATATATATATATATATATATATATATATATATATATATATATATATATATATATATATAATGTGTGTGTATACACACACATATAAATGAATATCAGATAAAGAAAAAAATGATTGATAAGAATAAGAATAATTGAGGGGACCAGCAGTTAGCATAATGGCTATGTCTCTGGACTCCCATTCATTACGCAATGTATACACACACATATAAATGAATATCAGATAAAGAAAAAAATGATTGATAAGAATAAGAATAATTGAGGGGACCAGCAGTTAGCATAATGGCTATGTCTCTGGACTCCCATGTAGTCGACCATGGTTCGCATCCCGGACCCGGTGGCTTAAAACTCACGCTGGGTGCATGTGCATGCGTGCCCAAGATCCTGAGAGGAGAATGGAGGAGAAGGGATTGCAGCGTGGCCATCCTCCCCGGGTGATTTCTTGCTTTCTGTCTCTCTGTCTCTCTCTGTCTGTCTGGCAAGCGCATGCATCCTATGGCAAAAACCTCTCAAAAAAAACAAAAAAAAGAATCATTGAGAACCTTACAAATTAATGAAAAATATCAAATTACAGAGCCAAATGAATATAATATAATATCTTGAATGAAATCCTGAAATATGAAGAGTCCACTAGGCAAAAATTAAGAATTAAGATGCTGTAATTAAAATAAGGACTTTGGTTAAAAATAACATACCCATTACATCATCAGTTATAACAAATGTACCATACTAATATAAGATGTGAATAGAGGGGTAATTCGTAGGTCATCAGGAAAGTTATGACATATTTTTCTATGTTTTTTTATGCCAAAAGGCATCAGGACTTTCCCAACAACCCAATATATACAATCTTCACAACTTTTCTGTAAATCTAAATCTATTCCAAAATTAAAGGTTCATTGCATTAAAAAAAGAAAAAAAATCCTTTTATTAGTAGGCAAAACAACTTAAAATTTTTTTCCCCCTCAGAGGTTTTTGCCTTAGGGTGCATGCCCTCACTGGAGAGAAAGAGAGACAGACAGTGAGAGGGAAAGTTAGAAATCTCCCCTTAGTGTGGGGATGGCCATGCCACAATTCCTTCTTCTCCATTCTCCTCCTGGGATCTTGGGCACACATGCACGTGCACCTGCTGTGAGTTTTAAGATAGCAGATCCAGGACTCAAACTATGGTGGGCCATGTGGGAGTCCAGAGATGTAACCGTTACACCATCTGCTGGCCCCTAACTTTAATTTTTTATATGAAACCTATAAAAAATCTTGTGTATCAACTAGTTCAACTTCCTCATTTCATGATACAGAAAACTGAATCCCAGAGGAACAGACTAAAGCAAGGTCTCACAAGACTAGAACCCTCATCTATACAACTGAGCTTTGCTACTATGCCTGCTACTCTGCACGTTTTCTCAAGCTTTATCAAAATCCAAAATGGGAAGTTCATAATATGAATAAATACGTAAGAAGTTTAAAGTCTTTTGTATATTTTGTCAAACTCATTGTGTTCAAGGAAAACTATAAATGCTTTAAAATCATGTTCTCAACATTACTCCTAAAACAGAACTGTTTATACAAAGTAGTAAGTCATGCTGCCCTCCGGGTCAATCTGCATCAGAAATAACTTTGCAAGACAAGCCTAACTTTTACAAGAGACTTCATATTGGAGTGAGGTGGGGGGACAAATTCACACAGGAGAGTTCAAATTTTTCCTGTATTTTATTTTTCCTTGCCAGAAAGATAAATAATTATCCTGGGAAATTGAGACCCAAGACAGTTACATGCATTTCTTGTACCAATTTATTTAGTCAGCCTTATTTTTCTAAATCCACTATGCTATAAGCATACTAAAATCACTAAAACATAGTTTGATGACATTAAATTAAACTGGTACATTAGAACCCGTGAAACAAGAAAGCGCTACCGAGAGCCTCACAGGAGAATAGGAAAAAGGCTTCATGACCTACTTTTACTTCCTTTAAATATTTCAAAATGTCAGTTTCTAGAAATAAAAACAATTAAATCACATGAAGCCATTGAAGTCCTATAGAAATATCAAATCCATTTTGCTAGATAATCCAGCAGATAAAGCACTCAATATCACTCAATTATTTCCTCCATCTGTTCAATATGGCAAAGTAACCTTGCTAGCCATCCTTCTCTTGTGAAAGCATAACAATGAAGAGAAAAATTTAACAAGTCTCCAAACATACATAGAAAAGGAAATCAATTTTTATTAAGCCTCATGAATAGTCCCTAATGAATTATTTCTGCATGTTAAATCTTAATCTGATAGAGTACTGGTGGGGGAGGGGAGTAAGCAACAGTTACATAGTAACAATAGCATTTATATTTTTTAAATCCTTCAAACAGGGCCAGCAGGTGGCATGGTGGTTAAAGCACTGGATTCCACACGGCCAACTACGTGGTTCAAGTCCTGTACCTGGCAGCTTAAAAAAATACACTGGGTGCATGTGCATGTGTGCTTAAATTCCCGAGAAGAGAGTGAAGGAGAAGGGATTGCAGCATGGTCATCCATCCTAGGCAGTGATTTCCTACTTTCCCTTTCTCTGTGTGTCTCTCTCTTTAGCAAATGAATACACTGTATGATAAAAATCTAAACAAACAAACAAACAAACAAAAAAACCCTTAAAATGGAAGCTCATTTTGTAGGAGTATTTCAGCTTCTGTTTTTCTTACTCTTGTCTGATGGACTCTTTAGAAATGTGATTTACTCCTTTGGTGATGGAACTGAATTTCTAAGTGACTTACATAAACAGTAATTCTACTATTTCCTTAAAAAAAAAGTAATTGCCTGAATTCTGAAACCCTCATATTTCATCTGTGATCTTATGAAGTTCCTCACATACAGTCTTTTTCTTTTTCCCATTATTGTTCTTTGTATGATATTACTCACTGATTTGCTTTCTTTCTTTCACTGTCCTCTTCAAGTCATCTTGCTTATGTTACTTTTTATATATATATATATTTTTTACTAACCCCAAATCAATTATTTTATTTCCCCCTTTTTTAAAAATTTTCCTACATGGCTTAATTTTACCACTCCTCCTCTGTGGATTTCATTCCTTTTTCATCCCAGAACCAGCTTTCTCTTAACTCAAAATTGTCCTTTAACTTTGTAAAGTTCATATTACAAATTCAATTTAAGGGCTTAAAATAGCATACATAATACTAATTTTCATTTTCCCCTTGCTCAATTTAATTCTTTTATGCTCCATGGGCCAATTCTAGTAGTTAAAGAGTGTGAAAATGTGGTTCATTACGATTTCATGAGTGAAGAAATGGCCTTAATAAACTGAAGCCATATTGGGAAAGAGATGTTTTGAGAATGACATGCATCACCTCCTCGGTATCGCGCTGCTGGAATGACTGACAGTGCTGAACACTCTGGAAATTGCCAGCTTGCTAGGTAATAAAGTTAAATGAGCACAGCACATGGCGAGGCCGGCTCGTGAATGCAGACATGAAGTTCAAGTTTTCTCCTTTCTCCTAAAAACCAAAGCAAATTAACAACCAAAAATACAAGATAGACTTCTATGACGTCCTAAAGTTTCCAAAAATGAGAAGGCGACTGACTAGCTTGCTGATATCTCAAGCAAAATCAGTTATCCACACGTTCTACCACGAGTGTGTATGTGTGTGTGCACGTATGTGTGTGTGTGTGCATGTGTGTGACTGCACTTAGGACCAAAATACACGATGATACAAATGGCTTAGATAACATGAAAGCTCACCAAAATCTTCTCCCTATGATGCAGCATAAAAATAATATATTTAGGAAAAAATTCAAAAATTCAAATCACTTTTTGGCATAACTGTGTATTGACTATTTTTACATTTTATACATTACCAGTCATTTTTCTGAGGATGTAGGATTAATAAAAATATTATTTGAATTTAGGAAACTAAAAATGTAATCTAGTGGAAGAACCGACTTGAGCTTAACTAAGTATGAGAGGGACAAGCCCATCAGTCAATGGTTAAGGGAGTCCGATCACACATGGCCAGCAGCAGTTCAAATGCCAGCCCCAGATGCTAGGGAAATACACTGGTGTGTCTGCATGTGTGTGCAAAATCCTGGAAGGAAGGAGGAATAGAGGAAAGAGGATTGCAGCACAGCCATGTCCTGTTGGAGGTTCTCTCTCTCTCCCTCTTTCTCCCATCCTCCCTCTGTCTCTGTCTCTCTTTCATGAGCTTATGGACAATCTGGCAGGGAAGAAAGAGGGGACAGTGTGTGTGTGTGTGTGTGTGTGTGTGTGTGTGCATGCACACACATATGTGTACTAAGAGACAGACAGAAGTGCCTAAGAGAAGTATGAAGAAAGGAACTGTGGCAGTTGGAATAAGAGTGAGTGTGTGTGTTTGTGTGTGCACATCCTGGTGATTTGGAGAGAAATTTAATGGCCCTTAAAAATTCACTAGAAGGGGCTGGCAGATGGCATGGTGGCTAAGGGTACTGGACTCCCACATGGCTGACTGTAGTTCAAGTCCTGGACTTGGCGGCTTGCTTTCTCTCTTTCTCTCTTTCTCTCTTTCTCCATTTCTCTCACAATCTGTCCCTCTCTGGACAAATTAAAATAAATAAATGAAGTTAACTATATATATATTTTTAAATTTACTAGGGGGGCAGTAGTTGGAGTGATTGTTAAGGACTGGACTCCAACCATGGCTGACTGCAATTTAAGTCCTGGACCCAGCAGCCCGAAAATCACACTGGGCATATGTGCGTGTGTGGCCAAAACTCCATGAGAATGTAGAAGAGATTGCAGCACAGCCATCTGCCCTAGGGGGATGATTTCTCACTTCCACTCCCTCTACCTCTGTCTAGCAAGTGCATGCTCCCTATGACAAAAACCTTAAAAAAAAATGACTAGGTCTGAACATGTGAAAATGGTAGTACAGAGACATTTCTGGTGTTTAATAGAAAATGGAGACAAAAATAACATACACAAAAATGTTTAAGAACTTCTTATGTGCCAAGAGGATACAAATTAAATGCAGTGGGAGGAAACAGAATTGGGAAGGCAAGCTAGGGTCCCATCACCTAGGACTTTAAATTTTTAAACAATGAGATTAAGCACATTCTGTGGGCAGTAAGAAGTGGATACCACTTTTAGGAGAAAGGCATGCAATGGCGACTGTCAGCTCAGGATGTCAAGTTCGACAGCAGAGGCTAGGAATGGCAGAGGAGATGAGACACGGAGTTATATTACTTCTTTTTCAATTAGCAGTGAGAGAATGATAAGAAAAAGGGCAGAGATGTGGTTAGAGTGTTAAGGGAAGACTTTGTCATTCCCCTGCTGGAGCTAAAATAGCTTCCCTCAAATGAGTATAAGTTGAAACGCACTGCTATCAGATGTGAGATGAAAAGATTAGCAGAAGACACCACTGAGCAGACAGTAATAGTCCCCTAGTAAGTGAATCACTCGTGTATGCACGATTCTCCAAAAGAGGAGAAGGAAAAAGAGTGGAAGGAGATGATAATGCAACATTAATCAGAGTACCTGAATTCTTCCACTTCTCTTGGCTGAGTCTCTGTAGTGGAGGGCCTCATATTACAGTCATGTGGTAACAATGCAACAAAAAGGGCCAGGTGCAGAGCCTGGTGTCCACACCCCTGGCCTCCTGTGTCTTGAGGCCTGCGAGTCACTGAACAGCAGCTAAATATTCACTAAATATTCCACAAGAGAGGTGGGAAGTTGGCTGAGGAGCTGCTGATGTGGAAAATGGAAGGAAAACCTGAAGACCACAGCTGGCCTGCAGAAACTACAGAAGAATTGTGGGAGTGATATGAGCACCATGGGTAGAATCCATGGTTTCTGCTGACCACCTTCTGCCTCCCACAGAGAAGGACAACCTCTCTCTGTGTTTCTGGGATTCACCTTTCCAAAGGAAAAGACGCAACTTGTTTAAAGAGTTAAGTGTAAATTTTATTGAATGGTGTAATCTCATAAAGAAGATATTCATGCAAAAGTTTTAAAAATAGTAGTAAACTATAATCCATGAGGCGACCAAACACATGGTATAAACATATGCCAGGCCAGTGAAAGTAGAAACAGAGTTCCATTACATAGCAGACCACCAGACGAGGAGCATGTGTCCCTGCTGAGGAAGTTTCTAAGGGCTGTGTTAAACTGTCAACGTGGGCCAGTTTTTGTGATATTTTGGCAGAGTCCCACAGAGCACTAGGATGAAAGCACCACAGAAATGAACATTTTGACACTTACATCTTACGGAAGTTGTGATTTACTGCTGCAAATTCAATAGATAAATTCTGAGCAAATCTCCCAGGAAATATGAAACTGGAAATGACCTTGGCTTTTATAATTGTTTTTAGTTCTTCATCAGAATTATACTCAGATGGGAAGTGATGGTATTCTACCTTGCCCATCCCAGGCAAGGTCAGGTCCTGATAAGGGAAGAACAAAATTGGTTTTGCCACATCTTTTATACTCTAGCACCATCACCCTGAAAGTTTAGCATATTGGTTCATAAATAGCAAATACTGTGATTAGCAAGTCACATTACCTAGATTGTCAGTTCTGAGCTCAGTGTTATTTATTTATTTATTTATTTACAATACCAGCTATGGCATTTTGACTTATCAACCAGAGATTATATAATAATGTCTAGACATCACACGAAGGACATCGCATTGCAGGTATGTGACAGGGACCAGATGGTAGGCGAGTGAAATCAGTCCTAAGCACAGAGAAGCTGAGCACAGCGTGTCTCGTTAAAGCAGCTCTCAGCCTGGTGATGTGTAAGTTTATGTTCTTGTCTTCCTTCCTCATGTGTCCTGACAATTTCTTCATCGCTTAGTGTAAACTTGGAGTGTTTGTCTTCACAACTTTGAACACCCAATAAACAGAGTCATGTCAACCTTAATTAAGTCTTAAAATGTCAAAATCAGTATCCCCAAATAACTGAGTCCCTTTACTTCCTGTCCTTCCCGCATAACCTCTCAACAACGTATTCCTTGAAGAAGGTGAAAATTCATGTCTGCTCTTTTATCCCCATCACCATAGCTGCTACTGCTCATTTGGAGCAAACTCTTCATCTCCCTTAATGACTTTAGTACTTAGTGCAGTGGGCATAAACTTGTACTCATAAAATTATAGATGTAAAAACAATATATTTTTATTTTCTGAAAATTAAATTGTATCTGTTTTTGAATTATCTTTCCACTTGAAACCAGAAAATGTATCTCCATCACCAAAAGAGAATGACAAAACTCTCAGTGGGACTCCCACAACAGTGACCAGACTGAGAAATGCACTCCTTCCTACTGAGCTAGAGAACTACAGGACCTGGGGAGAAGGCCAGGAGCAGAAAAGACTGATATTTTAGATGAGCTGAGACCAAATTTAATGCAGAAACAACTATTGTTAACTGATTCAGTCCTACCCCAAAACAGTTGCCTCCAATGGTCAATTTTACAGCTAAACCTAAAAGGAAACACTGGGAAGTTCATCCTTCTTCCCACAAAAAGAATTTATCTGTACTTTGTACTAATATATTATTACTGTCTTCGACTTCTTCCCTTGATACGTAATGAATCTTATTTAACCATATAGTGACATTCAAACTTAAAAAGATTAGATAATCTATCTGTTCATCTCACTCTCACACTGTCTTAGACCCTTGACTTATTAAAAAGCTTACTCTTCACCCCACTCCCTGGTCTACTTTATGATTATATCCTACTTTTCTTTCACTTTCTTTCTCCCTGGAAGTTCATCACCATTGAACTTATATTAGGTACTGTAGCATGCAAGGTCTCCAAAGGCAGTTGTTTTGCTTTTGCTCACTGTTCATAGTATGGAAAAATGCCTAGTGTCTAGTCAGTGCTCAGAAATGAACACTTATCTTCCCCAATGGACTGGGGCTTCATATGGCATAAAGAGTTGAACTTTTCATACTACTCTCTCCATGGAAGAAAACTCATTGTGGAGGATTATACAGTGGTAATCCCAGCTCCTCACATTCTGGGTCCCACATATGTCTCCTCTCATTAACTGCTCCCCACATGCTACATCTCCCAGCCTGCTAGCAATAAGCCAAATCCCTCAACACATAGCAGTCTTCTCCTTTTTATTGAATTTTTTCTCCTCTAATCTCCTACTTAAAACACAATCAATCTTTTAAGATCTTGTGCAAATTGGGCTCTAGGTCAATACAATTAAAGGTGTCTAATTGGACACAAATCTACTTGAAGTATAATTAACCTAATGATGTATTTGAAAAATTCATTTCACTCAAATTTTTATTTTCTATGTAATAGGTGAGTTTTACCCTTTGAGAATTGTTGCATATATATCTGCACCTTGCAGGCTTTCACTGCTTTAAGATTTCTAATTCAGTTTCCCTACAAAAAAATGTCCCTACAGCACTGCAATCTTAATTCTACGCCTATAGTAATGTTATTCAATTTAATGCATTATGTTGACAATAAAACTGATGTTTCTTTAGAGAGAGATTTTTGCTCTAGGGCACATGCACTAGCCAGAGAGACAGACAGTGAGAAATCCACCCCCCTCCATGGTTGATGACCATGCTGCAATCCCTTCACCATTCTCCTCTTGGAATTTGGGGCACACACACACATGCACCCAGTGTGAGTTTAAAGGTTCCAGGTCCGGAACTCAAACTGCAGTCAACATGTTAATCCAGCAATGTAACTATGATGCCATCTGCTGGTCCCCTAAAATTAATCTTTTTACTCATTTAAACATTTCCATACATTTTTAACCAGGGCCCAAATTAATATTGTATATTTTATAAGTATTAATAAATTTTTTACATCATTCCAGACTCATCCAATTACTCCTTTTGTGCAACCGTAAGTAATCTAAATTACTTTTGTAGAATAATTTTCATTCACATTTAATGAGGCATTATAATTTTGAATAATAATGAAAAGTTGCAGAAGGCAATTTAGAAATACTTTGGTATATTGAACAGATATATTTATTTTCTATATAAAGATATAAATATACATATAGATATATACTTGCCTTTAATATATATTATAAATATTGTAATACTCATATAATATAGTGCATGTAACATCAGGTCATTGGGAAAGTCATGATGCATTTTTGCATAGAAAAACAGACCTCATGACTTTTCTAACAACCCAAAATATTCTATATATTATATATTGTATATAGTCTGTATTATAATGCAAATATATGTTATATCATCTATCCTATACATTATATATTCATTTAGAAAATAAAATTATAAATATAGACTCACCAACCATGAGAATCACTCATAATTTGATAGTTTCTTCTAGTAATTTTTCTAGATACAGAATTTTTTTTCAACATAATTTAAATTAATTTACACACAAATACAGAGTTGTGTATCATGCTTTTTATTTAATACTTATGATGCAAGACTGACAGGCTATTTTATGAATTCTTTAAACATAATTTTTAGTGGTAGTATCTAAATTACCTGTAAAATTTCACAGTGATTGTGTAAAAATTCATAATGAGCAAAGGAGCCAAGTGTTATTTATTAAATGAGTCTGAAAGGTTGGCAAACTTTTCATCTTTACCAAGATTACTTATTTATTTTATTTAAATTTCTTTCTCACTCTTAGCAATATTTAGTCCTTTACTAACAAAAGTAGAATTCTACTCTACAGAGTTTTAATTTTATTTGTAAAATAAACTACCCATTTATTGAATTTGAAAAATTACTTTAGCAGAAACAGTTTTTGTTGTTATGGTTTTTTGTTTTGTTTTGTTTGGGATTTTGTTACTGAACTGGTTACCTCAAGTGGTCCGCAATGCCAACGTGTTACTCAAACGTGTGGGTTACGTTACATTCAACATCGAAGGAGTGGAAGCTCCACGGATTATATAACAGTGCAACTTGGGGTTACATGTTGCATAATTTATGGAGCTCCTGACAGGAGGCACTTAGGTAAACAATAATGTAGTCAAATAACAGTATAATCAGCAACCATAATTCCAAAAGTAAATGGAGAAGAATTACTTGGAAAACAACGTTCTGTGGTGGTTTAGAAAGAAGAGCAGGTTAATGTAAGAAGCTCTGAAGATACATCTTGAACTCCAGTGTGACAGGTAAAGACTGGCACGCGATAAGCCAGAGATGATACATTCATTTCAGAGTGTAGATATGTTTAGATAAAGTCTAATATGTGGAACTTTACCTTCAAACATTGTTTATAAATTCATAGCCTGAATCATGCTGAGTCCTGCCTATAAAAACCTTTCCTAGCTTATTTAGAAGTAAAGTGATATTAGTTAACTCTCATAAAGCTACAGAGTCCCAGGGCACTCAGGATGAAGCCAATCACAACACATCCTTCGACCAGTTCACACTTGAATTAATATTGAGTCCCAATGTTTGCCTGTAAATGTCTTATTTATGTTAGATACTTATAGTGCTATTTTTCTATGGCTTTCAAAGAGACATTGCAAAGAGATTGTTTAAATAAAAATCTTGGCCATACCACATTCCTTAGTAAGACTACAACCTTAACATTTTATCAAAGACTTGACGTTCTTGTTACATAATACTTAAGCTGGAGGCTCTTACTAGTCTTTAGTTACTCTGTACTAATGTTTTCCAAAACTAAATAAATTCTACATTCCATTATTTACCCCAACTGCTGCATCCAGGGAGAGATTTGTGAGGAGATAGAAAACCATCAAATAATGAAGGGTTCCTAAAGAATTGGGGAGAAGCCTAGACAACATGATGTACAAGTACTCCTTTTGCCTAAATCCAAGGAGGATTCCTCTAAAATTCCTCCTGCTCGCAGGGCATGAAAAAATCATGAGCAGTGATAAGCAAGGGACATATGTATTTTCATGCTGGCTTTAGTTTTTGCAGGTGTTAGGGGAGCATAAGAGGAAGATGTATTTTCTGAACTTTAACATTTGCAGGAGAGTGTGCAAATACACAGAGAAACAAAATAGTATAACAAGAGGAAAAATAACAAGATGCACTTTTTTGTCTTTGTTAAAAAAAATTTTGAAAGCACCACTATTCTTAATAAGTTAAACCCTGGATACTTATTAAGGGTACTTCCCCTCTATCTCAAGACAAGAAAGTTCAAAATGCAGAGTTAGAAGACAAGCAAAGCCATGCTTAAGTGAAGACTACATGGTATAGTCTTGAAATTCTTTCTAGGGTCATCCCTGGAGTGTAATGGCTACATGCTGTGCATTGGGAGTCAGATCCTACATGGCCTACATGGTTCAAATCCCAGCCCAGAAGTCTTGAGAAACATGCTGGGCATGTGTGTGTGTGTGTGTGTGTGTGTGTATGTGTGTGTGTGTGTGTGTGTGTGTGTGTGTGCATGTCCAATATCCTGAATCAATGGAGAAATAGAAGAAAAAAGATGGCAGCATGACTATCTTCCTTTGGAGGGTGTTTTCTCTCTCTCCCTCTGGCAAGTACATGCAACATCTGCAATTAAAAAATGAAATATTTCTAAGGATGAGCAGGTGGCATAGTGGTTACATTGTTGGACTTCCAGATGGACAACCACAGTTTGAGTACTGGACCCAGCAGCTTAAAACTCATGATGGGTATGTGTACATGTGTGCCCAAGATCCCGAGAGGAGAATGGAAGAGAAGGGATTGTGTCATGACCATCCCCCCAGAGAGTGATTTCTTACTTTCTGTCTTTTTCTCTGTCTCTCTGGCAAGCGCACAAGCTCTATAGCAGAAATCTCTCTAAAAAATAAAATAAAATAAAACAAAATATTTTTAAACCAAAGAAAGAAAGCAGAAGGCCCACATATTTTCAGAAGCAGCATATGATAAGAGATACACTGCCAAAAAAGAAAAAAAATTTCAATAAACTGTGCTGCCAGAAATGGTTAACCAGAGGAAAAAGGAGCAGATTGAATTTCAAACTTGCAACAAATACAAAAATTATCTCTAGATAGAATAAAGGCTTAAATAGAAAAGGTAAAGCCATAATCCTCTAAGAAGAAAATAAAAAAAAATTATTTATTGCTTATTCCACATTAGACAACATTTTTCCTAATAAAGCAAAAAAAAACATACCTCCTATTAAAATGTTAATAAATACAGTTATATTAAAATTAAGACTGTCTAGTCAATAAAAGACACATCCCCCCCCAAAAGAGAAAGAAACAACAAACTAAAACTTATAAATCAGAATATATAAATAAAATGTTGAAACACGTTTTTAAAAAAACAGAATAATTAACTAAAAACAAAAAAATCAAAACAAAACAAGCAAAAGGCAAGAACAGGTACTTCACAGAAGACAAGCCCAAATGATGAGTGAATACATGAAAAGATATTAAACTTCAGTAATCAGAGAAATGTAAACTAATGACAATATTATTTACATATATTAGGCAAAGAAGAAGTCACCACGGATATTCTGAGAAACTCTGAAGGTGTGAGGCTGATTTACTATACACCAGTCATCCACTTACATCATCTGGGACGATGGGACACATTCACACTGAGTTCTGTGAAACGAGCTTTCTGACTATGAATACAACTAGGGGAAAAAAGAAGTCTAGACTCCGTTGCGAGTTTGCCCCACAAGCCTCAAGAAAACTGCCCAGAGCAGATGGAGTGTGACTGTGTGTCCCACTGTGTCACAGCTCAGGTACAGAGGAGCAAATCTCGGGATGTTTCGGGTACTTTCCCTCTATCTCAAGACATTACATTCCTTAACTGAAAAGAATAGAGCCAGGACTGTTTAGGCAGTTCCTCCCTATCTCAGGGTTTTACACTCTCAGCACATTCTAATTATTCTTGAGAACCATAAGCAAGAAACGGTGAGAGAACTGGGTTGATCTAAGGCCACTGGGTGTACCGCCCTGAGCAGAGTCTAATCTGAGTGACTTCATGGGAAGATATCCAAATGTTCTCAGCCATTTTCCCATCGAATGTATGATCATAAAATAGGTTATGCACCGGTACTTTTGATTTAAATGTATCATTAAAATGTTTTATATATAGCTCTATTTGATATATCAGTTTTCTATCTTTTTCAATGAATTGAAACATAAGAATGCCATTTTATTATCTAATTGGGAATCATAAGTAAAATTAATTACATTTAGGAGGCCAACTCAAATACAAATTTAACATCAGTGTTACCTGTATTTATTTTATACTCTTTATCTGGGGATTCATGTACATAGCACACTTAATTATTTATTGCTTATTCCACATTAGACAACATTTTTCCTAATAAAGCAAAAAAAACATACCTCCTATTAAAATGTTAATAAATACAGTTATATTAAAATTAAGACTGTCTAGTCAATAAAAGACACATCCCCCCCAAAAGAGAAAGAAATAACAAACTAAAACTTAGAAATCAGAATATATAAATAAAATATTGAAACACGTTTTTAAAAAAACAGAATAATTAACTAAAAACAAAAAAATCAAAACAAAACAAGCAAAAGGCAAGAACAGGTACTTCACAGAAGACAAGCCCAAATGATGAGTGAATACATGAAAAGATATTAAACTTCAGTAATCAGAGAAATGTAAACTAATGACAATATTATTTACATATATTAGGCAAAGAAGAAGTCACCACGGATATTCTGAGAAACTCTGAAGGTGTGAGGCTGATTTACTATACACCAGTCATCCACTTACATCATCTGGGACGATGGGACACATTCACACTGAGTTCTGTGAAACGAGCTTTCTGACTATGAATACAACTAGGGGAAAAAAGAAGTCTAGACTCCGTTGCGAGTTTGCCCCACAAGCCTCAAGAAAACTGCCCAGAGCAGATGGAGTGTGACTGTGTGTCCCACTGTGTCACAGCTCAGGTACAGAGGAGCAAATCTCGGGATGTTTCGGGTACTTTCCCTCTATCTCAAGACATTACATTCCTTAACTGAAAAGAATAGAGCCAGGACTGTTTAGGCAGTTCCTCCCTATCTCAGGGTTTTACACTCTCAGCACATTCTAATTATTCTTGAGAACCATAAGCAAGAAACGGTGAGAGAACTGGGTTGATCTAAGGCCACTGGGTGTACCGCCCTGAGCAGAGTCTAATCTGAGTGACTTCATGGGAAGATATCCAAATGTTCTCAGCCATTTTCCCATCGAATGTATGATCATAAAATAGGTTATGCACCGGTACTTTTGATTTAAATGTATCATTAAAATGTTTTATATATAGCTCTATTTGATATATCAGTTTTCTATCTTTTTCAATGAATTGAAACATAAGAATGCCATTTTATTATCTAATTGGGAATCATAAGTAAAATTAATTACATTTAGGAGGCCAACTCAAATACAAATTTAACATCAGTGTTACCTGTATTTATTTTATACTCTTTATCTGGGGATTCATGTACATAGCACACTTCATACCGTTGTTCTTATTTCTAAGCACATTCAATAAAGGATCTATAAAAATTTATTCTTAGAATTGTCCTCTGGGCCCTATTAAAAATCCCTGAATCTGGCTTCTTATTTTTGCATTCTTGGCTAGGCTGGGCTTTACAGGCCCTGTCAGTGCAGTGCTACATCCTCAGGGAAGTTGAGTGTATTCCTTTTTTTTTTTTTTTTTTTTTTGCATATTGCAAATAAGTTCCCTAAGATCTGGGGTCCCAGGACACAGGAGAGCTTTTTGCATGAAGGCAAGAATTATACTAGGCAGAGTGGCTTAACATGCTTGTACACTTCAGGGCAAGAAACAGGGCCAGCAGGTGGCATGGTGATTAAGGCAATGGATTCCCACATGGCTAACAATAGTTTAAGTCCCAGTTCCAGCAGCTTGAAAATCACAATAAATAAATAAATGTAAATAAAAAGAGAGAGAGAGTCTCTAAGATCATGATCACAAAAGTCATCCAACATAACTGAACTTTGGATTAGTCCCTTTACAGAGCAAGCTTTCACTGGAAGTCCTGAGGCAAACTCCCCAGCTGAAGGGAGAACAAGGGAGCAATCAATAGCTGTGTCTTGCCTCAGGCCACCAGCGGGAGGATGAACAAGCAGAGCAGACATTTGCAAAGCAGGCTATTCTACTACATTGGTTTTATTTGATCTGAATTTATACTAGACACTATTTCTTCTATTGCAAATGACAAAAATCTAGCTTGCATTGGCTTGTGCAAAAAGTATTTTAATGTCTGGACACACATAGGGGAAAGTTAAGAGAGGACCTGACCTCAGACAGTGAATGGATTCAGGAAATCTATCATTCTTGTCCAGAAACTTTTTCTACTGTCCAACTCTCATCTCTGATTGTCTCTACTTATCTTTATTTTCAATTTTCTCAATATGATATCCAAAATAATTTTGATAAACCCTCACTTCTTTTTTTATTTTTAAGGTTTTTGCCATAGAGCACATGTACTTACTGGACAGAGACAATGAGAGGGGAAGTGAGAAATCACCTCCCCTCACCTCTAGGGAGATGATCATACCACAGTCCCTTTTCCTCCATTTTTCTGGACTTTGGGGCATGCATGCACATACGCCTGGTGTGATTTTTAACCTGCCAGGTCCGGTACTCAAACCGTGGCCGGCCATGTGGGAATTTAGCACCTTAACCCTTAGGTCATCTGCTGGTCCTGATATACCCTCATTTGTATGCTTTCTTTCAAAGGAGGATTTAAGATTCATACTGATGCTTTAACCACTTTTGTCATTTTAATGAAAGATTTCAGGTGCTCATCATATTGAGTAAAATATTTGATGTTACAGTAAAACAGTATTAAAATAGATTTGTAATAGAATCTAAACTATTAGAAATATCCTCAATATGTGTTTGCTTTCATGTTAAAGTAACACGCTATTTTTTTTTTTTTTTTTGGAAGCAGCTCAGTAAAGCAAACCTGTTTCACCACATTCAAGTTGTGTAATGGTGGACAATTATTCACTCACTTTTTTGTCTGAAATCAATATGCACCTTTGTTTTTGTTCTTGGGAAAATGTATGTGCAGTTTATTTAAAACGGAATGTTTCTCTGTGTTGCACCTTTCTGGAAAAAGGGGTGTCCGAGGTAATTAAAAGAGAAAAATGAATACCGGCAACCATAAAACGAATCCCTTTCTGCATATGATCACATGAAATTTCTACAGTTACAGTAGAGGTTATTACTTCTGCAGATTAGCTATTTATATAAAACAGAGGCTCATTGTTCAAGAGTTGGTTATCTTGAGTTTGCTGCTGCTGCTGCTGCTGCCTCTCATTAGGGAAATGTCTTGAAAAAACAGAAAGAATAGCCCAGGATGACAAATGCTGCATTTATATCGATGCTTCTGAGCACAGAAAGCCAAGTCCAGCATTTGTCATCTTGGTAACTGCATCGACAGTGGGCGTGGCTATGCATATTCAAATGCATATCCTGCTTAGGCATGCACGGAACATACTCCAATATGCCACACCGACTTAAGCTGTCTCAGGCGTTCCTAGGGTTGGATCGCACTGCAGACAGCACCACAGAGAACAAGAAATATCTCAAACGAAGACGACAGCAAGGATAGCTAAACCGGGCCAAAAGAAGGCCTGTGTCTAAGCATAAAGTGCATGGCCACGCAGCCCTGTGCCGTTCCTTGCCCAATTTTTCAGCAGTTCTCTGAGATCAGAAGCAAGTTTGAAAGGTGGATTTTTGTGGCAACCACTTCTTGGTTTACTCAGTGGTACACATATTAATCTCCATTTTGAATCATGCTGCATCCACCCAGGAAGACCCCACTCCTCTCTCCTTTTGTATTCTCTTCTTCTAATACCCTAGTCCTAGCATTCACCAGTCAGACTGAATTGTCTCCTGGATTGGGGAAGACTGTCAGCTCTGGAACCATCTCTATGGCTCTGCGGATTTTTGAAGCTATGTTTTCCTGGGCATAGGGGCAAAACTGATGTGTGCTTTCCTTTGTTACTTTGAGTCATCGTTCTTAAATGAGGAAACTAAATGCATTCCACTCTCTGAGTGTATTATTTGTCATGGATTACGAATACTTAAATGTTTTAAAATAACGTTAGTTTTCTGTTTCTACTATAATGAATTACTACAACTTTAACAACTGAAAACAAGACACATATAATATATTTTAGTTCTACAGATCACACTTCTGACAGGGTCTCATCAAGAATGCATTAGTGGAGCCAGATAGCTGTACAGAAGTAAAACATCATGCTCTTCAAGGTTGACCTTGCATGGGTCAGCCTTGGAAACATGGGAAAGCTCCCAGTTCAAGTCTGAGACTTATCTGAGTATGGTGGGTACACATTTGTCCTTGAACCAGTGCTGGAGTGGATCATGTTATCAAACCCTTGTTATGGGTACTCTTTCTCACTCTCTGCTCCTGTCTCTCTCACTCAAATAATAGATAAAAAAATAAACTTAGAGAAAGAAAAGAAAAGTGTCATTAAAGTGGCAGTTCTAACTGGAGGTGCTAGAGCAGAGTGCACTTCTTTGCTCTTTCAGGTCACTGACACGATTTAATGCCTTGTGATCATAGCACTAACATCTGTATTTCATGTGGGCTGGTTGAATTCCTTGGTTCCTGACTACCTTTCTCCATCTTCAAAGCCAACAATTGCAGGTCAAGTCCCTTTGCTTCAAGTCTCTCTCACCTCTCATTTCCTCATTGCATTTCTCACTGGGTCTTCTACCTTGATCATCTTTTTTAAGGGTCCATATGGTGTATTAGATGAACCTGGATAATTCTGGAGAGAGCATATTTGAGGGTCCTAAGTTACCTGCCTTCTGCTCTCCATCTTTTACAGAAAAACTCATTAATCTCAGTAGAAACAGTCCACTCCATTGTTCTCCACAGTCATGAATCCAGAAGTTGGAAATTAGATAGCTTCTTTCTTTCCTTCCATAAACCTGCCAACAATGTCATCCATTACTTTCACCCTGGGCAATGACACTATAACTATTCTTCGGTTCAGGTGAGATTGATAATACGCTGCAGCGAACTGGAGATAAAGACTTTAGGCCAATAATTTATAGATGTGAATTCATGTGCATTTTTATTTCTAGTATCCCAAAATAATACATTACAGGTAGTCTTTTGCTGTAAACTGTCGGAAGATACACTGGACCATACATCAGACTGAGCAGAGCAACAAGCCTTTTGCTAAACATGAAATCATGATTCAATTTCTGCAATAAAAAGTGATTCAGTGATTCTCTACCAACATCTTATATTTGAAAAGCTAGGTGAACAAAAGGAGATTATATATAATAGGATTATATATATGCCACACTATTCAATGCAGAGGTCTATGGAGAGTCATAGCAAGAACATCTTTTAAGTAGCTTAGTTAAATTAAAACAACACAAGAAAATGAGATGCTAGACTGAACAACAGGAACGAACCTTAACACCCAGTGTAAATTAAAGGACTGTGAAACTCAACACCCTTCCCTCTAACTTCAGGAGAGAAAATGGGGAAAGACATACAAGGGGTCTTCAAAAAGCTCACAAGAAATGCATTTTATATTTAAAAAAAAGTATAGATGTTAAAAACTTTTTTTGCACCAAAATAAATTCATGCTTTGGTTTCATTTTCTGAAAACCATATGAAGTATTTGCCTATGCTATTTTAGAGTTACCTATCATGTATATACCTATTACCTCTAATTTTAGCTTATTGTTTTCTGGTGTTGATTTACTCCTAAAAGATATCAGAATGTATAAACCTTGTAGTAAAATTATTAATGGTGGTGGCAAAAGTTGCCATATTAGTTCTATTGACTTTATATTCATTTTCAATTTTAGCAAAAAGAAATAAATATGCACATAATGTATGATTACATTTTAGACCAATATGCTCTACTTTTTCCACATTTTGTTGAAGAATAATATGCATACAAGACAATGTATATTTTATCAAGTACCCAACAGCAATACAATGAACCTGGAAAGAAGTCATCAAATGGTCCTAAGTATTCATTGACTGTGTTGTGGTTATTGAAGATGAAAACATCAATTATCATCTGAGTAAATGCTATGTAAGGCTTATAAAGCTACTCAAATTGCAGTGACCCTTAGAACACTTTCATAATCTGCCTCAATTAAATTTATTCTTCTTTGATATTACTGCAAAAACAAAAATGAAATCTCTTTCTACTGAATTAGAAAAGCATTATATAACTGAACCCTGACTGCATTAGTTACTTATTTTTTTGTATAACAATATTATCATGAGCTCAACAGCTAAAATCAACACATAGATGTGCTCTCAGTGCCTGTGGGTCAGGAGTCCAGGCATGGTTAAGGTTTTGCTGGGTTTTCTGTAAGGCTATGGTCAATGTGACAGACAGCTGGGTGCTCATGGAGGCTGGACTGGAAAGGATCTACTTCCAACTTCTCGAAGTTGTTGGCAGTATTCCATTTCTTGCAGTCTGCCAGACTGAAGGCCTCAATTTCTTGCTGGCTGTTGGCCAAAGACTGTGTACTTAGTTCCTTGCTGTGTGGTCCTGTTCATCAGACTTCTCGCAACATGGACACTTGAGTCTCTGGTGCCAGCAGAGGAGGAAGCACCTTAGCAAGATGAACGCGAGTCTTACATAACAGAATCACACACATCCTGTCCCCTTTGCCATAGTCTATTGATTAGAAGCAAGTCATACAAATTCATTCAGAGTGTGGACCCTCCAGTGGCTTGGTGGTTAAGGAGGCTAGATCCTATATGGCCAATGTACAGTCTGAGTCCCTAACCTGGCGGCCTGAGAAACACAACAGATGTGTGTGCCTTGATGCCCAAAAGCCTTAAAGGAGAGAGAGAGGAAGGAGAAGGGATTGCAGCATGGCCTTGCCCTATGGAGGGTACTTTCTTATTTTTTCTTTCTCTCTATCGCCAGTGAACACACATGCCCTCTGACGAATTAAAAAACAATAATAATGAATTCAGAGAAACTTAAAACTTAAACATCTATACTCACAACCAAGTCTCTCAAATATACCTATTAATATAGTTGGGATAGACTGACATGCTATGATAGCCAGTAGCTCCTAAAATCAGTGGCTTTAAACAAACATGTCAATTTTGCGCTTAAACTCAATATCCTTCACAGATGAATTAGAAATATAATCAGAGCTAAAATGTGTTTGACAGCCATGAAATATACAGTATGTATTTTTATTCTAAATAAGAATCTTTAAATAAGAACTTATTTTTTAATCATTTTATTGAAAAATAAATCTCTAGACTAGACAATGACACAGCAGTAAAATGCAACATTCTGTGAGGCCAACCTCCATGGGAAGTTTCTAGGTTTGTATTCAGAAACCTCCCTGAGTATCCCAGGCATGTGCATGTCCCTGAGCAGGGGCTGGCTGAGGCTGAGGGTGGATTGCTGTGTGAAGACCCTATTAAGAAGTACTACATCCCTCTCTCTCTCAACCAGTCTCTCTATGTTTCTCACTGATGGAAGAGAGAAATAGATAAATAACCCCTTTAAAAAGGAAATAAAAATCTCATAAATTTTAAACTATTACACTTTTGTCTTTTTTTTTTTTTTTTTTTTTGCTATATGGCACGTGCACTCACCAGAAAGAGAGAGACAGAGAGACAGAAAGCAAGAAATCACCCCTTGTGGGTATGGCCACACCACAATCTCTTCTCCTCCATTCTCTGCTTGGGATATTGGGCTCGCACGCATACACACCTGGCATGAGTTTAAGCCACCAGGTTTGGGACTCGAATTGTGGCTGACTCCATGGGAATCCAGTGGCATAGCCATTATGCCAACTGCTGGTCCCTTAAACTATTATATTTTTTCAAATGAATCACTTACAAGTGATTTTCAGGAACTAGCTCATTGCATAAAAGGAGTGAACTGTATCACACATATTTGGTAACCAAATGAAGTCAGTCATGAAAATTTCCTCAAAATCTTCAAGAAAGATAAGCATAGTAAAAGATTAGAAACTATTGGGACCAGTATTTGGTGCTATAGCTATGTCACTGGACTCCCCTGTAGTCAACTACAGTTTGAGTCCTGAACCTGATGGCTTAAACTCACACTGGGCACTTGTGCGTGCGTGCTCAAAATCCCAAGAGGAGAATGGAAGAGAAGGGATTGCGGCATGGCCATCCCCCCTTGGGGGTGATTTCTGGCTTTCTGTCTCTCTGTCTTTCTGGTGAGTGCACATGCCCTATATCAAAAACCTCTCCAAAAAAGAAATAGGAACTTTTAAAAGGGCTTATGATTATGATTATGATTTTATTTCTGCTTTGCACAGTGGGGTGTGCTAGTTGGCCATACCAGATTTCTTTCAATAAAAAGAAAATGATTACATAACTTCAAAAAATAATACAACTACGATGGACATGTAGAAACAAATATTGCTTTCCTTACACAAAAAGATGATGAGTATTTCTGTTCAACATGAAAGAATTATGCTGTCAAGTAGCAATTTATTTGAATAACATCTTCATTTTATTAGGTGATGGCTTCTCTTTGGGAATCTTACCAATAAAATTTACAAGCACTGGATAAAATCATGCAATAAATAATTATGAAACTTGACAAAATGCCTACCTTATAGAAATCTGTCAGGCAATCAGTGAAAATAGAACTTAATAAAATTTATCTGGTCAGATCAGTTATACTAAAGGGTTTGAACTACAAGTGATGCCATGATTTTTCAACAAGTAATGCTAAAACAATCAAAGCTGTAAAGGCTTACAGGAATTGATTGCATAAACTTTAATATTTTGACCATATTTCAGGTTCTGCATTTATCTCTAGAAGATCTGCTTTAAAATATCAAGTTGTCTGAAAAGTCAAGACATAATTTGCTATGCGAGAATGCATCATTATTTTCTGATGACCCAATAGTATATATCTATGCTGGACTACCTGTTGGGAGTGTTTTTACTTTACAAATTATCTCAGCACAATTTTTATCCTGGTCAAAGTCGCTAAAGTTCACCACTTAGTCCTCACCATAACACCACAAGATGATTGAGGCTTAAAGGCTAGACAGATTTACCTATAATATGTGACAGCCAGAGGTAACAAAATGCTTGAGTTGATAGCCTGTAGATAAAGCCATAGACTTGAGACTGAAAAGAGAAACTGACCCCTCAGGAAAATTTAGAGGTCATACAAAGGTGATTAGTCTGGCAAAGAGGATGATGAAAAACATCCACAATAGTGGCTTAAGTAAGTGGGGACCTCTTAAAGATACCTGAGGTTGCTTTGATAGAGCAGGGTGGTGCTTCTCAAGGGGTGGGCCCCAGAACAAACACAGTATTACCTGGGAACATGTTTGCAATGCTAGCCTTCCCACCCATTCAGACCTACCAAAACAGAAACCCTGGCAATTCTGATACACTCGAAGATTTAAGACTTACCTGTATAGAATTGTGGAAATTAAAAGGAAAGAAGAAAGGGAATGGTTCACATGTGGAGTGTTACCAAGAGTTTGAATAAAATGAAAGGATCAGAGTATCTGTGAAAGTTGAACATGGAAGTCACCAGGGCAGAATAATGGATGGGACACAGATGCACACACACTAGTCTTTATGGCTTCGTTATTAAGGAAAGGGAGGGCAACAGAGTCAGTAGGATGCACACACTGTGAGATTCTTGCTTGACCCCTTGGAGAAAAAACAGGAAGTGGCTGCACAAGAGGGAACCTTTTCCTATAGTGCTGTATAGATACAGATTCATAGGACTTCCTCCTGAGTAGATTTAGGGAACGCTAATCAGCTATGAAATAATGGAGGTACACTGACCAAGGGTATGGATTTGTAAGATAATGTCTTAGTCCAGAGAGGTCACACACTAGGGCCACTGGTATGAGGTGGAGAGAAACTTCATGTTGTTGACACTTTATTCCTTCTATGAGTGAGAAAGAGAAAGAGAGAGATAGAGATAGAGAGAGAGCACTCTCAACATCATGGTCCACCCCTAGCTTCAGACAGCCCCCAGATTATAGACACAGGCATGCCCAGTGTGCTCTGGGAGGGCTCTGGACTCAAACTTAGAACCTTCTCATATGGGGTTGCCTACACAGCATTGCATTTTACTACTGCACCCCTTCTTGCGTTCTTCTGATAAGTGATTGCAGTGTTGCCAAGCTAATTGTATGCCAAGCCATATTGCATTTTACTGCTGCACCCCTTCTTGTGTTCTTTTGATAAGTGAATACAGTGTTGCCAAGCTAATTGTATGCCAAGCCACCAAGAAACAAAAGTGAGAAGGCAACCAGGACCAGGCACCAAGGCCGCCCAAGAGACAAGAGGTGTGTCTCTACTCTATGACCTTGACAGTAGCATGATATAGTCAAAAATTCGGCTCTATCAGAATAAAGAAAAACTGTTGATAGCTGAAGAAAGGATGTGTGGATACTATACACATTATCATAACCAGATAATTATCTATTTTTATGTCTCATAAATGTCTTGCCTCTCTATTTTTCTCCTTGATTTTCATTTTCCTTGTATTCATGTTGGGTAAATTCACTTTACAAGCCAAGTGGTGTACAGTGATTGAATGTATAAAATAAATAAGAAGAAAAGAAAAGAAAAAGAAAAGGAAAGTTACATAGCAATATGTTTAATTACAAATCTACCTTGTCCTCTTCAAAAGTTTTTGGAATTTCCAAGCCAAATGAAAATTTCAAGAATTTAAGTTCATTTTGAATTGCAATGTATATAGTCATTTGAACTGTAATGTAAATTGTTCAATATGAAGAGCTTTATAAATAGTTATTCAAATATTCAAAGAAAAAATTAAAAAAAGATGTGTGGTCATTATTTTTCTTCTTCCTATTTTTTAATAGGCAAGATATTAAACCATGCTTGTGGTCTTTAAATGAAAGGTTCAGAGGAAGAAAGTTGGTGTTGCAGAACTGAGAGGGGGCCAAGGAAGATAGCTTCAGTTACTGAAGATGTTAGTAAAGAACAGTGAAAGTGGGATCCAAAAGATATGTGGAGAGAATTGTCAAGTATGTTGAGCTAGGAGGGAGGGAAAGCAGGACTCCAAATATTGTGTTATTGATCACATTCTTGTTTGCTAACTTGATAATCCCATAGCCTGCATCATCTCCTTCTAAGGATGATTCAAGCAGTGTTAGTGGCTCTGGGTCATGGCTTGGCTATGTAAATCACCAGGTTTTTTTGTCCATGGAGAGATGGGGAAGAAGCATTGGATTTCAGAGTTACCTTAGCCCATTTTTTGTTTCTTAATAACTGAATGCCACAAATTGGGTATCTTACAAAGAATAGAGATTTTTAGCTCATGGTTCAGGAGGCTCAAGGTCAACCAGCCACATCTGGAGAGGGTCTTCTTGTAGGTAGGGAATCTACAGAATCCCAAGGTGATTCAGGGCATCACATGGCAAAAGTCTGTGTCTCTCTGGCCATATGTCTGTTGTTGTCCCTGTATCTTTCTCTTTTTAAACTCACCAACGTTTAATCAGGGGACCCTACATTATGACCTTATCTAATCCTAATCACCTCTCAAAGGTTCTACCTCTTAATCGCATAGCTAGAGTAAGTTTCTACACTCCTTATATCATCATAATGCCTCATATGACTTTAGGGGGAGATGCATTGAAATCGTAGCAAGGGAATGGCCAGAATTACATGATGTAACCCTAGTTACCACACCCATGGGGAACAATGGCCAGGGCTTAGCATGTTTCCAGTGCTCCTTTTTCTGCTCTATATATCACTCTTCATAGACCTTCCATGCACTGACCAGGGACAGAGGTCCACACACTGGTCCTTGAAGGCTGCTAGAGCAAAATAAGAATTGTTTTCTTGACTCTTAAACTAGTAATTTCCAATAAAAGGAAAAAGTCTCAACCATGATTGGATAATGGTTGCCTTCATACAGGGCACAGCTCATTTGCTAGGTCAAGATACAAAATCAA